>NC_141543.1:17297500-17613333 GCF_021556685.1 Rattus norvegicus
AGCTACAGTGTATTCACATATAATAAATAAATCTTAAAAATATTTTAAACTAGAAACATGATAGCTGTGAATATTTAAAATCTTAGAAACTTAAGTGTTCTGTAAACTCTGGTAATTTTGAAACATATTTCATGGACTTCATAAGTCTTGGATATGTGATTCTATTCTGTTCCTTACTACTCTTGTGTCTTAAAATTCAGTCTGAGAAACCTGTTAGGTATTAACACTGTACAGAAGATTTTGGTTGCTGCCTTTCAGTGGCTTAGAACTGTGTTCACTCAAACTTAGTAACAAAACTAAGAAAATACAAAATGCAATTTAAGTATAAAAATGTGGAAAGAGCAATCCAGAAGGGATGTATTTATTGCCTACCATTCTGAACGTCTCAGTATGTAGAATCCCAGGAAGCTGAGGAGGTCAGTGGTTTAGTGGTCTTCCCAATTCTGTGTGGCCTTTCCTGCTGTACTATAGTGGTAATCAGTCAGTTGGGGAAGCCAACTGTTTTCTCTGTCTTCAGGGCTGGAAATGGGACGCTGGCTATGGCTGTCCTTTCATCTTAGATGTCATGTACACATAGATAGCTTTTATATAATTCTTCTGGTTGTGATTGGATGTCTCTCTGAAGCCTTCATACTCTTGGGCATGCCCTTTGTCCTCTGATGTAATCTGATATTAGTACATGTACCCTTGCCCTTTTGTTTTTGAGACAGGGTTCTGGCTGTCCTAGAATTTATTAAGTTGACCAGGGCAACCCTGAACTCTCAGAGCAATCCACCTGTCTCTGCTTCCTGAGTGCTGGGGTTAAAGTTGTGTGCTACTACAGCTGGCTCCTCTTTACTCATTCTTTTCCGCCCTTCTATTGAAAATAAGACTTTTATTCCTCACATAATATATCCTGATTATGGTTTCTCCTCCATCTACTCCTTCTAGGTCCTCTCACCTTCCTTGTCATCTGAATCCATCCACATTCTGTCTCATTAGAAAACAGCCAGGCTTCTAAGGGAAAGATAAAAGAGTCAGAGTATGACAAGGAAACAAGCCCAAGAAAAGGCACAAGGAATAGCTAGACCCTCTTGTTCACACACACTCAGGAGTCCTATAGAGCACTAAACTGCAAGCCATCGTATATATCAGAGGACAGATGCAGGCCCTGTGCATGCTGCTGCAGTCTCTGTGCTTCAGAGGGCCTTGCTCTTCATGCTCTCTGTCCACTTATGCTTCCTCTTTCACAGGGTTCTCTGAGACCTGAGCAGGGATTTGATGGAGATAATCCCATGTAGGGTTGAGTATTCCAAGGTCTCTCACTCTGGTTGTGGGTCTCTATTGTTTTCAGCTGCTGCCAGAGGAAGCTTCTCTGATGATGGCAGAACAAGGCAGTGGTTCATGAGTATAGCAGAATGTCACTAGGGGGTCATTTTATTACTGTATTCTTTTATTAGAACAGTAGTAGTATTTTGGTTTACTTAGGTTCTTGGCTGTCCAAGTATCATCACTTTTATGTCATGAAGTGGATCTTAAGTCAAATCCAGTATTGGTTGGTCATTCCCACAAGTGTGTGACACTATTGCACTAACATATCTTGCAGGCAGGACACCATTGTAGACTAAAGGGTTTATGACTGGGTTGGTGTGTAAGTTTCTTTTGTATTGTTAAGGGTCCTTAAGATACTACCATGTAGGACTCTGTATAGGCACCAGCTTGACTTCTCCATGTTCAGTGAGGTGTGTAGCTGTTGTCTGCAGCAATAGGGCCTTCCTGTTGCAGTAAATCTCCCACTCCAATACGCTCATGCAAAAATCACACAACTCAGCTACAGTATTTATAAGCCACATGCCTAGTTTGGGCACATCCACCACTTCACTACTCTATTCCCTCGTTATGAGATCCTACTACTTCCCACTTCCCTGGGCCATGTGCTTCTGTTCATCTTTCTCCCACCTCCTCATCATCTTCCTCTATGACACTGCTCTTTCTATACTACCTTTTTTCTTCCACTCCTCTTTCCTTTACCTAAGAAGGAAGAATGGAGAAGAGGAAAGGAAAGATAGAAATCCCTGAGTCTAAGCTCTCTAGTTTCTTCCCTGTCCAAAGCTACATTTGTAAAGTATCTCTTAAAATGACAACATATCTATAATTCATAAAGTAACCAGAACCATTCACCCCACCCTTAGGGACTTGAGCTGATGAATCTCTGTGATTTCTTCCTGTTGAATAGGGGCAAAGAAAAATTCTTTAAAGGGGTAGGGAGGGGTAGGAAAATTAGGAAATTTGGTTAAACTTAACAGAGCTAACTTTAGCATGTTATCCAGCCTCTATATGTTTAGAAGGTGAGGGCTTGACTGTTTCTGACTAGATCCATCTGGAAGGTTGGATGAGGCAAGATGACCTGGAAGCTGGCTACAGGCGGGTGGCCAAGGTTGTCTGGCAGGGTCTAGGTGGGACTAGCCACTAAGTTTCAAGCAGGTGGAGAGTCAGAGATAATGAATTGGTAAGAACAGACTTTTCCAGCAGGAGATAGTAATGTCCAGCAATTGTGCCAAGGAAGGAGATTGTAAAGAAATTAACTGTGTGTGTTTTTTATCCACGGATTCAAGGGTCTCAGGAGGGACTGGTCGCATGGTTACCCTTCAGAGCAAAGGCAGGTAAAGCAAAAGGAAGCTGGGAGGAGCCAGAGTGCATTCCCAGGCAAAGGTGGTACAATTTAAAACTGTACCAACGGGGTTGGGGATTTAGCTCAGTGGTAGAGCGCTTACCTAGCAAGCGCAAGGCCCTGGGTTCGGTCCCCAGCTCCGAAAAAAAGAAAAGAAAAAAAAAACACAAAAAACTGCACCAACACCTTCTTTGCCTTTAGCTTGTAGAAAGCAACCTGTAGTCTTGGTAACAGCCTGGGTTTGGGGGTTCTCATGGGACTCCTTTGGTCAGCAAGTCAATTAGATATTACCTGTTCCTGGTACTGGAAACTTCATTTGGTGACTGTCTCCTTCATTATTTCATTTAGATAGTGTGTGCGTGTGTGCACGTGTGAGTGCCTGTGTGCGTGCCTGCCTGTCTCCCCCATTATTTCATTTAGATTGTGTGTGTGTGTGTGTGTGTGTGTGTGTGTGTGTGTGTGTGTGCCCCCATGTGCACCTACATCTTTTTTTTTTTTTTGGCTCTTTTTTTTCGGAGCTGGGGACCGAACCCAGGGCCTTGTGCTTCCTAGGTAAGCGCTCTACCACTGAGCTAAATCCCCAGCCCCGCACCTACGTCTTTACTGTAGTAGGTTTCCATACTCTCAAATGTTCCTTAATTTTAGCTTTCTCTCCCCTTATTCTGTTCCTCGTTCCCTCCCTTTCCAGCCCTCCTCCCCATTCTTCCATAACCATTTATTCTATTTCCCTTTCCCAGGAAAATCTATTCCTCCCCCCCCCCCCCCAGTCCCTTACTCCATACCTAACCTCTTTGGTTCTATGGATTGTAGTGTGGTTGTTATTGACCTAACACCTAATATGGTTATTATTGACTTAATGGCTAATATCCACATATAAGCAAATACATACCATATTTGTCTTTTTGGGTTTGTATTACCGCACTCAGAATGAATTTTTCCTAGTTCCATCCATTTACTCGTAGACTTAATGCTTTTATTTTTAAATGGCAGAGTAATATTCTATTGTATAACTGTGCCACATTTTCTTTATGCAGTCATCTGTTGAGTGATATCTAGGTTGTTTCCAATTTCTGGCTGTTATGAATAAAGCAGTAATGAACATGGTTGAGCAAATGTCCTTGTGGTAGGATGAAACGTCTTTTGGGTATATGCCCAAGAGTGCTACAGCTGGATCCTGACGTAGATCACTTCGCAACTTCCTGAGGAATGAGGAACCACCTCACTGATTTCTGTAGTGGGTGTAAAATTCATACTTTCACCTGCAGTGGATGAGTGTTCCCCTTACTCCTCATCCTTGCCAGCATGAGCTGTCACTTGGGTTATTGATCTTAGCCATCCCGATAGGTGTAAAATGAAGTTTCAGTAGCTCTGATTTGAATTTCTCTGAAGACTATAGATGTTGAACATTTAAGTGCTTCTGAGCCATTGAAAATTCTTTTTAAATCTATACCTCATTTTTAAATTGGATTATTTGTTTTCCTGATACATATTTTTTTAGTTCTTCTGTGATATTAGACCTCTATTGGATGTGTAGTTGGTAGTTCTGTAGGCTGCCACTTTGTCTGGATGATCTTCTGCATGTGTTTTTGCCATGCAGAAGATTTTCAATTTTCTGAGGTCCTGTTTATTAATTGTTGGTTTTAGTGCTTGTGCTAACAGTGGTCTATTCAGAAAGTCTCTCCCGTGCCATTGAGTTCAAGGCGACTCCCTACTTTCTCTTCTATCAGGTTCAGAGTACCTGGTTTCATGTTGAGGTCTTTGATCCATTTGGAGTTTAATTTTGTGCAGGATGATAGATATGGAACTATGTGGATTTTTGTACATGCAGCCATCCAGTTTGTTAGAGATGCTGTCTTCTTTTCCAGTGTTTATTTCTGGCTTCTTTATAAAAAAGCAAGTGTCCATCGATCCGTATGTGGGTTAATGTCTGGACTTTGAATTTGATCCCATTGATCACACTTCCGGTTTGTGTCAGTGCTGTGCTGTTCCTGTTACTAAAGTGCTGTAGCACAATTTGAAGTTGGGGATGGCCCTCTCCTGACTGCTTCTTGGAACATATCTGTCAGACCTGCCTTGTCCTGTCATCTTGCTTTAACAGGGAACAGGATCATGCCTTCCTATTGGTCTCATGCTTATTAGCCTTAAAAGAAAAGCCCGTACTGCGATGCTGCAGTGTACCCTGCCCTGACAGTTGTGGGGCTTTGGCATCTTGTACTTCCCGAGAGGCCTCCATGGATGCTCCTCAGCTTGTAGATGAGCTTGGACCTTCTTGGATGGCTGTCCCAAGGTGCTTTACCCACAGAGAGAATGGGGTATGGAAGGCTTGGAAGTAAGCAAAGTGCCCTTGCCCTTTACCATTTCTACACAGTATAAAGGACTGTGGTGGTCCTAGAAAAACTAGTGGGGTCTTTTCTAGTTGCCTTAGACTATTTTTTAGTTCTGTGTCTAAAAGTTGAACTCCTATTAAAACTTACTGTTAAGAAATACTTGAATATTCTCTCTAGTGACATTTTCCTCTCTGTGTTTTGTTTCTTTTTTTTTTGGAGCTGGGGACCGAACCCAGGACCTTGTGCTTGCTAGGCAAGCGCTCTACCACTGAGCCAAACCTCCAACCCCCTGTGTTTTGTTTCTATTGATCAAAAAGAATGTTTAGTTGAAGCATTGCTAAGATTAGTAAAACCTGACAATGAAAATCTTTCTTCTTCCTCCTCCTAAGTGTCCTATATGTTATGTTTGGGGATCTCTTAATTTGCCAATCTTTACCTGTGCCTTGTTTTTTATAATAATAATGTATACACAAAGTATTTCAATTAATGCTTTGAATCTAAATACAGAGAATGGTCTGCTTTATGGGGCTGTACAATTCTCTTGTAATATAAATTATTTTTAAAACAGAAAAGCTTCCCCTCTTAGTTCCCCTGAATAGTTTTGTATTTTTCTTTACTCCTATATGTGTTTACCTATTTGATTACCTTGTAGGTGTGTGTATGGGGGTGTGTGGATGCATGTGTGCCAAGACACTTGTGGAGGTCTGAGGACCTGTGGGAGGGAGTTTTTTCTTCCTCTGCTTCATGGTTCCATGGATTGAACTGGGGTCATCAGGTTTGGCTGCAGGGCCTTTACTTGCTGAGTCATTTGCCAGCCTCCCATTGCTAACTTTACAGTAGCATAGCCAATGAAACAGCAGAAAATGAGGATAACCTATGGAGAAGGCTAGGGTAACATTTAAATAAAATTTAATTGGTTTGGTATTTAGTTATGAGTTGAATGATGACACTCAGGAAGTATAGAAATCTATCAATAAAAGTAGGGTTTGCATTGATAGTTATGGACTATGAAAGCTTGACCCAGTTCTTTTGGATTAAAATATTTGGAGTATTTGTCACCTGATTAAAAGTAGAGCCTTCTAAGCATGACTCAGAGTTGAAGGAAATGTCAGAGCTTTTTATACTGAGAGCCAGACATGTGTACTTGGGAGGGAGCCCTGGCCTTGGCTCAGTAGACATGGAAGTTTTGCTCCCAGCTCAGCAGCTCTGTGACTGGGGCCAGAGGCTTCCCATGTTAGTGTTGGGGACAAAAGGGAGGAGACAGAGAGCTCTAAGAGGGAGCTTCTCCTTGCAGCATTCTGCTGTCGTGTAGTTTGATTAGCTTTGTGTGTATTGGACTGTTGTGGAGCTTGGCGGAGAGCCAGTTGAGGTAGCTATTACTGTTTAATTAATTGGGAGCATAGTGGACATTCCTTACTCCTGGGACCAGTGAGGGTCAAAGTTATTGATACAGGGATGATGCCTTGACTCATACCTAAACCCATATTGCTTCTCACCAGGACAGTGTGAGAAGTTAGTTTTTCCCTGTTTTACTTTCCACATCATATGGGGTCTAGTGCAATTTCAGCTCCAGTCTGTAGAAAGAATGAATTGACAGCTAAGTTTGGAAATCCTACTAAACAAGCAATTGTGTGACTTACTTTACCCTACTTGATCTGTCCTTTATTTGGAAATTGAACTCTAATTAAGTGGAACTGGTTTCTAGTTACAGTTTTAGAGCAAAGGTTTGATATGGGTTAGGGCTTACAGAGTAAAAGGAAATCTGAGTGCAGAGAAATTGTAAGAATTGTCATTTATGGAAAGCAGCATTAGGAGACAGTGGCCCTGGGCTCCTTGTGCACTTGTCGATCAGGTGGCCTTTTGAGAAGAGTGCCAGTGCCCCCTTATTCATCTCTGCTTCACCCATGGACCTTGAGGGAGCATATCTAGCTCCGTAGCATTGTTGGGTTTCCTCCTCCTACAGACTCTGTGATGGGAAGTCCTTTCATTGGGAGTTATTCTTTTTCCATTCTCTTCTGTATTCGAGCTATGTTAATGTATGGCTCTTTACTAGCAAATGTTGTCCCACGGTGGACAAAGAATTTTCCTTTTAATTTGTGGGTGTCATTACAAATTAAGACTTGTAACCTAGTTAACAGCTAATACTGAAAATAGAACCAAAGGTAGAATCCTATACACTGATGATCAGGTGTTTGTAGAGCATTACCTGTACAGTTGACCTGTTCATGAAACCTCTTCAGGGACCATGGAGATGACAGGAAGTGAAGTCAAGTGAAGTCAGTCTTGTTCTCATGATGACCTTCTTATTAGTGCCTTAAGTGTGGAGAAAAGGATTGGGCATTGCCCTTGTTCAGATGATGTTGGTGATCTAGAGTCTAGGTCAGTGTTGGTTAGTAGGAGTTAAAGCCCACATGAACCATCAGGTACTCGAAATATAACAAGTCTGATATAAGAACTATTCAACTTTATTAAGTTATATATTTACTTTTATTTGTTTGAGACAGGGGTTTTAGTAACCTAGGCTTGCTTCAAACTGAGTAGCTGAGATTTGCCTTGAACTTCTAATTCTTTTGCCATCACCTCTTAAGTGCTACACTTTCAAGTGTAGGCCACCATGTCTGGCTAAATTTTAAAAACAATTAAGTAGGGGTTGGGGATTTAGCTCAGCGGTAGAGCGCTTGCCTAGCGATCTCGCAAAGCCCTGGGTTCGGTCCCCAGCTCCGAAAAAAAGAAAAAAGAAAACAAACAAACAAAAAAAACAAACAATTAAGTATGTGGCCTTGTGTAACCAGTGGCCATTGTTTTCAACAGTGTGGCTCTAAGCTCATCTGCTTCTTGTATTTGTCTAGAGTTATCTTTTTTTTTTTTTTCCCTTTTTTTTCCTTTTCTTTTTTTTTTCGGAGCTGGGGACCGAACCCAGGGCCTTGCGCTTGCTAGGCAAGCGCTCTACCACTGAGCTAAATCCCCAACCCTGTCTAGAGTTATCTTTAAGATATTTATGACTTAAAGACAGAATCCTTTTAAAAATGGAAGATATTTTCAGAAATACTCAATGGCTTAGGTTAATTTTTCAGTGTTATTTACTGGGGCAATAGTTGTTTATACTATCGTGTGGGCCCTGGTTGATTGAGTGACAGGACAGGGCTAGACTCTGCTGTCATGGATGTACTCATGCTGGGAAAAGCAGATCGTGGACGTCTGTTGTTACAGCACTCACAGTGGGCACTGGGCTTGTGCAACACCGGATGGGGCAGAACTCTCTGAAGGGTCTTGTGGGCTGAGAGCTGAGGATGAAGAGATGGCAGTTGGCTCTTTTTTGAGCATAAGGAACAGCACAAATGTGAAGTACGAAAGTTTAGAGGTGTAAACTCTTCAACACTCTAATAATTTGCAAAAAAACCAGTTTTCTTGAGTTGTTTCCTGGGCCACCCTAAATCAGGAACCTTCAATAGCTGGTTTAAGCTCCACTATTTCATTCTTTTATCCAACAGATATTTTGGTGCTTATTGTGTTCATTTGTGAGGGGTGGAGATGGGCACTTGGCTGGGTCTGGGTCATGGTATAGCAGCTGAGGTCTTTTGTGTGGTGGAACTGAATTGGGTGGTGTGGCCAGCCAGCTCGCTCACCCATTTCCTGCAGTGCCTTTGCCACCTCTGCTTCCCCCAGAGGTTCATTGTATTACTTACGTGTACGCCTGTCTTGTCCTCCAGATCACAGTACAACAGCTGTTTTCCCCAGTGAGTAACTCTAGAAAGCTAACCTAAGTCGTGCATTTAAAAACTCATTTTAAAACCTTCTTTTCCTTTCTTGTTTGTTTTTGTTTTTCTTTTTTTCGGAGCTGGGGACCAAACCCAGGGCCTTGCGCTTGCTAGGCAAGTGCTCTACCACTGAGCTAAATCCCCAAACCCCCTTTCTTGTTTTTTGAGACAGTTTCCCTATGTAACCCTGACTGTCCTGGAACTCTCTTTGTAGACCAGGCTGGCCTAGAACTCAGAGGTTTGTCTGCCTCTACGTACCAAGTGCTGGGATTAAAGGCTTTTTCTCTCTCATTTAGAGCTGTAATGTGCACCCCTAAGCATGATACATGTGGGTTCTTTATACACTACCCTTGTACATGCTGATCCTATAGTAAACACACTTTACTGATGGATCTTAGAGGAATTGGAAGAATTAATATTGCAAGAGTAGGCCTCATTCTATCTTTCGTTTTCAGACTTCTTTTATCTTTAAAAAAGATGTTTGTAGGGGGTAGCCATCTCTTCAGCTTCCTTTTCCTTTAAAGGTTTATTTTACGTGTGTGTGTGTGTGTGTGTGTGTGTGTGTGTGCGCGCGCGTGCGCGTGCGCGCGCACCTGAGGAGACAGAAGAGTGTCTCCTGGAGCTCAAGTTATAAGAGGTTGTGAGCTGCCTGATGATGGTGCTGGAAACTAAACTTGGGTCTCTGCAAGAGCTATCAGTACTGCTGACCCATCTCCTGACACTCTCTTCCCCAATCTGTTCTTAGTCTAACAGTGAGGTGTCGTCGTACTGGCTGGTTTTGTGTGTCAACTTGGGAGTTATCACAGAAAAAGGAGCCTCAGTTGTGGAAATGCCTTCATGAGACCCAGCTGTAAGGCATTTTCTCAACTAGTGATCGAAGCGGGAGGAGGACCCAGGTCATTGTGGGCGGTTGCTGTCCCTGGACTGGTGGTCTTGGGTTCTGTAAGAAAGCAAGCTGAGCAAGCCAGGGGAAGCAAGCCAGTAAGTAACATCCCTCCATGGCCTCTGCATCAGCTCCTGCTTCCTGACCTGCTTGAGTTCCAGTTCTGACTTCCTTTGTGATGAACAGCATGGAAATAAGCTGAATAAACCCTTTCCTCCCCAATTTGCTTCTTGGACATGTTGTTTGTGCAGGAATAGAAACCATGACTAAGACGAGTGTGTTTGTGCTATATGCTTAGATAAATAACAATAATTTTAGTGTTTGCATGGTTAATTTGGAAGAACCGAAGTTTTCATATCTCAGATATTAGGCTTGTACTTGTATTAAGGTGCATGCCATGTAGCCAGACCACACTCACATTCTGTATACTCACATTCTATATATCATTTTTGGTTCCTAGAAAAGGTCTTTAGAACCTTTGGCTTATCTAGGTGATAGCTTAATAGCCTACACTAAGCGTAAACATCAGTTTTTTACGTGGTTATTTTGAGAATACTTATGTTAATCTCAGGTCTTTCAATTAATTAGAGATTATGAAACACTGAAACTAACCCAGAAGTCTGGTAGGAAAGGGGCCTTCTCTGAAGTATAGTTGAGCTCCCTGTTCTTCTAGGTGATCTGGAAAGGACTGGTTACAGAGAGGTGTGGATGATGCAGAAGGCAGGAGTTTGAAAGTCATTAAATAAAAGGTCAGAATGGAAAGCAAAGATGAAAATTAAGACTTTTTAGGGATAAAAGACTTATCATATGTGTACGGTTTTTTGTTTTTTGTTTTTTTTCCGGAGCTGGGGACTGAACCCAGGGCCTTGCGCTTGCTAGGCAAGCGCTCTACCACTGAGCCAAATTCCCAACCCCCATATGTGTACGGTTTAAGCAGTCTCTAGAAATGTTTTCAGGAAGTTGAACTAGGGATTTCTTTTTCTTTTTTGGTTCTTTTTTTCGGAGCTGGGGACTGAACCCAGGGCCTTGCGCTTCCTAGGCAAGCGCTCTACCACTGATCTAAATCCCCAACCCCAAACTAGGGATTTCTGAGGCCTTTTCTCTTTCATTTTATTTTTCTAAAAACTTTTTGAAATAAACCGAAACCAGGGTTTGAAATGTACTAAAGTAGTAGAGCACTGACCAAGCACCGGCAAGATGCTGAGCTTGGTGCACAGCACTGCAGACAGTAGCTGAAAGCATTAAAAAGAAAAGAAAGAAAGGCCACTTAAAAACGTAAGTGCAAATAAGAGCACTTGTTTGTTAGTTGATTGATTGGTTCATTGCTTGCATTCCAGTGGTTTGAGACCTTGTGAATGCCAGGAAATCTCTTACCTCTGTATTTCAAGACACCTTTCTTTAAGAAAAAAAAAAAAATCTCCACATGGGTCTGCAGAGGTTCCTGTCAACAAGTTAAGTTTAATCCCTAGGACCTCCAGAGAAATAGAGAAACAAATTCTGTAAGTTGTCCTCTTTTTTTTTTTTTTAAAGATTTATTTATTATATATAAGTACACTGTCTTCAAACACACCAGAAGAGGGCGTCAGATCCCATTACAGATGGTTGTGAGCCACCATGTGGTTGCTGGGATTTGAACTCAGGACCTCTGGAAGAGCAGCCAGTGCTCTTAACCACTGAGCCATCTCTCCAGCCCAAGTTGTCCTCTTCTTACATATGTGCCTTTACACATGTGCCTGTATGCATATACACACATGCATTCACACACAAGTAAAAATCTAATAACAAGTTCATACTTTTGTATCGTTAGGAGAATCTATTAAATGTGGGACAGAGATAAGATGTGATTGTATTTTGCCAGTGGCTTTGGTTGTCACTTCCTTTGTTACACTCTGTCTTGATTTCAGGATGTGAGCAATATTTATGGTTCTGTATTTTAAATACAAAATGTTACATATAGATTGTCATCATATTTATTTAGAAAAAAATAGTTAATCCATCCTTCAAGTAATTTCCCCCACTTTTCATCATTTTAAGCCCACGTGAAAACAATATTTAAAGCTAATATTAAATCTCTTTCAGGTTTTATCTTCTTAGTAGCAAAGTCCAGCTGGAACTTGGAGCACCTGGAGCCATTGCATTTATTATGGGTGGTGAAGTTGGTTACTGGGCCTGAGCACCACTTTAAAAATACCAGTTTCCATAACTCCTTACACTAGTAGTTAATAAGGCTCAAGTCAGGAGTGAAGTCTTCCTCCCTTCCTCACCTCTTATCTCTCAGGTGACAGATGTGCCTGAATAGTTAGTGCCTGATTCCTTCCTTCTCCTCATCTTTTTGCTCCTGACCAAGGTAGTGTGTTCTGTACATGTGTTATTACGTGAAGAGGTATCAGATCATCTTCTAGTCTGGTGTTTTACTGGTTTTCGCTCCCACTGATGAATATTAGGTATTTCTATTTTTTTCTTTCACAAATAGTGCTTTAATGTACAGCCCTGTGAAGTTAAATGTGCAAATAAACAGGCAGATCAAAGATGTGATTATTAAGAGCCATTTTCAGGTTTCTTTTTAAATTAAATTTCATTTGTTTACTAATTTGTAAGTAAACATGGCAGGAACCATCTGTGGAGGTGAAAGGATAACTCTCAGAATTGGTTTCTCTCACCACATGTATCCTGGGGATTGAGCTCAGGTCCTTGGCCTTGGTGGAAGGTATCTTTACCCATTGAGCTGTCTTAAGCCTGCTCACTCTGCCTGTCTGTCTGTCCGTCCGTCCAGTAGCAGTCAGAGACGAGCTTGTAGAAGTCAGTTCTCTTCTTCTACCATGCGGGGTCCTAGGCATTAAACTTAGGTTGTCAGGCATGGCAACAAGTGCCTTTAACTGCTAAACTATCTCACTGACCTGCATTTGTAATTAAAACTATTGGGTGTGTTTGTGTGTGTTGACTGCCATGGCACATGTGGAAGTCAGAGGACAACTTTAGAATTTGTTCTCTCTTTTCCACTCATGTGGATTTGGGGAGTTGAACTCAGGTTGTCAGACTTGTGTGACAAGCACCTTTACCACCTAGCTAGTTTGCTGTTTCTCTAATTTTGACTTAATCAGATTGTCCTCCAAAAGCATGTATGTAGATGAAATCTTGAAGCCTTGAAAAACAGCACATATATGTTCGGTGTAAACATCTCTAAGTGGTCCATTTATATTTGTTGACACAGTTTAGTAATTAATATAATTGTTCATTTTAGTTTTTAGACATGGTTTTAATATTTAGTTCAGGCTGTCTTTGAACTTTTGGAGATCCTCCTTCTTCAGCCTTTCATGCTGAGGTATTATAGACATCAGCCAACAGTGCACAGGGCTCAGTGCTCAGTTACTTCAGCTGACACTTCTCTGTCCTTTGTGCCTCTTCATTTTTATGAGGGGGGAAATTTTTTGAGACACAGACTGATCTGGAGTTTGCAGCAGCTCTCCTGCCTTAGCCTCTCAGGTGCTGGGATTACAACCCAAAAAAGACTCTACGCTCAATATTAGTTTCTTCTGTATTTACTCACTTATTATTGCTGGTATTGTAGTGTTGGGGATTGAACCCAAGGCCTTTCACATACTAGACAAAGGCTTTCTATATCACAGAGACATCCCTGTGTTTAATGGATTATTTTTGTACTTAATGAATTGATTTCCTGTTTTGGACACTCAATAGCCTATGTATACTTTTATTTTGTGATATGTAACTTTGTTTAACATCCAGGATATGTTCTTTGTCCTTTTCAACTGATTTGATGTTGCTACCTGCTTGTTTTGTAACTCACAGCTATTGGCCTAAAGATTTGGCCTACTGATCTCTGCTTGCTTAAGTGGCTGTTAGACAGTTAGCCAGGCACACATCTGGATCTAAATGTTTACTTGTGAGGGGGTACAGTTGTAGCCCCCATTCCTCTTCTTCCAGGACTGTTCTTGACAAGATTGTCCCCTCTCCCCAGCAATGGTTGAGTTGTAGCTTGAGCAGGCACCTGGTTGTATTATTTCCTGGGGTCTGAGCCCCTTTCAGCCATGCTGGCAGAAAATAACCCTTTCTTCCTATCTTAGTTCCAGACAATCCAGGTAACTATTAGGGCCTTCTGAGTCATCTTGTAGAACTGGTGACCTGCTGCTGTGACAGCTGCCTCCTGTACCATCCTTGTGTTTATGAAGGTTCTTCTCTATTCCTCAGGGCTCAGGGAGGTAGTGAACACACTACATTGAAACAAACTTTAGCTGTTTTAGTAGTCTGAATGGCATTTCCATATGACTGTCTACAGAATTAACATAGGAGGATGATAGTTTCTAGGACTTGATGGTTTAGGACATAACTAAAAACATTCAGATCAGTTGGGTTAAGTTTTGATTTGTTTTGTGACAAGGTCCTGTTAAGTATCCCAGCTTGGCCTTGAGCTGAAGATTCTCTTGCCTCTATCTCCTTAAAAACTTGCATTGTGGGCTTGTGTTACCATTCCTTGCTTGTCGTGGAGTCTTAAAGTGGAAAGTTAAACAGTGTTCAGTGAAACATGTTTTCTAGTACCCTAGTGGTCATGACATGCATCTGAAAAGAAACAAAATGCTCACATTTGATAATAATCATATAAAATAGATTTTATCTCTTCCAAGTCAAATAATTCTTAAAAATTGTATCAAATATGTTTTTCTTTATATTTGTTTTGAGACAGGGTCTTACTCTCTAACCCTGCTACCTTGGGCTTTCTGTGTAATACTGACTGGCCTTAGCCTTGTTGACAAGCCCCAGCTGGGAAGCTGGGGTTTTAGGTATTAATCACTATTCTGACTTGACAGTGGATTAAAAAGTTGTTTTTTTACATTATTTATCTATTTAGAGTGTGTGTGTGTGTGTGTGTGTGTGTGTGTGTGTGTGTGTGTGTGTGTACACCATGTAGGTTCTGCGAAGCACATTTAGTTTGTCAGACTTGGCAGGAAAACCATTTTTTCCCAATGAGCCATTTTTGCCAACCTGATAAAGTACATTTTTAAAATTAGTAAAATTAGCTATTTCCTCTGTGATGTACATGACACTTTGTAAGGTTCTGTGTTTTATTCAGTGATTTCAGTGAATCACCTTGCTTGGTTTCCTTCTGTTCGCTTGCAGTAGTATAGTATGTGTGATATACTTGGAGAACTTTTGAAGTGGCTTGTCACCTTAAAGTGCCTCCGGATAGAGTCCTCTGTAACACGCCTTATCAAGCACTGACATAAACCTGGCAAGTCATTTCTGCAAAGAGGGACTGTCCAGGGCAGGTGTCTTGTTCTCCACTTTAGGGAGGGATAGAGAAGGAAGTCACTGTCGACCACAGTGGAGCCTGTCTCTAACAGATTTGTTATTCTGAGGAGAGATGAAACTTTTCACACAGATCACTATTAAAATGAAAAACTGGGCATGATGGTACATGCCTTTAATACTAGCACTTGGGAAGCAGGGATAAGAATGTGTGTGTTTGAGGACAGCCCTGTCTACATAGTGAGTTCCAGGATATTCTGAGAACCTGCCTCAATAAAACAAAACCCCCAACTAATAAAGTAAACAAACAACAACCAACCAAACAAGTCAGAATGAATTAAAACATTAGTATTCTGTAGTAATTATATGGTATCATGTCTGTATATAAAAGCCTGAATTACAGAAGGTTTTAGAGAGATTTGCTTTAATTATTTCCTAACAGTCACTGAGGAAAAAAAGTTGAGTGTCTTTTGGAAACTTATATAATTACACAGATAAACTTATACTGGCATAGCTGCTAATAAAGCTGCCCTGCCCCCCACTCCGTCCCCATCATTGGAGAGCAATTGCATTATATATTTGTATAATTACGAGGATGTCCAAGGCTAAATAAGCCACAAGTCATTCAGGCTGAGAATATTATCAGGGCTGAACTATAGAGAATGTAGTAGTCCTTGGCCCTGTTCTGGACAGGTGTGAGTGCTGGGACCTTGACAGTTGAGCTCAGTAATAACTGATGTTTATTGATCTCATACTACATGCTAGGCTCAATGTACTCAGTTTATTATTGAGTTCCTGCATCTCGCCTCCTGTGGACAGCTTGCCTGTGTACTCTGATCTTGCCAAGGAAAGCTTGCCCTGATCAGGTCAGGGAGACAGCAGTGGTAATGATTGTCATTTGAACCCATATCCACTGTACCAGACAGCCCTTCCCATTTGTGTATAAAAAGTAATATTTTGATAAATACATTGAGAAAGTACAGGGTGGTCCTCATGAGAGTATCTACCCAGCTGTCTTTAAATGTGTACTTTCTAGTATGTCTTATCCCAAGTCTTTTGACAAAAAAATGTTTTTTTTTTTTTTTTTTTTTTTTTTTTTGGTTCTTTTTTTTTCGGAGCTGGGGACCGAACCCAGGGCCTTGCGCTTCCTAGGCAAGCGCTCTACCACTGAGCCAAATCCCCAACCCCCAAAAAAATGTTTTAACGTAATCCAACTGTGGTGGCGCGTGCTTTTAATCCTAGCCCCGAGGAGGCAGAGGCAGGATATCTCTGAGTTTGAGGCCAACTTAGCCATCGTAGTCAGGGCAGCCAGAGTTACACAGTAAGACACCGTCTTAGCCATCGTAGTCAGGGCGGCCAGAGTTACACAGTGAGACACCGTCGCAAAAAAGCAGAAACCCAACAAACTACCCCAAATGCAAAAATTAACAAAGTCATATTTTATCATATAGCATTAAAGATTTATACACTGTGTGTGTGTGCGTGTGCGTGCGCCCGCGCCCACGTGTGTGTGCTGGACTGGCTTAATTGAGCTAATAGATAGGCATTATCTCATATTGTACCCAGGAGTGATTTGGGAATTTCTTTTTAGTTTTCCAAGGAGGTGGAGGTGTAGTAGAAGTGTTCAGCTTTTAAAAGATTTGAGAAGAACATCGAGTAGTCAAGTTATAGTACAAGTGAATGTCAAAAGAGACATAGACCTAGAACTAGAGAGATGGCTCAGCGGTTAAGAACACTGAGTGCTCTTCCAGAGGTCCTGAGTTCAATTCCCAGCAACCACATGGTGGCTCACAACCATCTGTAATGGGATCTGATGCCCTCTTCTGGTGTGTCTGAAGACAGCTACAGTGTACTTATATATAATAAATAAATAAATCTTTTAGAAAAAAAAAGAAAGCCTAGAAGATTCTGAAAAATGAAAGAAAGCAGATATATTTCACAGATACTAGAAAGAAATAAAGAATGGGTGGGGAGACAAAATACTCCCAAGAAGGGGCTTCAGTCCTGGAATTAGGGAAATACAAGACAGTCTTGGGCTGGAGAGATAGTTCAACAGTTAGGAACCTTTGCTGCTTTTGTAGAGGGTCACAGTTTCATTCCCAGCATTCACATTGGTTGGCTTACAACAAGGGACACGCAGCTCAGCTCTAGGGGATCCAGTGCCCCCCTTTGACACCTCCAGGCACATGGACTTGTGTGTATATACCTCTTCTCTTCACATATGCATAATTAGAATGGATTTAAAAAAAAGCATCTATTTCTCTACCATTTCTTCCTTTATGGCTGGCCTTTGTGTCAGCCTCAGGATCTGACTCATGGACACTGAGGTATAGCCATAGAATGAAGGATTCTAGGACACCAAAGCCCCTCTGAAACATAGTGGAAAGGGAGAGAGTCAAACATGTAACACTCCAAGAGAATTTATGACTTTTTGTTTTGTTTTAGAATGTCGTGTATTAAGTAACTGCTTTATGACTTTTTCTAGATAAGAACTTGCTAAAATTGGCTTTGTATAATTGATATCGTGTGATGTTTATTGAGTGCCTAATACAAACATTTTATGCCAAGGCACTGGGTTGACAATGGTGATCTATAACATGTCAGTGCTTTCACTGAGTTCAGCAGTGAAGTATGTCTGTAGAGTGTAAGCGCTCATTGGCCAGCAGAGGGTATGAAAGGTCGCTTGTCGTCATGCTTTGATACAAATGTCAGTTCTGTCAGTTCAGACATGTAATTGCCTCCAAATGTAATGCAGAAAAAAAGAAAACAAGAGGTTTGAAGACAGTACTGTATTTTTGTAGTGTTTGTCTATGTGTGTATGTTGCATATGCGTTTGTACATGGGTGTGACGGTCCGAGGTCACCTTCAGGTATTATGCCTCTGGAGTTCTGTTCTCCTCCTAAAACGGTCTTACTTGAGGCCCACTAATTAGGCTGGCTGGGTGGCTAGTGAGCGTCAGATGGGCCTGTGCTTCCTCCCAGGGCTAGGATGAATAACACTGTAGTTCTATTTTTTTGCTTGCTTGTTTTTTTTTTTTTTCCTTGAGTGTTAGGGTTTGAACTCTGGTTTTGCACTTCACCAACTGAACTATCTCCCAAGCCCCTGTTTGTACTGATTATTTGATTTTATATTTTGAATTTTGAGACAGTGTCTCATGTAGCATTAGCTGGTATTGAACTCATGATTTTCCTCTCTTCACCTTCCAAGTCTGGGATTATGTATGCTATGCTAGACAAGAAAAGAGGGAATTTTAGAAAACCCACAGAAGGTGTAATTTGATGGCTGGTATAGATTTGTGACTGCTGTCAGATATTACTGATTGCATACATTGATTCACCCACTTACCTGGTTTTTGTTGATTGGGGTTCTGAGAATTTAACCCAGGACCTTGAATATGCTAGACAAGTGTTCTGCTGTTGAGCTGTATCTTTCTCCCATTTTATTTTATTATTTTAATTTGATTTATTTATTTATTTACTTATATATTTATTTATTTTTGGTAAATTGCCAAAGCCTTGAGCTTTCGATTCTGTCTCAGCCCCCTGAATAACTTGGATTACAGTTGTGTGTTTCTACACTTGGGTCTTCTTAAGGACAGTCTCACTGCATTCGTATCCTCTGGATTCTGCCTTCTAAGTGGCTAAGACTATAGTCACAGACCTTCGTGCTTGACCAATCCTCATGGTTGGTTCTGTGAAATGAGCAGTTTTCTTAGTATCCAGCAGTAGTTTGTGTGTGTTCACTGTTAAATTTGAGATACTGATGTTTCTGTCTTGGTCTTTTTCTCTTCCTTTACTCCTTCTCCCCTTCCCTCCTACTTATCTTCTTCTCCCCTTCTCCTTACCCTTCTCTCTCCTCTCCCTACTTCCCCTCTCCTTTCCCCTGCCTCTTATATTTCTTCTTCCTCTTGAGCCAGCAATAGGTTTGTTTTGGCTTTTCTATACAGAATCTTGCTCTGTAGCCCACGCTGGTCTATAACTTGCAAACCGGTATCAGCCTTGTCAGTGCTGGGATTATAGATGAGTACTCACCTCTTCCGGCTCATAGCTTAGGCAGGGAAGGAACCATTTGGAGTGTTCTGAAGTGATCGGTACCTGAAGGTCTACAGACTTGAGTTGGGTTTCTGAGCTAGTGTCCTTTGTTTCTTTTACTTGGCTGTTGTTTTCTTTCCTAAGTCCTCATACTGTTCTCTTCCCACATATGTACCTCCTTAGCTTCAGTGGTTCAGTAGCAATGGGGAATCACAGCTCATTTTCTAGTGTATCAGCTCATTTAAAGGGATGGACTTCAGCCTCAGCATTGGGAACATACCTGTCTCTAACCATGAAGTATGACAGGAGATGTTGGTATTTGATGTGTGACCTTAGCTTCTGCTCAAAGAAAAGGGCCTGGAAGGAGGGTGTCCCTTTATCTCTGCAGCTTTGCATTCTCCCAGGGCTTTGGGATTGGAAATGGTAGCTCTGAGCTGATACTTCAGATGGGGTTGATTGCTGTCCCTCAGCTCACTGTTAGACACTGTGGTGTGAGAGCCTTTGTCACACAGCTGTGTACTGGCTCTTCCCTTTCACCTGCTTTTGATTTTTTTTTTTTTAAGAGTAGAGTATAGGGAAAAGTGGTGAGAAGGATGATAGTTTGCAGACCATCTGCCATCTGTCTTTTAAAAGAGCCACACCCTGAGCCTGTTGCTGTGTCTCTTGCCTCTAGTCCCAGCATATGGGAGGCTGAGGCAGGCAGATCTCTGAGTTAAGTCAGCCTAGTCTACTTTGCGAGTTCTAAGCCAGTCAGGAGTACATGTGAGAAGCTGTCTTAAAACAAAACCAAACAACAACAATAAGAACAATAAAAAACAAAACCAAACCCCAGAGCTACACGCTTAGGGCATTTGGTTGTACACACGTTCATGTTTGAACTGGTGGGGGAGGGTGCAGCAGTTGTTCAACTAAACAGCTGTTATGTCTGCATTGAAGATGGAGGAAACAGGATGGTGGTGCACCCCTTTAATCCCAGCATTTAGGAGGCAGAGGCAGGTGGATCTCTGAGTTTCGGGCCAGCCTGGTCTACAGAGTGAGTTCCAGGACAGTCAGGGCTACACAGAGAAGAGTGATCAATAAAGACAAAATGGTAACAGGCTAATAAAAACTGAAACCAAAGTTATTATCAGGTAAAAGGTCATTCGCAATAATAAAGTGTTTGTGTATTTGTTAAGTAGCAAAATACTATGTCTGATTGTTGAGTGGTAAAGTGTAATTAAGTAGTAAAGGTAAAAAATTGTCAGAGTGAATTTGTGCTTAAGGTTTTTTTTTTTTTTTAAATTGGGCTTGACTATGTAGCCCTGGCTGTTTTGGAACTCACAGAGATCCTCTGCCCCTGCTTCCCCCTGGATGTGGGACATTAAAGGTGTGTATCACCATACCTCTTTATCTTCAGGGGATTATAAATTAACCCCTATCTGTGGCACAGGATTTTCTAGTCCACCTTTTGTCATTTTGTAACTTCTCCATGTGATTGTCTCTTCTTTGTAGATGAGGGTACTAGATTGAAGAAAAGAAATAGTTTGCACCAAGGATATATGGCCAAGTGTTAACACAATACTTAAGTAGGGACCTGAACTCCTGGGTTCAGCTTTTCCATTGCTCTCTATCAAACAGGGGTCCTGACATGGCCTTTACGAACTTACCTGAACGTTTCTTTTGGCTTTATTTCCTGTTCTTTGCCTTCATCTCCCTCTTCTGGGGAAAGTGTTTGAGATGCTTACAAGAGTCCATAGGGGTTGGGGATTTAGCTCAGTGGTAGGTAAGCGCAAGGTTCGGTCCCCAGCTCCGGAAAAAAAAAAAAGAAAAAAAGAAAAAAAAAAGAGTCCATAGAAAATTCATAGGTTGAATATTTGAATTGTGTTTGCTGATTCACAGTGCCTGACATAGTCTCCTCATCCCAGGCAGATCAGAAGGAAACCTGATTTTGCCATAATAAGACTCAACTGGTTTGGATGAAGTTCCATTTTCTTGGTAAAGGATTGAGGAGAACTACATTGAAAAGGGGAGATTAAAGAAGTGCTGGCTGGGGCTGGAGTCTGGAGTCTAGTGCTGATTAGTTAGGAGAGTCTTCTGGGTTGTCTGCACTTCCAGGATCAGATTCCCATCTTGAAATTAACCAAGAAGAGGCACCCTGTATGAAGGAATTTCTGCAAAGCAATTGCCTGGAAAGGTAGCTTAGTTAAGAAGAGGTATTGCTGGGCTGGAGAGATGGCTCAGTGATTAAGAGCACTGACTGCTCTTCCAGAGGTCCTGAGTTCAATTCCCAGCAACCACATGGTGGCTCACAACCATCTGTAATGGGATCTGATGCCCTCTTCTGGTGTCTGAGGACAGCTACAGTGTACTTATATATAAGAAATAAATCTTTTTTTTTTTAAAAAAAAATTGGGTACTGCTATTAGCAGTGGTGGCATACACCTTTAATCCCAGCACCCAAGAGGCAGAGGCATGCAGACTGCTTGAGTTTGAGGACAGCCAGGGCCACACAGTGAAACCCTGTCTTAAAAAGCCAACCCCACCTCCCAACCCCCAGCCCCCAAAAAAGGTATGCTCTTGCAGAAGAGTTTGGTTCCAAACATCCATGTTATGTGGCTTACTCTAGCTCTCCTCTTGTCCCCCTTGGCACTGTACCAATCTATTCCTCCCTTGCTACATGCACATAATTATAAATTAAGCTTTAAAAAAAAACCCACTAAATAGAGAATAAATATGAACCTGGGTGTGCATGTGTGTGAGAGAAAGGTTGTAGAATGGGGAAGCAAAGTCTGGAAGACAACACATAAAATATTATATATAGTAGAAAGGGCTTATTGTGAATTTGACGAATGTACTGTGACTATGTTTAAAAAGATGTTCTTAGATGACATACTAAAGTCCTTAGAAAAGGACTTTGTGTTCACAGTTAGTTTGTGGTACTGCAGAACCCATTTGCTGTGTGTGTTCTTCTGCATTAGTACCTCCTTTAGTATAATCAGGTGGCTTGCCAGGCCAGTAAGTGCAGAGAATAGGGGTTAAAAAGGGACTTGGCACTTCTGCAGGGAACGCCTAAAGAAAGTGTGCACAGTTGTGGTTTGTATCTGATCTGTGTGGAGCTGGAGTTATGGTTTTCGGCCAAGAGAGGATACAGAAGGATTACTGATCTACATGGCATCTCTAGCTTGTGTTAATGGCTGAAAAATAGTGTGTATTCTGAGGTGCTGGCTAAAACAGCTGAATTAAAAGTTCAAGTAAGGGGTTGGGGATTTAGCTCAGCGCTTACCTAGCAAGCGCAAGGCTCTGGGTTTGGTCCCCAGCTCCGGGAAAAAAAAAAAAAAAAAAAAAAAAAGAAAACAAAAAAGTTCAGGTAAATGGTTTTAACTTTACAAAGTGTATTTTTACATAAAACAAGATATTTGAAGATAAGTTCCAGGGATAGGTAGTTCAACATTTCAGACTTTACCAATTCAGTTGTTAAAAATACTTTGGCTGAGCAGTGGTGGCACACTGCTTTAATCCTAGCACTTGAGAGGCAGAGGCAGGTAGGCCTACACAGAGAAACCCTGTCTTGGAAAAAAAAAACAAACTAAACCAAAAACAGGAGCACTGCCCCCCCCCATACTCCCTCTCCCTCTCCCCTTCTCCCTTCCTTCCTCCTCCTCCTCCTGTTCCTCCCCCTCTTCCTCTTCCCCTTGTCCCTCCTCCTTTTTTCTGAGACAGTTTCTCTGTGTGACCCTAGCTATCCTGGAACCCACTCTGTAGACCAGGCTGGCCTCAAACTCAGAGATTCACCTGCCTCTGCTTCTTCAGTGCTGGGTTGATGAAAGGTGTGAGCTACCACGGCCAGACTGTAAAAACTAATTCTTCTTAGGTTTATATTACTGATAGACCTCAGTGATATTCATTCATTAATTCATCTAGTACTCCTGGCACCCCTCCTTGTGTAGGGGTCATTATTGCTCTGTTTCCCAGATGAGGAGAGTGAGATACAGAAAGGCTGGCGGAGTTAGGTACCCAAACTGTACAGCTAGCGTGGGGACCTAGAGTAGAGTTGGGGTTCTGGTATATCATCCGCATTCATTAGGTTGAATTGCTATTACTGCTGTTTTTTCAATTTCTTTTTTCCTTCCTGTTACAGATAACATTGTGGTGGGTGTAGTGTGCACACTTCATTCTTTGCATTTGCCTAAACAGGCAGCTAGCTGAGGAGCACACTGGAGGTTGGGGAATGAAGGAATAGAAGTGATGTACGCAAGACTATGCTGTAGAGGAGGGTTACTCTGAAAGGAGGCAGAAAATGGAAATTGCTTAAATTTTGTTTGCTGACCAAGAAGACTGATGTGTTTACGGTGTTGTCTTCCTTTAGGATGGTTACCTGCTTATATGCCTTGCCCATTTCTACAGGGAGTCACTGGTCATTCCCTATGGCATGTCTCATGTAGTGCAAAGAGCTTGAAGGTTTACTATGTCTTAACCACGTTTTAGTGTCTGTATTTTTTACATGTATCTTGAACCCTTCGAAAACCACTAATGCCATTTTCTAGTATGTTAAAAAAAAGTTTGACTTTCAAATATGTAATTACATAGGTTGAGTTTAATTTCTCCTCATTTGCTGTTCATAGAACTCCATGCTTAATTACTTTTTTGCATGCCTACTTTTTTTTTTTTTTTTTTTTGAGATTCGACCTCATGTAGCTCCAGATGGCTTTGAACTCTATGTTCATAGTTACCAAGCTTGGCTTTGAACTTCTGATTGTCCCATCTTCAGTGCCCTGTGCTGGGATTACGTGTGTGTACCACCATACCTGACTTCATATTTGCATTCTTCTTTTTTAAATACTTGTATTCTTAAAAGCATCTTAATTTAGTGAATTTTTTAAACACTCATTAGTATACTTTTTTTTTTCCCCCTCGGAGCTGAGGATCGAACCCAGGGCCTTGCACTTGCTAGGCAAGTGCACTATCAGTGAGCTAAATCCCCAACCCTCATTAGTATACTTTATTTTGTGCATCTGTATTTTTCCTCTCGCCATATTATTTAATTACTGTTTTAGGATATGATTTTTTTCAAAAAGGAATTGGCTCTTTCCTCATTATTGTTTAATATTTCCTTTTTCTGAATTTGAAAAAATATTTTTCCTTTTTTATCTCCCCAAATAAATGTTTCATTATTGGGTTGACATTACTTTTAAGACATGCTAGTAGTCTGTGTGAAATGTTCTATTAGGTTAAGATTATAATACATGACAGTTGGAGAACTGTTAACATTTTTTTTTTTAGATTCTCATTTCCATTTCTGCTTGATTTCTAGATTTTGGATCATTGTTTGACTTGGAAAATGATCTTCCTGATGAGCTGATCCCCAATGGAGAATTAAGCCTTTTAAACAGTGGGAACCTTGTTCCAGATGCTGCGTCCAAACATAAACAACTGTCAGAGCTTCTTAGAGGAGGCAGCGGCTCTAGCATCACCCCCGGGATAGGCAATGTGAGTGCCAGCAGCCCTGTGCAGCAGGGCCTTGGTGGCCAGGCTCAGGGGCAGCCGAACAGTACAAGCATGGCCAGTTTAGGTGCCATGGGCAAGAGCCCTCTGAACCCAGGAGACTCATCAACACCCAGCCTGCCCAAACAGGCAGCCAGCACCTCTGGGCCCACTCCCCCTGCCTCCCAAGCACTGAATCCGCAAGCACAAAAGCAAGTGGGGCTGGTGACCAGTAGTCCTGCCACATCACAGACTGGACCTGGGATCTGCATGAATGCTAACTTCAACCAGACCCACCCAGGCCTTCTCAATAGTAACTCTGGCCATAGCTTAATGAATCAGGCTCAACAAGGGCAAGCTCAAGTCATGAATGGATCTCTTGGGGCTGCTGGAAGAGGAAGGGGAGCTGGAATGCCCTACCCTGCTCCAGCCATGCAGGGGGCCACAAGCAGTGTGCTGGCTGAGACTTTGACACAGGTTTCTCCACAAATGGCTGGCCATGCTGGACTGAATACGGCACAGGCAGGAGGCATGACCAAGGTGAGTGAGCTGAAGTGCTTGAATGTGTCTTGAATGGTGATGGGCATGTACTTTCAAATAGCATGGAGACATGGGGCTCTGGGACTCCTTTTTATTCCTTCTCTTGAGAGTTTCACATGTCCATGAAAGAAACGGGTTGTTGTTGTTGTTTTGTTTTGTTTTGTTTTGTTTTGTTTTTAAAGTACCTTTCAGATAAATCTCTACCTCTTATCTTTAAGAAAAAAAATTTTTCTTGTTGGGGTGGTGGTGGGAATTTGCTTTGAAGTCTCATGAAGCCTAGGTTGTCATCAACTTACAGTCCTTCTGCTGTAGCCGCCTAAGTGCTCAGATTACAGGCATAGCCAGGTTTACTTCTGGAGAAAGGAGATCTAGAGATGGCATCACACTGTCAAAGCCCAGTTTCTGCTGAGAACTAGCTTTTCAATGCATCAGGGGATCTGGTAAAGGATGCTTCTTTACTCGGCCTCCTGTCTGCTCTTTTCTTAGTATTACTTGGGAATATGTTTACTGTCACAGTCTCCGTTCTATTCACACAGAAGCTATGTTTCGAGATGGTCAGCCTCTTGCCACTGTTGACAGTGGAAAGAGGGATTTGTAGACTCTTGTGTCCCAGTGAAAACATCAGAACAATGGTTCTCAAAGTGGGGTCCTTGGACCAGCAGTACCAGATTCATCTGGGAGCTTGTTGGAGAAGTAGACTGTCTCCACTGGCTGGCACACTAAAGTTGCCTCGTACTCTGGGACTCCAGGTAGTTCCAGGGCCCTTCTATATGGTCTGGACCTCATGTAGAGAAAGGCCTGGGGTGGAGTTTACAGAGACCAGCCTTCCAACTGTGTACAACAGGATCTGAACTTGGAGAAGAGGGAACAGCAGTATCAAGAAAACTGTGAAGTAGCTTTAAAAAAAAGATGGAGATTGAAGAGATAAGGGTACAGAGAAGGAAACACAGGCTGATTGCCATTCAAGCCCAAACCTTATAGAGGCTTTGTGACCCAAGGTTTCTGAATGACAGCCACAGGGTACACCTACTTTGTGCAGTTCAACAAATTCCAGGTAGGACTGTTCTGTGGATTTGATTATTCCTGCAGAAGGGAAAGGGAGAGATTATTAAAATACAATTTCCTGGAGGGTTGAGGAGAGCATGGTGAACTGGGATAAAGTCTTGAGACTACCATAGATAAGAGGTTTTTTTTTTCTTTAACTTAAATAAAAATGAAGTAATTTCCAACATTAAAAGTGCAGTTATCTTTTTTGAAAAGTTAGTAGAGGGAGAATATAAACTTAAATTATAGTTGCGCTCGACAGAAGAATGGTTTGTTATACTTCTTTTTTTTTTTTTTTTTCGGAGCTGGGGACCGAACCCAGGGCCTTGCGCTTGCTAGGCAAGTGCTCTACCGCTGAGCTAAATCCCCAACCCCTGTTTGTTATACTTCTATACCCTTTTTCCAGTTATATTGGAAGGGATATTTAATGAACTCATCTCCTCTGGGTAGATCAATTGCTGAACCCTTTTAATTCATATTCCAAACTGACCAATTTAAAAAGGATTTTTTTTTTGAGAATTGGGATTATGTTTAAAAATATACATAATGACATAATGCAATAGTTGTCAAACTTTTTGGTTCCAGGATTATTTAAAAACCTTAAAAATCATGAATGACCCCGCTTGGTTTTTTGAGAGAGGGTCTCATTTTGTAACCCAAGCAGAATTACTATGTAGAATTACTGGTCTTAAAGTTTTCACTGACCTTCATCTGCTTTGTAAAGGTGCTGTGATTACCGGGGGTGGTCATCATGCCTGCCTAATAATTGTCTCTTCACAACTACAGCCACAAAAGTGTTTTAAAGAGATGTGTTTATGTAGGTGGATGTTTGCCTATGTGTATGTTTGTGTCACATGTGTGCAGTGCCCATGGAGGCCAGAAGAGAGTGGTGGATCTCCTGAAACTGGAGTTATGGGTGATTGCAAGTTGCTGTGTAGGTACTGGAAAATGAACCTAGGAAGCGTTTAATTACATAGGCATCTCTCTAGCTCCTGTTTACAGAAAAAATTTCAAACACTAGTCCACATTTCATTAAACATGAAGTTCAGTGGCATTATACACTTAGAAAAGATCTGGACAACTCTTATTACAGCCAGAGTTGGATATGGTTCCTTGTTTGTAGTTCTTTATAGGAAGTAGTAATATCTGATTTGGTACAGGAGATGTACTTTATGGACTGTGATACTTGGGTCGTTTCAGTGTTTCACTATTGGCATAGTTCTGTTTCAGACATACTATACATGCACAGCTTTGTGCAAGCGAGTAAATGGATCTTTGGGAGTGGTTTTTTTCTTCTTTCGTGTGTGTGTGTGTGTGTGTGTGTGTCAGTCTGTGTGTGTGTGTATGTGCGTGTGTGTGCTACATGTGTGTGTATGTCTACAGAGGCAAGAAGAGGGCCTTAGATCCCCTGGAGCTTGAGTTACTAGGCTTATGTGAGGTACCTGTTGTGGGTAATAGAAACTGAACTGGTTCTCTGGTAAAGCAGCAAGTGCTCTTATTGTTTAGCTATGGTAGGGAAATTTTTAATGAAAGAATATTTAAAATAAACAGATACAAGCTAAGTATTACACATTGTATTCCATTTCTAGCATTTCTAGCATTCACGGGGCTAGGAGGATTATTGCCAAGTTTGAGACCAGTCTGAGACAAACATCAATTTCCAGGCCATCCAGGACTACCTAGTGAGACCTTCTCTAAAACAAAACCAAGACTTGAAAAAGAATCTAGATATCACCATAGATAGACATTGAAAAATATTGTGTAAAATTTACTGTTAGAATGTTTTATGAGCCTGTTTAACTCCTCATCAACATTGGATGTTGTTAGATACTAATATTCTTGTCATTTTAGTCAAGTCGTTTTTATTAGGACGTTTCCATAAATTCACAAAGAATTGTTTTCTCAGATTATTTTATGTGTATGAGAATGCATGTTTGCCTTTCTGTCTGCCTGTATTGTTAGGGACCCAACCCAGGGATTTTCAATATCCACCACTGAGGTATATTGTTGTTTCATTTATTAAAAGTTTAAGGCTTTTAGTAGATACCTTTTCCTCTTTTTAATTTCTCAACTCAGTCTCATACGTTTACAATATGTCGGTCACATGTTTTGTCAGGGATGTGTTTTTAGTTTGTCTGGAAACATCCTTTTTTTTTTCTTTTATGCTTTTAGATTGTCTATCAGAAAGTACCTTCCCTATTCCAAACTGCAAGTGTTCTTTGGTGTTGGATGTGGTGACACTCACTTGTATCTTAACAACTTAGGAGGCAAAGATAAGGAGATGGCTTGAGCTTGGAATTGGAGCTCAGCATAGACTATATAAACAAGATCTGTTGTTGCACTCGATTCCAGAAAAAGGAAAGGAAGGGTTATTCTCTTATGTTTCTTCATTCTTTCTTGAATCTTGACCTCACTTTTGGTTCAGGGTTGTTTTAGTAAGCATGAGGTACTGGGCACTCCAATCTTAGCACCATGCTCTAAGAATTCTCCTCTCACAGGAAACAAATAGAAAGACTCACTAAAGAAGTAAGTTAATTTTGACCAATGATCAAGCTAGTGATACTAGCAGTAGTCACAGTGCAGTTTATTTAGCTGTAGTGGTCTGTCTGCCGGCTGTTGTGTTGTACATTAATTATTGATCTTTACCTGTATCTGTGCTAGAAAGTCATCCTGGCTGTTCCCTCAGTGGTGTTCATGGTGGTGATGTTGAACATGGTTCTCAGCCCTGGCCACACATTGTTTTAAAGTCTGAATCTCATTTCTGACCAATTAGGTTAGAATCTCCCTGGGGCCAGGACATGGTTACAGTTTATATTCCTCAGATGATTTTCATGGTAGACAGGATAAGGGCTATTATTTCAGGTAAATGTGAGAACTTTCTCCATCTGCAGAGGTCAGTAATGTGCTTTCTGACAAGCGTGCGGATGTGAATTTGACTGCTTTCTTTGTATAGTACATTTTTGTTGTTCCTTGGTTTATGGTGGGTTAGTTTACTATTGAGGACAAGTTCCATTTTATTATTTAATTGGCTGTTTTAATATAAGATAAATGTGCAGATGTCATTAGAGTCTGGCAACTTTGTGAACTTTTTGTTTATTTGTTCCAGCTGACTCTCTTGTGTTTTCTAAGAGAGTCTTTTGCATTATTGCTATTTTCGTCTTCTCCTTGTGCATACACTTAGGCTCTTGGGCATGGGTTTAGTCTCTGGTTTGAATGAAAGGGATCTAGTATTTTACGTAGAATGTGAGCTTTAGTTTGCAACCAAAGGCAGTGATGGATTTTAAAATCAGGGCATAGTCTCCTTTGATAAATGTTAGGTTTTGCTATACTCATTTCTTACACCTGTAGTAATTAAGATTCTTCTTAAGTAAAATTTTTCTGCTTTGGTTATCAGATTTGTTCATATTAAATTGAATCACACTTGTGATTGTTAAAAATTAAAACATAATGTAATTCTTTTGTGTTTCTTAGCAATTTTAAAAAAGAGATTTCATCATTTTTTTAAAAGATTTATTTATTATATACACAGTGTTCTGCTGATATGCCAGAAGAGGGTGCCAGATCCTAGTAGAGATGGCTGTGAGCCACCATGTGGTTGCTGGGAATTGAACTCAGGACCTCTGGAAGAGCAGTCAGTGCCCCTAACCGCTGAGTCATCTCTCCAGCCCCATAGTTTAGGATTTTTGTTTCTTATTGAGCGTGGTGTAAGTTGCTTTTGTTTGGGGTGTGTGTGTGTGTGTGTGTGTGTGTGTGTGTGTGTGTGTGTGTGTACAGGCTCTTTATATTTCACAGAACACGTTAAGACAATGAATAACTTTATATAATTTCAGTATTTTATAATAAGTTGTAGAACCTTCCTGTAGTCTGCTCAATCTGGCATTAAGCCCTCTTAATTATGAGCTCTACAGTCTGAACAATGGGTCAGTTGTACAATTTATATTTTAACAAGAATTCTTTTCATTATTTTAAAATTACTATAAGTCTGGGCTGGAGAGATAGCTTGGCAATTAAGAGTGCTTGATGCTCTTTCAAAAACTCAAGTTCAGATTCCAGCACTAAACTTTTATACAGCTCACAACCATCTGTGACTCCAGCTCTAGGGAAACTGGTTTCCTTTTCTGCCTTCTAGTGGCACCCATACACTCAGACAGATACTCCTAGACTTAAATAAAAAAGTCTTAAAATTTCCTTAAAATTCTTAAACATTCTTGATGGTGTGGATTATTTATAATTGTGTGTGGTTATTTAAGAAAACGTGTGTTTTGTTCGTTTTTAAGATATCAATTTATAAGCTAGCCTTAAATCTGAGGCGTAGGCTTTGCCTGCTGAAGGCTGACAGTAGTTGTACCCTGCCAGCCACAGTTAGGACAAGTGAGTTCTAAACATACTGGCAGTAATGACAAAGCAAGGTGCAGGGGAAACCTGGAGCAGACTAAAACCATTTCTCCTTTTGACTATAGCAAAACCTGATGTACTACTGTTTTTTTAGGGAGTTTGGGTCACTTTTGCTACTAAAAATAACCCGAATAGTGCCTGCATTAGAAGGAAACCAAAAAAGACAAAGTTAAAATGGGATTAGCAATCGCACAGACACTCAGATTTTCTTCTGTGATACCTGCTGAGAGATGTTGCTTTGGGTAGAAGATTACAGAAGAGAGTGGGAAGTGTTGTGTACTCCTTGGTGTTCTGTTTGTTTTCTGTTGCTTTACTAACTACTGACCAAAAGCAGTCTAGCGGGGAGGAGAGGATTTGTTTCAGCCTGCACTTTGAGACTACAGTCCAGTTGGGAAAGTTAGGCCAGGAGCTCAAGCAAGAAGGAAGCAGAAACTGAGGGAAGGGAGAACTGCTCACTGAGGTTCTCTCTGGCTTCTGTTTAGTTCCCCTTCTACTTCCTGCCCACAGATCGTGCTCCTTCCACATCAGCCACCAGGCAACTCTCATAGACTTAGAGCATAGGCCCAGATCTGATCTGGCAACTCCTTGATTGAGAATTTCTCTTCCAGGTAGGTTATGTCGGCCTCACAATAAAAGCTAACTAGCTAACTGGTCAGATGGTCCAGATTCTTTCTGATTTTTATGTCACCCTTGAAATCCTTTATGTTTTTTTCTCACACAACTGGAAAGAGAGCAAAATAAGTAGATATAGAGGGTTAAGACTATCCCTTTTTGGTGTATGAGGAGACTTTTGAGGTACTGTTCCTCCCACCCTCTTTTTAAGGATGTTTTTAGAGAGGTAGAACTTGATTTTGCCTGGGAATCTTCCGAGGGTAGAGGTTTTCACATAATCCAGTCCCAGCCACAGGTAGCAATCACTTTGTACCATGGTTTAAAACCAAAGCTGGGACGTACAAACAAACAAAATGCCCAAGAGCAGGACAGACTTTGATTCAGCAATTTTGGGGTGATATCTGAGAATTTATAACAAGTTCCTCCAAGGTAAACCTAATTATGCCAATCAGAAATTGTATGCTGGGAATATGTGTTCTAAAGGAAAGATGAATAGAATGTAGTTATTAAAGAATTAGGAGTCAATCAAGTTGGCTGTGGTTAGTCCACCTGCATTCTTTTTTTTTTTTTTTTTTTTTTTTTGGTTCTTTTTTTTGGAGCTGGGGACCGAACCCAGGGCCTTGCGCTTCCTAGGTAAGCGCTCTACCACTGAGCTAAATCCCCAGCCCCCCACCTGCATTCTTTAGACAGTTGGTAATTAGTAGTAAGTGAAACAATACTGTATGTTTATCTGGAGCTTTTCACTCTGCTGTAGTATCTAACTTTTTATTTAACATGACATAAAGAAAGGTAGCAAGATTCTCGGTGTGTAAAACTGCTTCCTGCTGAGTCTGATAGCTGGAGCTCTTCCTTGCGACCCATCTGGTGGAAGGGAAGAACTGACTCCTGAAGTTGTCCTCTGACTCCACATGAACATCATGGCACATGCGCGCGCGTGCGCGCGCGCACACACACACACACACACACACACACACACACCTCCTCCTAAATGTAATTAAATTGAAAAATACTGTAAGTAAAACTTGGTGTCTTTAGAGGAGCGCAGCAGACATAGGTCGTTAGCCAACGCAGCCGCGGGCAGGGTGGAGTGTGTTGCAGTGCGGGGTGTGTACATCCTGTGGAGGAGCAGCTTTAGGAGTCTCTCCATAGCTGCACAGGAAGTCCAAGCTTCTTCAGGAGTTGAGCTTGGGCTCTGAAGTGAGCTGCCTAGATTTATATGCAGGTTCCAAATAATTACCAGTATGAAAATCACTCTCTCCCAATCTTTTATATGAGGTTAATAATAGTACCCACTCCCAAGAACTGTTTTTGATATTTTTTGAGGGGGCATAGGATTTTGTAATGATTAAATGAAATAGGTGAGAGCAGTTCTCAGCATGTCGCCTTGTGCTCTTCTTTTTTTTTTTTTTAAAACTGGGTAGTATTGCTTTGCTTTAGGACCTGAGATAACCCTAAATGTGTGAAATTAATGATGAGACTCTGCAATGTTCTCAGTGAATGTTGTTTAAATCATAAAAATAGTTTTTTATTTTACAAAAATTTAAAAGCATAGGATTTTCTAGAGAAGGAAACTTAATCCCATCCGTACTAGTCTTTCATTTATATTTATTTATAGTAGGTGTGAGCTTGAATGTGTGGAAATAAGAGTGTGTGGGTTGGTTCTCTCCTTAAGGGTGTAGGCTCTAGGATGGAACTTAGATTATCAAGCTGGCTTGACAGGGCTCACTTCTTTTTTTTTGGGGGGGGGGTTCTTCTTTTTCGGAGCTGGGGACCGAACCCAGGGCCTTGCGCTTCCTAGGCAAGCGCTCTACCACTGAGCTAAATCCCCAACCCCGACAGGGCTCACTTTTATGCACAATTATTTGTCTTTTTAAAGTCAGAGTTTAAGTCATCATTTCTCCTTTCTAATTAACCGATTATTCTCTGTAATACAACCTGAGTGAATGTTTGCATATTAGCCACACAGAAGAGTACTTGTAGAAGGACTGAATAAATAGTGGAATTAAATTAAATATCTGGAATTGAAGACCTAGTATTGTTGATTTTTAGAATGTTTTAATGTTTATATTTCTGGAGTATAATGCACATAGAATGGAACGAACAAATCTTGTATCTGTCATAACTCATAACCTTTGCTCTCCATTCTTTTCTCTCCTAGAAAATTGCTTTGTGCCCACCTACACCCTGTGTTGGTTACTTTTCCTATTACTACAGCAATTCACCCTACAAAAAGCATCTTTAAAAAAGGAAGGGTTTTATTTTAACTCAGAGTTCTAGGGTCATACCTTTAGGAACTTGAGGCAGCCAAGTTACCTTGCATCTGCAGTGAAGAGAAAGATGAATTGCTAGTACTAAATTGGCTTTCTTCTTTGTGTGTTCTCTGGTCTTATTTATGGAATGGGTGCTGCCTGCTTTAAGACTGTCTTCCCACTTTAATGAAGCTCATTTAGAAAATCCACCACAGGTATACCCAGAAGCTTGCCTCTTCAGTGATTCTGGGTCCCGTCAAGTTGACTCTGTTATTTACAACATATCTTTATCACTTACTTTCCTTTCATGTTGATAAAACACCCTGAGCAAGGCATTCTATAAAAGAAAGGGTTAAGCCTCCTTAAACAGTACCACCAACTGGGGACCAAGTATTCAAATGCCTGATATTATGGGAACATTTATCATTCAAACCATTCTATAGTCTATCTACTCCCTGGATAGTCTTATTGCCAAAACATAGTGCAAAAAGAATTTAGTCCAAGTTCAAAAGGTCCTATCATCTTTCTTTTTGTAATAATTTGATTTTTGTTTTATGAATACTGGTGTTTTGACTGCCTGTATGTCTGTGTGAGGATGTCAAATCTTGGAGTTGCAGACAGTTGTGAGCTGCCATGTATGTACTGGGAATTGAACCCATGTCATCTGGAAGAGCATTCAGTGTTCTCAACCCATGAGCCCTCTTTCCAGTATTCCACCCCCACCCCCAATCATTTCACAATCATAGCACTATTTAAAAGTTGAAAATCTCTTATGAGACTCAGGACAATATCTTAACTTTTATTCCTTGTAAAATCAAAAAGCAAATTATATCCTTCCAAAAGTAGAGTATTACAGAGTATACATTACCAGTTCTAGAGGCTCTAACACCCTCACACAGACACTGCAGACAAAATACCACTGTACATGAAATTTAAAAAAAACAAATTAGTATTTCTCTTAAACAAAATTTTGGTAGGTTTTACCTTTCTTTGTTCTAACAGTCTCAGTCTTTTAGATCTTTAGTTGAGTACTTTCCAACTGAGCCCGTTTTCAGTCTTAGCTGTGGTGCTTATTATCTAATGTTGGTACCGAGATTTACATTTCTCACCTTGCTTTGGTGTTTTATTCCTTTTCCTCTCATTTTTTGAAGTCTTAATTCCAACATGTTTGTCATTTGTTTCTGGTTTCTTTTGCTCAGTTAAATGGAATATATTCCTGGGTATCAGTCACATGTCCCTTCCTTTGTGCGTGCTCCGTAAGTTCTTGTGTAGTAGACAAAGTGGATGATATGTTGCTGAATGTGGTTTGTTGTTTTCTGTTGGAGAGTGCAAGGTTTTGTTCTTTCAATTACTTCTGATCTCTTCAAGGTTAGTGTTACCCTCCATTTCTAAGGGCAATCATGAAAGAAGCCTTGAATGTGACCTTTTGGGGTCCCTTTAGACTCCTGGAGTGAGTAGTCAACAAAGCTCTGAAAGTTGGGCTGATTAGACCTTCTGTCTCCAGTGCTGCACCACTTCTCTTCAGTTGACATGCCCAGGGCACTCTAACCCTGCAGCCGGCTTGAACTGGCTCCAGGTGGGGCTAGAGATGTAGCATCTCTCAGGACACTGTTTTAATGGCATGGACATACTATACAGTGCAGTTGGTGGCCTGCAGTGATTGTATACTTCACAATGAGTTCTGTTTTCTGAGTTACCCATAGAGTAACTTCACTGCACAAACTGTGAGGCGCTGTGCTTTTCCTCAAGGTATTTGAACCAAAATGCGACGACCAGGTGTTCCAAAGCATTTCCTCTTTATTTGGAGTTACATTTACCGTAGACAGTAGTATTTTGTTGTCCACCTGCTACTAAGTTAGGACATTTATGAGTTTTTATCCTAATTGTGGTGCAGTATTTTGACCTTTTTAAAAGTATATATGTTCATAGCATATATGTTCAGTATAGTCATAACTTACTGTCCTTATTCTTCCTGAATTTTGGTAAAAGAGTGAGCAGCGGGGAGATGCCACTGTCCTGTACTGTGCTGTGAATTTTGCAAACAGGTTTTTTTTTGGGGGGGGTGTCTCATGTTTAATAATTGCCTGAGGTGGGTGCTATATCTACTTTACACAAGGAGTAAAATCTTCTGAACCACAGTCCTGCTCATATAGGACATCTTTTAAAATTACACTGTAGAAAGTGACAGACTTACTGTGATTGACTCCAAAAATTCTATTTGTTAACCACCTGTCTGTAAAATGATAAGCAATAAAGTATTTGTGTTAAATGAGAAGGCCATCATTAGATTGACTGTACACATTTTGAATCTGTAGAGCAATCTGCTTTTAAAATATCCTTCATTCACTCAGCCATTCATTTATTCATTCATTTTTGAGATGATCTCTACACAGAGCCCTGGCTATAGAACTCACTATGTAGGCCAGGCTGGTTCCAGACTCAGTGATCTGACTAACTGTGTCTCCTTAGTGCTGAGATTAAAGTTATGCACCACCAGACCTAGCTAAATCTCGGTCTCTTAAAAATGCATGTATTTATTTTTATGTGTGCTGGTATTGCCTGCTGGTACCTATCATGTTCATGCAGTTTTTACGGAAGCCAGAAGAGGGTGTCAGATCCCTGCCACTACTGCACGTATACAGGAGCCCAACCCAGGTCCTCTGCAACAGTAGAAAGGCTACTGAGCCACCTATCTTTTTTTAATATTGTGATGGCAAAGAGAGGTTTGATTTGTAACATTCTGAGTTTTGTTTTTTGAAGACTTACTTAATTTTACGTGCATGAGTTTTTCTTGCATATATGGATGTGTACATACAACAGAAAAATTGTTTTTATTGGTCAAAATTAACATTTCTGTCTGTTTTTTATTTTCAAGTAGTCTTTATTATTGTTTGTAGTGCTGTTTTAGATTCATAGAAGATTTTCAAGACAGTGCAGAAGGTCCTGCCTGTGTGTCCCTTTCCCTTCTCTTCCACCTGTCTCATGCTGATGGCACACTGTGCTGACATACTGGGATTGCCACAGCAGTACTTGAACCTGATTTCCTGGGGTGATTCTTCTTTATATCCTGTTCTTAGTGCCCATTAACGGTACTGTACCGCATGTAATTGTCACAGTTCTTTAGGTTTCTCCTGGAGGTGGCATTTTTCTTCAGTGTTTCTTGTGTTTTGATGACCTTGACACTTTTGAAAACTGCTTAGGGATATTGCGGAATGTCTCTTTGATATTTCTCTTGATACTTTTCTCATAAGGACTGCAGAGGTGGCTTAGTGGAAAGCACTTGTTGCTCTTACAAAGGGGATGCGTTTGGTTCCCAGCTCCCACATGATCCCAACCATCTGTAACTTCAGGTCCTTGGGTTCTAAAACACTGACACACATAAAATTACTCCCCCCAAAAAATACAATACAATTAAATTACAATTAAAAAAAAGGAGTCATAAGAATTTGTAAAAGCGGTTTCTGTCCATTGCTATTTCCCTCTCATCCATCGAGGGTACATACGCCATCAGCATGACTCATGACCATAAGTGGTTACCCTTCCATGCCTGGCGGAATTTGGATTTGTTAGGTTTCTCTGCTATAACAGTTTTCTTTTCCTCTCTGTCACACACCAGAGGGTGGGGGTTCTGTTCCCCTTCTTTTAAGGTGGAATGTCTATATAATTTATTTGGACAGATTTGTCTTTTCATAGTTTTTCATTAAGTTCAATTTAAAATAGAAGATATATGTTTCATCTTGTTTAAAAACTTGTTATTGGGTGGTTGTGTTGGAACATATCCTCAATCTCAGCATTCAAGGCTCAGAGGCAGGTAGATCTCAGAGGTAGATCTCTGAGAGCAAGGTTAGCTTGGTCTTCATAACAGTTTTCAGGCCAACCAGCATTTCATGAGTGACATGGTGAGATCCCGTCTCAAAACAACACAACCAAAAAACCTAACAACAATAAAATTTGAAAAACCAAGAACTTGTAATCATTAAAAACTATGCATATTGATTTAACTTTTTCATGACTTTTTGATTTAGGATTTTTTATTGTAGTATTCTCTGTTGATTGCTCTTCTTTCTGAGGGTATGCACGACTTTTTAGAAGAGGTTCAAATAGGAAGCATGGGGTAATTTCAACAAGAGGTTTTTGCCTGAGTAATTCTTTTAAAATTTAGATATACTACACCAGCACAGATGTGACAGGATGAAAACTCAAGGCCAACCTGGATTATTCACACAACAGCCATGTCTCTCACACAGAAACATACTTAAAAATCAGACTTACCCTTTAGCAGATTTGATTATCTTACTTACCTATGTAATGTGTATTCTGTCATGTAGAAATTCTATCTTATTTTTGACTGTAGGCAGAGAAAGTTTTGAACTCTACTAGAATATTATGAGACAAACATCTAGAATTTTCTGACATTCCTTATTAAAAACCAGGAATTTAATGTTGATGACATTTTCTTATTAGGAGTGAGAATATATAGATAGTGACGTCAAACTTCTAAAGATACACATCTCTGCATATTACAGATTTAAGAATAAGAACATAGTCCTTTACTTTGGACTTTTGAAAAATAGCAAGTGCTCTGTAGTTAGGATAGCAGTAGTTCCTTTATTTTTTTTTTTTTTTTTTTTTTTGGAGCTGGGGACCGAACCCAGGGCCTTGTGCTTTTACCACTGAGCTAAATCCCCAACCAGTTCCTTTATTTTCTAAGTGGAAACTTCATGTACTCGAAACTGAGCTGCACTGGTTTTGTATTTCTCTGCCAAGTAATAAAGAATGAGCTGGTAAATAAGCTGTCTTCAGTCCTTGCTGTACAGAGGTAGGTAGGTAGGTAGGTAGGTAGGTAGGTAGGTAAGTAGGTAGGTAGGTAGGTTGGTTGGTTGTGCGGAATGACACAGACTTCAGACATTGGCTTGCACTTACTGGTTTTCTGTCCTTTTAAACTTAGACAATGCTCACGGTTGCTTAGATATTTTACATTCTTGTTTTGGAAAGAGATGGTAAAAATCACCTCAAGATTGAATAGTGCCTTGTGGGTTTTCAGTGTTTCTTCTGTGCTGTTTCATTGGAGTCAGAAACAGTTTCGTGCAGATGGCAAGTGGAATTCCATAGTCTCAGCCATGAGCATGAGCAGGTGTTCTCAATGGACAGTCATGGGGTACAAGATAAGGATGAAGGAGGGAGTTGTGGTGTATGTGTAGATATGTTTATGTGAGAGAGGAGGGGTTGTGTGTGTGTGTGTTTTGGGGGGAGCACATTTGTCTGTAGGGTCATTGAAGACCCAGCCAAGGAAGCTGCTTCCTCACCAGCTTTGCTTTCTCAGTTTTATGGCTTAGCCTTTGTACTACCCCCACTGAAAGTTCTGTAAGCCAAAGGAGATGGCCAGGGCTAACCAGTTGACTAAGTCCTTAGGATTTGATTGCCAGCTTTGAACAGCTTTTTTCTTGTCAGTGTTGTGAATGATGCTTTTCTGAGATAATAGTTGATCATTATTGATGACCATCTTGCTCTTGTTTTCTTCCACTCTCTATTTTAGAGAGACAGAGACAGAGAGACTGATTGACTGACTGACTGACTGTATAACCTTGGCTAGCTTAAAACTTGATGTATTGACCAGGCTTGCCTCCAACTCATAGTGATCTACCTGTCTGCCTCCTGAATGCTAATGGGATTAAAGATGGGCCAGGCTTAATTAAGACTTTGGGTCTTGCATGTATAAGGTGGCCTACCTAGCAGACCTAATAAGACCCTGTCTCAACAATAACAACAAAACCACACATTTAAAAAAAAAACATTTTTCTCTAGATAAATGGTTACATACTTGTGATATTATAGATGTTTAGGTTATTGGAGTAGATATAAACTTTGAAACTGCAAGACTGGTAGAGGTCCAGGGTCCTTCCCCCAGTGTTTTACCATGTTCCCTTTCATGCTGATGACAGTGAACATTATTACTGTTGCACAATGGGTGGTCAACGCCCCGTTCTGTGTGGGCTGAGGAGCCTGACTTCTTGGACGGGGAATCCTCTCTAGTTAGTGATCCATTCCACTGCTAGTTGACAGCACTCTTGTGATTTCTTTGGTTCTTATGTCTTCTACCTTGGTCTTGGGAGTACTTGTCCCCCTATGTAGTACTCTTAGCACTCCATAGTACCTTCTGAAAAATAACTGATAGGTACTTTGTTCTTGGTTGGTAAATGTGTGATCCCAGCTGCTCAGAAACAGCTGGGCTGGGCAATTGTTCCACACAGTCTCATTGTTGGAAGAGTCTGCTCCTTACAGAAGCTGGGTTTTGTTTGTTTGTTGGTGTTTAATGATCGTAATGACACCTTGGTGTTTGAACTTGGGAGCTAAGTATATTCAGGTAAATCTCACTCTAGTCTCCAGAGCTCAGGTGCCAAATACTTCTTAATGGAGCAGCATCTCCGGCTGCTAGAGTTGAACCAGAGTTCAGATAGCAGGAATAAGTGTACCTTTGTTGTACCCGGGAGCCATCAGGTGATTGCTGAAGCGGTAAACTGAGCAACATGTGTGTCCTTTGGTGTCCTGATCACACTGGTTTCTGTTTTCCCTCCTTCCCACCTTTTCTGCATACTGGTGGTAAAGATATGGTAATAATGGCCAAGCCTCATTCATTCAGATATTTTTCTAGCTGCATTAAAATACATTAGAGCAAGGTGGAACAGTTTATAGCTATGTAATACTCTCTGAACCATACTGAGTTTGGTTTACCTAATTGTATTTAGTACCAATGACAGCTTCGGCTAATACTGTACATATAGTTGTACAGACAAACAGTGGGTTATCTTGTCATTTCAGGGAGTCACAGTGTTTGAGTACAAATGACTTTAAAGAACAATTTCTCCTTATGATAAAATAATACTTCTTGTTTTAGAAGAGAAAAACTGGGACTGCTGAGGCAGCTCAGAAGGTACTTGGCCATGCAAACCTGATAACCTGAGTTTGGTCTCTGGAACACAATGAATGTAAAGGGTAGAAAGAGAACTGACGTCACAGAGTTGTCTTCTGGCCTCTGTATGCACACTTAAACACATTTATATGTGTGTACGTGAACATACACACACACACACACCCCTACTTCTTCACACATCTGTCTCTCTCTCTTACACACACACACTAATAATAGTAAATAAAGTTTAAACCTCTTTTTTTTTTTTCCCCTTTTTTTCGGAGCTGGGGACTGAACCCAGGACCTTGTGGTTGCTAGGCAAGCGCTCTCCCACTGAGCTAAATCCCCAACCCCATAAAGTAAAGTTTAAAGAAAGAAGGAAAACCCTCCAGATTAATCACTAAATGTTTTCCCATCGACACTTTTCTCTTGCTCTGTGAGAATATTTGTTTCTTGGGGATTGTATACTTTATGATCTGCTTTCTTTTCTCTCTCTCTAGACTCCCTGTTAGTGATCAGATGCTGTTTTGTACTATTAGAGATATCTCACTAATCTACCAGTCCCTTAGCACTGCTTTCCCCTCTTCTGCACTGCCCTGGGTGGTCTCTTTATATGCCAAATGCTAAAGTTCTTAGCTTTCTCTGAACCTTATAGTAAGTAGCATCTCTACTCAGGAGACTAGAGGACAAACATTGTTTGTTCATAATCTTTTTGATAGGGCTTTTCACAGTTCAGTATTTGATAATGCTATAGAATTGCTTGCTTATGTTTTAAAATGACAGTCACTCTTGAGTGTGCTTTATATATACTTTAGAGTTCTGGGTCTACCTTTCCCAATTCCAGCCCTCTGGTTGTCACTGATATATAAAGCTTGTCAGGAGGGGACAGCACAGAACCTGTCTGTATCCCTATGGCTTCCTCTCAGAGCTCATCCCGTGTGCTGTTCTTCACTGTCATAGTAAAGCTAACAACCTCTTTTAAGAACTTGTTCTTGGGACTGGAGAGATGGATTAGTGGTTAAAGAACATTTGCTGCTCTTCCAGGATATCTAGATTTTATTTCTGGCGTCCACTTTGGGCAGCTTACACTTGTCTGCAATCTGAGCTTTGGATGATACGACAGTCTTCTTCTGGTTTCCATGGGTACACATGCACAAAGCATAGAAATTTTAATCAGTGTGCCCTCCGCTAGTGTCCATTTGCCATTTCATCAGTGAGTGGCCTGTCAGTTGAGGATGGCATCTCTGTCCTTTGTGTAAGAGGGTTTGGGCCACAAATAGTTCAATGAGATCTCCTGCCTCATAACTGAACTACAGTGTGAGTTAAATTGTGTTGATAAAGGGAAATGATATATTTCCTCATGTCTCCCATTATCTCCTCTCCCCCCTTTCCTCCTCCATTGCTACTGTGGGCCAGGCTTAATCCTGAAGAGGCGGTTCTTCTGCCATATAAGGGTATTGGGACTTATAGGAATTAGGCAAAACAATCCACTTAAATTAAATTTTATTGTCTCTTTTAGATAGTCTTATGCTTCATCATATTTTTCGTAAATGACTCTGGACAAGAATATCACTATAAAGCTCAGATGTTTGATTTCTGTGCTGTTCAGATAGTGGGATGTATTCTAGGGATCTTTTGTAATGGCCACTAGCCACATTGAGGGTATCACTGATATAAGGTCCTTCTAGGCTTTCCAGATTTGGAATCCCAAATGGTTCCCCACTGCAAATACCTGCATCTCCCAGCAGTAAAACTATTATGTAAGTACTGATTGAGACTTAAAAAAAAAAAAAGATAAGACTTAGAATCAGAAAGAACTGTGAACGTTCCATTATGATCATTCGAGTGAGTGTTCTGTTTAACACATGAAGAAATTAAGGATGGAGGCAAGATGTTCATTCCTGTCATATGGCTACTTCAAAGCAGGATTAGAAACAATTTTCCTGCTGCTCCAGCCCAGGGTTTTGCTTGTGAATTAATATAAATTGCACCATGTAGAGATGGTGTCTCCAAAGGTCATGGCCTGCTGGGGCATAGCACTGGTATTAGAGTCCTGGCTTCATTACCAAGATGTAGTAATCCCCAGACCTGGAGTTCTTTTAGCCCCTCTCACCCAGTACCTTAAAAGGAACCCTATTCAAGAGAAAGCATGAGGGAGCGGGGCTTGAAACAATTTTGCAAAGAGGGTTTACTGTTGACAGCACGTGCTTAGATCTAGGGGTCTGTCCTCCCCAGAGCAACCACAATGGGACTATTTCCTGCCCATGTCAGCCACCTAGTTTTGCTTTCTAGGTGCGCGCTGGTTGGTAAATGCATTCCTATGGCATTGTCATTGCTAGTATATGTCCCTTCACTTTCCATTCATCAAGTAGAGGTGCTGGAAGGATTCCAAGAACAAGTGAGTGGGTGATAGCTGCTGACTGAGTACAGCCAAGCTTTTCCCTGAAAACTGCTCTTGGCGTTTTTCCAGCAGTGGTGGGTAGCCAAGAGAGAAATGCTTTGGCTTTACAAGTGATCTCGCCATAGTCTAGTAACGGTTCATCTTTTCTTTAGAAAGAATGAATAGTTCTGGCCCTTAAATAATTTGTTTTTTTATTTTATATCTGTTAGATCATATTGTTTTTATATACCTTATATAAATCTGGTTTGATGTGTAGTCTGCTACATAGAGAAAGATTGAAAGTGCCTGTTTAAGTCAGCTCTCAGGTCACACTGAAGATGCACAAAGTGAGCAGTTGCTGTATGTGGCCTACATTTGAGCAGGAAGCATGCTGCTTGCTTGTTTGTTTGCTTGTTTATGAGTGGTTTGTTGTTTGAGTTTGGTTCACATTTCAGTTTGTGTGCATTATACTAGTATATTCTGGTCATACTGCTTATGATATTTTATTTTTCTTGAAGACGGTCTTCTATATTCCTAGTCTCAGATTTCCCCTGCCTTAGCTTCCCAGATACTAGGATGGTCAGTATGGAGTGCCATACCCACTTGCTTCTTAATACACTTTAAGTTTGGAATGAACAAAGTTTTTTTAATAATTTATTTTTATTTCATGTGCAATGGTGTTTTGCCTGCATGTTTGTCTATGTGAGGATATCAGATTCTCTGGAACTTAAGTTGCAGACAGTTGTAAACTGCTATGTAGGTGCTTGGAATTAAACTCAGGTCCTCAGGAAGAGCAGCCAGTGCTCTTAACCACTGAGCCACCCCTCCAGTTCCCTATGAACAAAGTTCTTAAGTTGAAAATATTTGTGATTTACTGGGATAGCTTGAAAATAATTGTCTCTTCATAGTATCTGTAAAGGTAGTGTTTGCTCTATCCTCATGGGTTTCATAGCTAGGATAACAGTCTCCTAATCAGATGCAGTGATCCCAGGGTTCTCTTTCTGCCAGCTTGTGTATGAGCTGCTCCCTCTCATCAGACATTCTCAAACCTTTTTATTCCACTATGCTTTTAGGCAAACCTTGGAAAGAAACCATATTTAATGTAATTTGACCCCACAGACTCAAAATAGTCATGAGGGTAGAGGTAGCCAGCAATCGTTGACTTTGTCTGTGCAGCTCTGATTTGGAATGCTTCATGAATGCGATTTTTTTTCTTTTTAAGTCCTCACATCCAAACAGGGCTGTGTTTTTATCTTCATTGTCTATCAATGTATAGATAGATTTTTGCCCAGGGAAGGTCCCACACACAGCAAGTGGCAAGGCCACCATTCATACCCAAAGCTCACTGGCTTGGCTCTAAGGAGTTACTACCTAGGTAAGTGACATTTTACTTGGGGGTGTGTACTAAGATTCGGTGTGTCCTTAAAGTCCGGCATATTGCCATTATCTCATTGGCTGTAGTTTGCCAGGTCTTTGTGGACAGTGCCCATGTCTCTGTCCAGTGTACTTATTTGAGTCTGGTGTGCTTAGAAGATGTAGTTCTATGCATTGGGGAGGTGACAGGCATCATGGTGTAGAAGAGTGTCTCTGGATTGCGCATATGGCGCTTAGTGTGAAGTCTTGAGCTGAGCTCTAGTGTTCCTGGTACTCTCCAGGCAACACTTTGCCTGTCTATGAAGTCATAGTTAGAAAATATTTTCTGTTTGTTTTCTGGTCATACTTCCTCCAAGCGCTCTGCTATGTGGTGTGGTTTGTTTTGTTTTGTTCTGTTTTGTTTTGTTTTGTTCTGTTTCCGGAACCGAGGACCGAACCCAAGGCCTTGCGCTTGCTAGGCAAGCGCTCTACCACTGAGCTAAATCCCCAATGCCTCCTATGTGGTTTTAAATGTATATAAAATTATGAGGAAAACTGAAGTCCATTTAAAAAAATAAAAACAAAACTAACTTGTGGTCTTTCTGAAATTCTATCATAGTTGTCACAGGAAACATTGCATAGTCTTGCTGAGCCTTTGTGAGCTCCTGCATGACAGCATGGGTTTCATGACAGCATGGGTTTCATGACAGCATGGATTTCATGACAGCATGGGTTTCATGACAGCATGGGTTTCATGACAGCATGGGTTTCATGACAGCATGGGTTTACTTGTCTCCCTTCCTTCTGCTAGTCACATGGCTTGTCGCGTCAGATATGTAGCTTTGGTCATATCTGTGTGGTGTTTCACTGGAGTTGGACCCTACTTCGAGTATTTATTCTAAGTGGTCATGTGAAAATTACAGTCAGAGTTCTTTGTTGTGGCAGGTTGGGTTCATGAGTGGTTCTCTGTGCAGTAAAACTCTTACATGAAGCATGGGGCTGTTTTAGCTAGCTTGAGCTCATTTTCTCATGGCCAACAATATCCATTTGGAGGAGCTCTTAGGAATCCTATTGGACTTTCTTTGAGAATCTAATAATGTATCGGTTCCCTCAAAACAAAACAAAACAAAACAAAACAAAACAAAAAACACTGCCACACAAAAACAGGACAGACTCCTTTGTCCTGGCTCTGCTGATGATTCAGGTTGTGCCTGCCATTGTTTCAGCCTAGTGTAGTGTGGGAACTCTTCTGGGAGAGGAGCTACCACTAATGTGACTTTATTGAGGAGAAATGCCTTGCTGTGTTTACATCCTACAGAGGAGCAAGAAGTTAGGCCTGTGGTATACCAACCACTACTGTAAAGCCTACCTTGGAGAGGGGCCTTGTTTGCAGTGGGCCACCTGTATCTTTCGATTCACAGCCTTTCCAATACCATCACCTTTTTGGTATGGATCTTGCTTGCCCGGTTGGGAGAGGAAGGCGAGTGAATCCAAGAGGAACTAGGATGCTCTCTTGGTTAGTGTAGTGGAGAGAATCTTTGTGCTCTTTTGGGTCTCAGAGCTTGTTTTATTAGTATTTCAGTAGCTATTGTATCATTATAAGTAGAAAATAGCATTTGTTCCTCATTAAAATAACAAACTGAGGAGGCTTTTGCTACTAGAGGTACCCACTGAGGCTAATGGGTCAGTATTTTGGAGCCTAGATTTGTTTGGTTTTGGGGGAGATGTCTAGGTTAGGAGATAATAGGGTCTTGCACCAAAGCCAAGGTTTGTTGACATAGGAGGTAAGGTAGAGAACATGGCCAGAGACCATCTATGTTGCGATCAAACACAAAACTGCCATCCTGTAAAAATCAAGGTGAACTGCCAGTTGATTACTGTCTTACCGGTAATTGAGAGCCTTGAAAGTTTATTATATTATTTATTCTTATTTATTTGTGTGCATGTATATATTTGTATTGATGTGGATATGGCCCACAGATGCATGATTGTGCCCAGTTTTACATTGGTCCTGTGGACCTGAACTCAGACCCTCCGTGCTTGTGCAGTCATCACTTGACCAGCCATAGTCATCTTCTCAGGTCTGCTTCCAAAGTTTAGGAGGTAGAGAGAGGACAGCTGCTTTTCCCAGTGTGCCCCAGATGTTGTGCTATCGTGTTCTGGCTTCAGTGACTTACTTTCTCAGGGTTAATTTAAGCTTTTGTTTTGGAGGCTTCTTAAAGTGGTGATCTCTTGGAGAGGTTATATATTTAGTTGACCCTATAAACACTAAGTACCTTCAGTGTAAATGTTTGTGGGAAACAAGATCTGGTTTTATGTCCAAGTGAGACTCAGTGTGGACGAGCATAGGTAGTATTGTGGCAGATAGCTCTGGAGTTGAATAGTGAGTGCTCTGTGCTTTCCATCATCTGTCAGTGTAGAAAAGCATAGTCTACCCTTCCTTCCATCGTGTTGGGTGCTGTCAGTTGATTATGTTGTGCAGCCCAGGACCTGAGCAGCTTTTGGCTGGTGGTTGGATAATTGCCAGTTTGCCACAAGTGTCCTTGTGTCAGTGAGCAGTTTGTATGGGTGTTCTCCGTGGCCTACAGGCTCTTCCCTTACTGGGTCTCCTACCTCGGCTGTGCAGGCTCAGGCCTACCCTTCCTTGTTGGGGCTTCACTTGTGGGTGCTGCAACTCCTATGCTTTTATTCTTAGTGTAGTAAAGAGAGACATTACTAGATAAACAGATTCTTGAACGACTGACTGGTACACCGGATCACAATGCTTTTTCATGGCAAGTGGATAGAATTGTGAAACATGATTTAATAGTTAATGCTTTACGAGAAGTTTTGTTGTTGTTTGGGAATTCTACTGTAGTTTTTCTGAGATTGGACTTGAATTAAGTACTTGAAAAGGCTCTGTTTGGAAGGACAAGAGTAAAGTACACTTTACTGTGTGGGCTACTGGTAATGAGAATATTAACATTCCATAAGTTTTACTTTGTGAATAAATAAATTTCACGTCACTGAAAGTTACTTTTTGGCTTTGAATTTTACTCCGTTTCAGTAGCACATTTAAACTAAATCTGATAAAATTTGCAAATAAAGCTAGGTTTATTAGCTTATTATTAATAAATAATTGTTAGGAAGTTAAAAGGACTAAGTGGGTTTTATTAGTAATTGGATTTAAACATCTTAATTTTATTGTTTGATTTTTTTTTTTTTTAAGCACTGGTGCTAAGCAGTGTGTTAGCCTAGACTTGGGGCCATACATAATTTGAATTCATCAACAGAGTAGATACAGAATTAGGAACCTAGAAATCTAGACACTCTAAAAGTGAATGGTTCCCCCTAATCTGCAGCTGTGTCCATTGCTTTCTATCTGATCTGTCACTCCTTTTAAGATAGGACAAGCTACAGTGAGATGGAGGCATATGTCTATTTTAGCCTTAAACGTTAACTACTAGCTCTGATCTGACTGAGAACAGGCTGGTGCTGGAAATGAGCGTGGTGCCAGATACTTAAGCTCTGGCCTCCATAGTCAGACTGGATATCTTTTTGTTATAGACCCAGGATAGGAATCTACTAGCTTTCAAAATGTGTAATGAGTTTCTTTGAATTGGGTATCTGTAACATGCTGTCCATGACCTTTGGACATGACCATGGACTTTGTCTATGATTCTTACCTTTGGGAATTGAAACCATGCTGAAACTGTCTACTTGCCAAGGAGAAAAGATGAGATTTCCTAAAGAAAGCTGAGTGTGGTAGTATCCATGAGACTGAGATGGGAAGATCATGAGTTCAAAGCCAGCCTAAGCAACACAGAAAGACAGACTATATTTTAGTAGTTTAAAAAGAAAGAAAGAAGGTTGGGTATTTTTGGCACATGCCTTTTATCCCAGCACTCTGGGGCAGGGAGCAGAAGCAGGTGAATCTTTGAGTTTGAGGCCAGCCTGATCTACAGACTGAGTACCAGGAGAGCCAGGGCCACACAGAGAAAACCCCACTTAACAAAACAGAACAGAATAGAACAGAACAGAACAAAACAAAACAAAAAACAAAAATTGGGCCGGAGAGCTGGCTCAGCCATTAAAATCTAATCTCACAACCAAAATAAAGAAAAAAAGGCTGTTGGTAATAGGAGAGGGTTGCAGGGGTGGGGAGTGGGGGGCAGAGAAAATTTTCTAAAGAAACTTACCAGAGTGTTTCCAACCATCATATGTCCCCTTGAAATCTGATCAGGAACCTGAGAGAAACAAAGCATTTATGGAGTAATTAATTGCTGTGTAGTTCTGGCTGGGGCAGGGCAGGGCTCTGACCAAGCAGAGGGGCGAAAGTGTTGCCTCTTCTGGGATGGTGGTTAGAACAGGGATGATCTAGCCTTCTGTCTGTAGCATTAAGTGAAACTTGGTCTTTCCAGTTCTAACAAACCCTTGGCAGTGAGGCTCACACATTTATAACTGGAGGGAGGGTTTCACAGGGAATCTTACCTTGGCGTCAGTGGGTCAGGCACTTGTAGGTCTGTTTTTCATGGATGATTGTGTCATGGCAGCTGATAGTTCCTGTTTTTGTTTCAGATGGGGATGACTGGTAACACAAGTCCGTTTGGACAACCCTTTAGTCAAACTGGAGGGCAGCCGATGGGAGCCACTGGAGTGAACCCTCAGTTAGCCAGCAAACAGAGCATGGTCAATAGTTTGCCTGCTTTTCCTACAGATATCAAGAATACTTCAGTCACCACTGTGCCAAATATGGTAAGTTGCCCTTTGTTTTCTGTTCTGAGGTCTTGGTGGGTGCTTTGGCATATGGATGGTATGGTGCTTGCAGTGAAGATCTGTAACTGAGTGTGCCATCGGTGACAGAATCATAGCCCACTTCCTAAAAGCAGCTCTCTAAATGGGCTTTTCATTTTCTGTTAGGAGCGAGCAACAAGAAGGGCAGGGAAGGCCGACTTAGCTGCCTCTCCCAGGTGCCCTTTGTTGATGGAGAGAATTATACACGTGAATTATTTTACCATCCTTTCCACATTTGTGAATACTGACAAGACTGACTTGCCTTGCTTGTTGCTAGTGGATTGAAGCTGTCAGTAGGCGCTTGATTTGTGTTGCAGTCAAACAAAAGACTAGTTTTGAATTACAAGAATTACTTTGTACGGATGAGACAGTATTAGGTCTGACTTGATAGATGGTTACATATCTTCATTCTTAAGAATTCCCAGCTACAGCAGAAATTGTCCATGGAAGCTCTAACCTAACAAGCCAATGGGAGTGTCTCCTTTTGCCCAGAATAGCATCTGTTAATATACAGCATTGAGGACTGGTGTCTCCAGTTGAGAGTGGTACATCTCAGCTGCTGAAGGCATAGTATGCTGGTGGTAGCTGGTTAACCCCAGCAGCCACTTGTCCCACTTCTCTTCTCCCTTACATTTTGGTGACGTGGACCCCCATACTTCCTTCCATGCACTTCCACACTATAACGCTTAGCGAGGCTTAGCGAGGCTTAGCGAGGCTTAGCGAGGACTGACCGCGCTCCTTAGACAGTTGTTTTTTAACATTGCAAAACTTGTCATTTTGAAATACCAGTAAGAGAATTCCTGAGTAGTCTCTTATCTCCTCCCCCTATAAGATCTTCTATAACCTTAGTATGTGCCAAAGAGAAGAGAATGACAGTGTTTACAGCATGCAGTGTTCTGAGGCAAGTGTACATTCAGAATATGGGGACAGTGAAATGTCCTGGTAACACCCCCCCCCCCGTTTTTTTTAATCTGTGAAACCTGCCTGTTTTCTCTTTTCAGAACCACTGCTGTTTTTTTGTTTATTCGTACAATCCCCGTAGCCCTCCTAGTCTGCTACCTTCCTTTCAGTAGCTTTTGGTTGCCAGGTTTATGGGACTAGTGTTAGCCTCTGGGATCTTAGACTCACGCTTACATACTGCCTGGCCTCTTCGTGCTTTGTTTTCAGTTCTTGCAAAGACAGTGGCATGGACTCTAGGGCCAGCTGCATTGCTTGTGCCTGCTTGGTAGCTAGGCACACATTTAGACTTTAGTGAAAAAAAAACATTTTATTTTTCCATGATGTTCTCTGTTTTATACACAGGAATCCCTGACAATGTTTCCCTCCATTTCTGCTTTTAAATTTCTCTCTGACTTCTTAGGTTCCCTTCTCCACTACTACTCCAGAATGATAAAATCCCTGTACTCCAGCTTCCTCTGCCCGCCTTGGCTGCTTTGGAGACCTAAACTTGCTAAGTGTAGTGTGGCCAAGGGTTGCACAGAGGGCCCAGGCAGAAGGGCCTCCCTTCTTTCAGGAATAGAGCAGGGCTCCTTGCAGCCTCAGCACTGACCAGTGTTCTCCTACAGGGCCGCCTAGAACTCTGGTATTGTGGAAGTAACCCTGGCCACTACCCAACCCTTCTCCATTCTGGTCCCTACAATCCACTGTCTTCAGACACTGACAAAATAGGTTCTTTGGAGTACAGCTTTTCCTGTGCGAACCCCTGCTTTGAAGAATGGTCAGGAGGAACAATGGCATGTATTTCATTCTTTTGTTAGTTTTTGTGGATTTTGGAAGAACTCAGTCAACACTTTTCCTTAACCCTCTCAAAACCATAGTAAACTAGGAAGCCTTTTTATCTATAGAGGCTATAGTGCTCTGGCCACCTTTCTTATAAAAGGTCATGTGGACTGTAGAGAAAGGGTCATAGATGCCTTTGGGAAGTAAACTGGGTCCTTTGCTGCTTGTACTGTTTATTCTGGAATAGCCCTCAGTGGAACATGACGTGGGACTGATAAAGGGGTCAAGGCATAGGCTGCAAGTTATCCCTGCAGTGGCTTCTTGAGTCATCATCAACTGGTCTCATTTGATGGTGAGGAAATTAACATTCTGAGGGAGTCTCACTTGTTCATGGCTGTGTGGCTTCCTCTTTGCAGAGTTCTTTTTAATTATATACCCAGATGTTTTAGCAGCCCTGAGTCCCCTGGGAGTGGCTTTCCTAGCCCATGCTTACACAATTTGCAGTTTCTTGACTGTGTTTTGTCATCTTCCTTGAATTTTCTCTATTATATCTGGTGTTTTTAAATGACAGATTTTTATATGGCAAGGAAACATTGTTATAAAAATAGATCTGTTACATTTAAAAAGGAAAATACTATGCCCTGAACTTAATGGCCTTCTCCCTTATTTTGGAGATAGGAAGAAATATACTTTGAGAGTTGTTTTGATTTGTTTCCTAATTCTGTGATAAAGTTAATCAAAAGCAACTTGGAAGAAAAGGCTTTATTTGGCTTGCATTTCCACATCACTGTCTGTTATTGAGAGAAGCCAAAATCATGGAAGAATGCTGCTTACTTAACTCCTCGTGGCTTGCTCAGTGTTCTTTTTAAAAAACTACTCAAGTCCACCTATAGGCATCACCTATAGTGGGGCTGGACCCTTTCACATCAATCATTAAACAAGAAAATGCCCCACAGACAGACCTACATCCCAGTCTTGTAGAGGTGTTTTCTCAGTTGAGGTTCCCTCTTTACAGAATGACCTGAGCTTGTATAAAAGTTGATAAAAAATTGGCCAGCACAAGAGTTAGTTTTTAGGAGTTGATTGACTTTGGCACCAGACAGTTCAGGTTAGGAACACTGATGCCAGATTATGCAGGTTAAGTTCTTCATGGGGTAACTGAAACCTCATAGTCAGGGGCCAAGGGACTCTTTCTCTCATCTTGCATGGCTTCAGCATTTCTGTCTGTGTTGGGAATGGGAAAATATTCACTCACTTATTTGATTGTTTTGTCTGTCATGTTTCCTGTGCCCTGCTATGGGCTTAAGTACAGGAGGAAAGCCTAGAGGGTAGTTGTGAGGGAAGATGAGTTTGCTCTTCAGTGGAAAACAATTAGAAAACCCCAGTTGATGGACACAAAGACCTTCTTAGGTGGAAGCATCAGAAAAGGCCTCTTCAAGGCAAAGAGATTTGAAGATGATGCCACAGAGACTCTAATAGTTCTCAGCCTTCCTAAAGTGGTGACCCCAAACCATAACATTATTTTCGTTGCCACTTCATATCTGTAATTTTGCTACTGTTATGAATCATATTCTAAATATATGTATTTTCTGATGGTCTTAGGCGACCCCTAAGAAAGGGTCTTTAGATCAACCCCAAAGGGGTCCCAACTCACAGGATGATAGAAAGTTACTGGCTTTTGTAGGAATGGCTGAAAGCCCAGTACTTTGGAATGGTGACTCTTAGGAAGGGCCAAGTAGAAATGTACAAAGTTGGGGGCCAAGCAAAAATCATCTTGCAGTTGGGGGTGAAGAAATGGCTCAACAGTTAAGAGCATTGACTCTTCCTTCTTCCTCAGTACTGGACTTTAGTTCCTTCCTATCACCCTGAGTGCCTCACAACCACCTGTAACTCCAGTTCCAGGGGATTTCATGCCCTTTTCCTGGCTCCCATGAACACCAGACGTGCATGCAGTGACAGACACCCATATAAATAAATTATATATATTATATATATTATTAAATTAAAGCTGGAGTGAGAGTAGGGACTTGAGTGGAAGGTGAGCTATTAGTTTACAAGAAAATAAGCTGCAGTTTCTGCTTTTCTTTTTACATCATTCAAAGGTTTTGTTTTGTTCTTAGCTACTTTGGAGGTGCTAGTGGCCTGAATATGGTTGATCACAGTAAGTTAGGAGAGAAAACAAGGTTGTCACTTAGGTAGGTTACTTACTGAGAAGGTGTCCTGGTAGAGAATCCTTTACAGAGCCAGAAGAGGAACATGGTTGAGAGAGGGAACAGCAGTGTAGTGCAAGTGACTGAAATATGCATCCCAAGAGAGGATGGCAAGTAAGTGGGTGGTATGAATGAATAGGGCAGCTGCTGGCCATCTTGGGGTCACTGGCAGTGTAGAGACAACTTTATGACGTGGCCCAGGAAGAACATCAGACAGTTCTCCAGCTAGAGACGAGGGAAAAGGAGTTGGTGTAGGAGATGGTAGGGATAATTCCCTACTAGTGGAGAAGGGACTTTTGGAGCATAGATTCAGTGTCAGCTGAGAGTAAGAGAAAGGTTAAAGAGCATCATTAGGACATGAAAACCAGCCTACCATGGTTCATCCTGTGTTGATGAGTATGTGTGACTTGCATGCTTGAAAACCTTGGGATCACCTCTCTATGACTCCCAGTGCTTTGGTGCTGGGAGCTGCAAAGTGTTAGAAGCTAGAGACCCTGATAGAAATGTATGGTAGGGTTCATTTTTGAGGATATATTCAAGAGCAAATAGGAATGTTCTTAAATGTTCAGATTTTTCTCATTGTAATTCTGCTTCTGGTCTTTGAATTTATAATCTCTTTATATAGATTTTTGAGGTTTGTTAGTAATGTCTTACCACTTAGTGATTCGCAGAGGCACTTTGCATATATTTCTCTGCAAAAATATAACTTCTAAAATCAGGATGCGTATTAGATTTGGCCACACAAATTTAATTACAGTATGTATATTGCTTTATATGTTTTTAAACTAATAAGACTAAAATAATTAAATATTTATTGTATAACGTTCTAGGACATTTTTATGTGAACCTAAAGATTTTAAAATTATTTATAGCTAATTGATAATGGAAGAGAAATGCTTTATCAGAGGTAAGAGTATGTTGTCAGTCTGTATTTTGGTTTTAAGGTATGTGGGGACCTTCCTTGAAGAGAAATAATGTGCACAGGAACAGTGTGCTGCTCTGATGGTGGCATTTTGCCCTCCGCTTTGGATTGGGTTTGCAGCTTTGTCATAGGACATCCTTTGAAGTAGGGCTTGTCTTAGGCAGAGATATGTAAGGGATAAAGTTGCTTCACCTCCATGGCTGAGCAGGTCTCTGTGGGGACTTTCTGATCGGAAGTTTCTATATTGTAGTTTTTTCAAATAAGAAAAATTAAAAACAACAATAGAGATGTCAGCATTCTTTTTTTTTCTTTTTTTTTTCCTTTTTTTTTTTTTTTCTTTTTTTCTTTTTTTTTCGGAGCTGTGGACCGAACCCAGGGCCTTGCGCTTGCTAGGCAAGCGCTCTACCTCTGAGCTAAATCCCCAACCCCGAGATGTCAGCATTCTTAAGAGGTAGGGGATTCATCTGATGTGCTGCTTGCTTAGCTTACTTAACATTGCTCATGAGAATGCATTATACTTTGTTTTGATTGTGTTTTAAAATTTTGAGGTAGAGGTTTGGACAGGACCCAGACAGCGCTGATGGACAACTATCTTTAAATGGGAAGAAAATGTGGCTGGTCAGAGGAATTTTCAGACAGAGGAGAGTTGTGTCTTCTGCATCCTGCCAAAATAGCCCAGTTGATAGAGTGATGCTGGCAGCAGCTAAATTGTAAGCCATGGACGCTGGATTTTCTTGCCATGTGTCCTGGGCTTCAGGAAGTATCTTTGCATCTCACTGTGCATGCCTACCTGTGATGAAGCATTCTTGAGCCTTACCTCATCTACCGCATTCAGAATCATCCAGGAAAGAGGCTAGAAATTTGTTTCTGTGGTCACTCTGAAACTTCATTGTGTGTCCTGCTTAGTTTCCCAGTACCTAAGCCCCTTTGCTGTAATTCAGATACTCCTCAAATTAGATAGATGAGTAGTCCGTCCTTTTATATTAGAATCTGCAGTTATATGTGTGTCCCTTTAGTATAAGAGCCGATCTAAATAAAGTGTATGATAGCTGTTGTTCACCACAATGTTGGCCAAGAGGCCAGCTATGCCCTGTGGAATGGACTTTAATTTGCTGTTTTTGTTTTCTTTCTCTTGGGTATAGTTGATGATTTGGGCATTGTGAAGGACCCAGTTTAGTAGTCAAGAGCTGCAAATAGTAAGGTATAACAATTTATTTAGCATTTTCATTGTGTCTTGTTCAAGTAATATGGAGATAATTTGCATAATCATGTTTAACCTGCAGCCTTTGGGCAGTGTATCCCAGGACAAACTTGACTGTCATTCAACAAGTTTTTAAACAGCAAAATCATGTTACAGTGTCAGAAGGTTGGGCATCTTTTCTTAGAGCCTGTAGGAGATGTGCATAGGTGTGTTCCCATCTCCATGTTCATTGTCTCTTGAGTGATCGACCCTCTTGTAGCTAATAGCTGTGGTGGTTTGTGCTGACAGCTCATACTGCATAGGCCAAGCTACCCTGAATTCTTGCTTCAGACTTCTGAGTGTTGAGATATCAGGCGTATGACATGACGCTGGGCCTTGACAGCTGTGTCTGATTCCTAAAAGGAACCAGCAGGCCATACCAATGTTGAGACATAAAATCCTTTGAGTAACTTGCCTGTTCTTGGACAGTTAGTAGAAACTAACTTTCTTTTCTGTGAGGGATGCCTAGATAAGCTTGGTTTTTTATATCTATATATCTATATAATCTATATATCTGCAGGGTATAGAGCATCGTCAATGATTTTTCTAGTTGATATTTTGATTTTATAATTGTCAGTGCTGAAAATGCTGCTGTGTTAAATATACTGCAAAATGGTAAATGTATGTATGGGGACATTTTGGAAATTCTGTCCTATTCCCAGGCCAAGATTTAATTTGATAATTTTTTTAAATCGAAACTTGTCAGCAACTCAAAAAAATCGAACATTCTGTTATACTATGAAAGCTGAAGAGATATCTCAGGTTAAGAGCACTTATTGCTCTTCCAGAGGACCCCGCGTTCAGTTCCCTAATTATCACTGGTTACTCAGGGCCCCTTCAGGTACCAGGCACACAAGTGGTGCATAGATACATATCCAGGCAAAGCACCCATGCACATAAGATAAAATAAAATGCATTGTGATACACTATTACTGAGGAATGGTTGAAGAGAGATATTCAAAGTCTTTGTTTTCTATGATTAAGTGGTTCTGTTTCTTGAAGAACAGAAGTTTGTATGGGCAGTCTTGAGCCTGAGGTGTTCCAGGAAATGTTTGTGGTGTCGTGGTCAATGTGAGGTTGCTACAGTGCAGTCATATAATGTGAGACAGTGAGCACTGCCAGACAAGCCCTAGGACCGTTGTCCCGTCGATTTTTAATTAACTTTTTGGTCATTGAATGTTCAGAAACTTTCTTGCTTTTCCAGTTTCTCAGTGCCCATACTCAAGTATGTGGTTTCTTACGGGGTTGCCATCACAGGCTAAGGAGCTGTAGTAGAATATAGAACATATAGGAAAAAGAGATTAGGATAATTACTCAGAATTTAAGTAACCCAGGTGGTGGTGGCATATGTCTTTAATCCCAGCACTAGGGAGGCAGACAGGATTGATGTGAGTTTGAGGTCAGTCTGGTCTACAGAATGAGTTCCAGGACAGCCAGGGCTGTTATACAGTGAAACCCAGTCTTTTAAAAAAATAATAATAATAATAAAAGAAAAACTTGACCAGACCTAATAATCCTAATAAAAATTCATATTAGAAAATTTTAAAGGCCTAAGGAATGCCAGTATATTAGATATTTTGCCTATAAAGGCAGTTTGGTAGATTAGTGGGTATAAGTGATGGGCTACTAAATTATAGTGATCAACAGCACATATGTTTTAGTTTTGTTTTCTGTTGTTTTGATTAAATACTATGACAAAAGCAACTGTAAAATGTGTTGATGGCCCAGCAGAGGTGGCTCATGCCTTTAACCCCAGCACTTGGAAAGCAGAGGAGTTACAGGGAAAAGTGTTATGTGTGCATATGTGCAAGTAATCTAACAATTTCTATACTGTTAATAAATTCTCAAAGAGTTAAATAAAATGTTAAGAAAAGTAAGCCTATAAAAGGAAAGTATTTGAAGATAAGATGAATATTTTGTAATGCACAAATGTAATGTAAGGTATAAAAGCCTTAGTCAAAAACTTAAAATAATAATCCTCACCTATCACCAATGTAGACAAGGCTTCTCTTGCTTCTTCTCAGAGACACCTTCATAGGCGTTTCTATTTAAGTTCCAAAGGACTTAACAGATTTAGATTGATGTTATAGCTAGTTTTCCAAAATTAATCTTCACAATAAGAATAAAACATGGAAGAATAAACCTCATAAAGAATTGTCATGATAGAGAACACAGTGCACTAAAAGGAAAGTGTGAGATCACACTTCATAGACACTCAACAGGTGGATGGACCTCTGAGTTTGAGGACAGCAAGAACTATACAAAGAAACCAAAGTGGGGGAAATGTTTAGATTTAGCTCACCATTCTAGGTAGAGAAGTCTCAGAGGCAGGGCTTTAGGGCTGTGGTTGTATCACGTGCATAATCAGGAGCAGAGAGCAAAGAATGCGTGCATATGTGATTGTGCTCAGCTCACTTCTCCACTCTCACACCGCTCACTTACGGAATGGTACACCCACAGTGGGCACTTCTTCCCACTTGAATTAATGTACTAAAGATAAAATGCATATAGGCCAATTTGATCTAGATTTCTTCACTGAGGTTCTCTTTCCAATTGGTTCTGGACTGTATCAAATTGCTATAAGGCTGAGATGATGTGTGCTAGTGTTCCCAGCTCTCATGGGCCAGAGGCAGACAGATCTCTGAGTCAGAGGCCAACTCTGTATACACAGTTAGTTCCAGGTCAGCCAGGTCTGCACAGACAAACCCCATCTCAAACTAAACAAAGCAAACTGTCAAACCTGAAGAACTCTACAACACATAAGAGGTTATGGTTGTTCTTTGTGAAGCCCACCTATGTATGAATGGGCGTATCCTGCTGAGTCTGGGTCAGTGAGTTTCTCAGTAGCTTACTCTTCAAACCAGTATGCTTCTTTTTTTTTCTTTTTTCTTTTTTATTATATTAACTTGAGTATTTCTTATATACATTTCGAGTGTTATTCCCTTTCCCGGTTTCCGGGCAAACATCCCCCTCCCCCCTCCCCTTCCTTATGGGTGCTCCCCTCCCCATCCTCCCCCCATTGCCGCCCTCCCCCCAACAGTCTAGTTCACTGGGGGTTCAGTCTTAGCAGGACCCAGGGCTTCCCCTTCCACTGGTGCTCTTACTAGGATATTCATTGCTACCTATGAGGTCAGAGTCCAGGATCAGTCCATGTATAGTCTTTGGGTAGTGGCTTAGTCCCTGGAAGCTCTGGTTGCTTGGCATTGTTATACATATGGGGTCTCGAGCCCCTTCAAGCTCTTCCAGTTCTTTCTCTGATTCCTTCAACGGGGGACCTATTCTCAGTTCAGTGGTTTGCTGCTGGCATTCGCCTCTGTATTTGCTGTATTCTGGCTGTGTCTCTCAGGAGCGATCTACATCCGGCTCCTGTCCGCCTGCACTTCTTTGCTTCATCCATCTTGTCTAATTGGGTGGCTGTATATGTATGGGCCACTGTGGGGCAGGCTCTGAATGGGTGTTCCTTCAGTCTCTGTTTTAATCTTTGCCTCTCTATTCCCTGCCAAGGGTATTCTTTTTCCCCTTTTAAAGAAGGAGTGAAGCATTCACATTTTGATCATCCGTCTTGAGTTTCATTTGTTCTAGGCATCTAGGGTAATTCAAGCATTTGGGCTAATAGCCACTTATCAATGAGTGCATACCATGTGTGTTTTTCTGTGATTGGGTTACCTCACTCAGGATGATATTTTCCAGTTCCAACCATTTGCCTACGAATTTCATAAAGTCATTGTTTTTGATAGCTGAGTAATATTCCATTGTGTAGATGTACCACATTTTCTGTATCCATTCCTCTGTTGAAGGGCATCTGGGTTCTTTCCAGCTTCTGGCTATTATAAATAAGGCTTCGATGAACATAGTGGAGCATGTGTCTTTGTTATATGTTGGGGCATCTTTTGGGTATATGCCCAAGAGAGGTATAGCTGGATCCTCAGGCAGTACAATGTCCAATTTTCTGAGGAACCTCCAGACTGATTTCCAGAATGGTTGTACCAGTCTGCAACCCCACCAACAATGGAGGAGTGTTCCTCTTTCTCCGCATCCTCCCCAGCATCTGCTGTCACCTGAGTTTTTGATCTTAGCCATTCTCACTGGTGTGAGGTGAAATCTCAGGGTTGTTTTGATTTGCATTTCCCTTATGACTAAAGATGTTGAACATTTCTTTAGGTGTTTCTCAGCCCATTCGGCATTCCTCAGCTGTGAATTCTTTGTTTAGCTCTGAACCCCATTTTTTAATAGGGTTATTTGTCTCCCTGCAGTCTAACTTCTTGAGTTTTTGTATATTTTGGATATCAGCCCTCTATCTGTTGTAGGATTGGTAAAGATCTTTTCCCAATCTGTTGGTTGCCGTTTTGTCCTAACCACAGTGTCCTTTGCCTTACAGAAGCTTTGCAGTTTTATGAGATCCCATTTGTCGATTCTTGATCTTAGAGCGTAAGCCATTGGTGTTTTGTTTAGGAAATTTTTTCCAGTGCCCATGTGTTCCAGATGCTTCCCTAGTTTTTCTTCTATTAGTTTGAGTGTGTCTGGTTTGATGTGGAGGTCCTTGATCCACTTGGACTTAAGCTTTGTACAGGGTGATAAGCATGGATCGATCTGCAAACTTCTACATGTTGACCTCCAGTTGAACCAGCACCATTTGCTGAAAATGCTATCTTTTTTCCATTGGATGGTTTTGGCTCCTTTGTCAAAAATCAAGTACCCATGGGTGTGTGGGTTCAGTTCTGGGTCTTCAATTCTGTTCCATTGGTCTATCTGTCTGTCTCTGTACCAATACCATGCAGTTTTTATCACTATTGCTCTGTAATACTGCTTGAGTTCAGGGATAGTGATTCCCCCTGACGTCCTTTTATTGTTGAGGATAGTTTTAGCTATCCTGGGTTTTTTGTTATTCCAGATGAATTTGCAAATTGTTCTGTCTAACTCTGGATTGGTATTGGTATTTTGATGGGGTTTGCATTGAATCTGTAGGTCGCTTTTGGTAGAATGGCCATTTTTACTATATTAATCCTGCCAATCCATGAGCATGGGAGATCTTTCCATCTTCTGAGGTCTTCTTCAATTTCTTTCTTCAGAGTCTTGAAGTTCTTAATGTACAAATCTTTTACTTGCTTGGTTAAAGTCACACCGAGGTACTTTCTATTATGAAGGGTGTCGTTTCCCTAATTTCTTTTTTTTTTTTTTTTTTTTTTTTTTTGGTTCTTTTTTTCGGAGCTGGGGACCGAACCCAGGGCCTTGCACTTTGTAGGCAAGTGATCTACCACTGAGCTAAGTCCCCAACCCCGTTTCCCTAATTTCTTTCTCGGCTTGTTTCTCTTTTGTGTAGAGGAAGGCTACTGATTTATTTGAGTTAATTTTATACCCAGCCACTTTGCTGAAGTTGTTTATCAGCTTTAGTAGTTCTCTGGTGGAACTTTTGGGATCACTTAAATATACTATCATATCATCTGCAAATAGTGATATTTTGACTTCTTCTTTTCCGATCTGTATCCCCTTGACCTCCTTTTGTTGTCTGATTGGTCTGGCTAGAACTTCAAGAACTATATTGAATAAGTAGGGAGAGAGTGGGCGGCCTTGTCTAGTCCCTGATTTTAGTGGGATTGCTTCAAGTTTCTCTCCATTTAGTTTAATGTTAGCAACTGGTTTGCTGTATATGGCTTTTACTATGTTTAGGTATGGGCCTTGAATTCCTATTCTTTCCAGGACTTTTATCATGAAAGGGTGTTGAATTTTGTCAAATACCAGCATGCTTCTTATACTGCACTAACTTCCTTGCACATTTATCAAATGACACATGGGACTTGATATGCCAGGGTGAGGTAATACACACATACCGTTTTCCCCCATACCTCCTTTCACTCACCCCTCCCTAACTCCTCAGCTTAGTGTCCTCTTTTATATTTTTAATGATTAACTCCAACTTGTGCACTCATATATTCCCACTGGAATTATGGTTGACCTTCCACATCCTTTAAGAAAACCTACTCTACCTGATGCCTTCAGCAGTGCATGTGAAGTGACTGGCTTGATCTGGTGCAGGCAGCCATTGCTTCTGAGTTGATTGGTATAGCAGTCCAATCCAGTTCCTCCCCAGCCTCTGGCTCTTACAGTCTTTCTTCCCATCCTCCATGACAGTCCATGAACCTTGTGGAGACGATATAATATGGATGTCCTGTGTGTGACTTGTGGAGATGATATAACATAGAGGTCCTGTATGTGATTGGCCACTCCACTAATAGTCTCTGCAATTCAGTAGTTGTGAGGTTCTGTGTTAGTTACTGTCATTTAAAAAATGGATTGTTTGTATGAGAGAGTAGGCACAGATGTGCATGGGTGCACATGCACGTACATACCAAGTCCAGGAGAGGCTGTCAGTTTACTTTCTCTATCATGATGCCTATTGGTTTGAGTCAGAATCCTTACCTGGAACTCCTGTTTGTATTTTATTAGCTGTTTTCATCCCCTACATAGCTTGGGTTACAGGTGTGCCTGGAGTTTGTTATCTAGGTGCTAGGATCCACCTCTGCTCCTTGGAGCAGGCTTTTAACAACTGATCAACTTCTCTGAACTTTTCCATTTTTTTAATATTCGGTTCTTCATCATTTTCTTTTCATTTTTGTGTGTATGTTCATGTATGTTAACAATAGATAGGATGTGTACGTGCATGTGCATGCAGAGACCAGAGACTGGTGCCTGTTACCTTTTTTTTTTTTTTTTTTTGGTTCTTTTTTTCGGAGCTGGGGACCGAACCCAGGGCCTTGCGCTTCCTAGGTAAGCGCTCTACCACTGAGCTAAATCCCCAGCCCCGCCTGTTACCTCTTTAATCACTCTCTGTCTTGCATGCATATGTATTGAACCCAGAGCTCACCAATTCAGGTAGGTTAGCCAGCTGGCTAGCTTTGAGAAGCCGCCATCTCTGCCTTCCAATGCCTGCTTGGCTTTTTGTGTGGATTCTGAGGATCCAAACTCCAGCCTAACACTTTACTCATTTAGATCTCTTCCCAGATCTAAGTCTTTACATTTTCTAATGATCCTCCTCCTCCTCCTCCTCCCTCCCTTCCTTCCTTCCTTCTTCTTTCCTTCTTTTTCCCTACCCCCTTTCTCCTTCCTTCCCTTCCTTCGTCCGTCCGTTCGTCCGTCCGTCCGTCCGTCCGTCCTTCCTTTCTCTCTCTCTCTCTCTCTCTCTCTCTCTCTCTCTCACTCTCGTAACTACTCCAAAGAAGAATGATGATTTGGCTATAAAGTAATGGATAGTTCTGTAAAACATTAATTTTGGAAAGTGAGATAAACTGTCTACTTTGAAAGACCCTCCTACTATGATAGAACTATTAGATGATTTTGTCAAGGTTTTCCTCAGACTCAGAGTTAATAAAGGAAAATTGAATGTCCTTATTGTACTATGCTAAATACTAGATTCCAAATATACTTCCACCAGCTTTTTGTTAAAACTTATATGTCAGCTGGGTAGTGGCGGCAGGTGTCTTGAATCCCAGCACTGGGGAGGCAAAGCAGGTGGATCTGGGAGTTTGAGAGCAGTCTGGTCTACAGAGCAATTTCCAGGATGTTTAGAGCTTCACAGAGAAACCCTGTTTTGGAAAATCAAAAACAAAACAAGATTACAAGTCTACTTGGATATTGTTTGTTGCCTTAAGTAATAATAATTTTTTGGTTTGTTTTTGTTGTTGGTTTTTCCCTCAAGACAGTCTGTCCTGGTGGGACTCACAGAGGTCTTCCTACCTCTGCCTCCTGAGAGCTAGGATTAAATGGGTGTGCTACCACTGCCCAGATTTTATGATGTATTCTAACATTTTGTCTCTTAGGAATTTAGGTAAAGCTGACGAGGACATTCTAATACTCCATAGTGCTTTGACTGGGGTTATTTGAGGCCATATATTTGATGACTGCATACTATTTCAGTATAGATCTGCTACAATATTAAGTCCAACTTGATAGGCATTTACATTTTTCTAATCTTTCATTTATCAGTGGGATGCTCAACTTTGTGAATACATTGTAGCGTATCTTTGTCTGATTACTTTCTTAGCATTGAGTTAAGTGGGTTTACAGAGTCAAAGGAATACATATTTGGGGCTGTTGGTCAGCCAAAAATAAAGCAAGTGATAAAGCACATGTCTGTCAGTGTTCATGAGGCCCTGGGTTTTGTGCCCAGTGCCACTAAGAAGAAAGGAAAGGAAGAGAGGGAGGAAAAAGGAAATGGAGTTGGTGATGGTGGCACCTTCATATAATCTCGGCATTCTAGAGGCAGACTCTGGGTTACAAACAAAGCAGACATTGCCTCAACCCCTACTCCCCACAACCAGAAGGACTGCGCATGTTTTGTTTGATAGCGTTCTTTTCCAAGTCTGAAAGTTTGTGTTTTAAATAATTACTGTATTTTTACCAGAACACTTGAGAGTACTGTTCTTATATATCCTCAACAACCACAGTGGTCATTTTCTATACTTTCCATACTGATGAGTAAAAACATGTTTTATTTTGATTTATTTGATGACCAGTCACGTTTTAGAAACAGATTTATTGAGGTATGCATGGTGACATAATTCTGACACCTGAGAAGTGGAGGACTAGGCCAGACAAGGCTACAGGAGAGCCTGTCTCAAAATAACAACAAAACTAACTAACCAGCTTTTAATAAGATGTCATTCATATAATAATCTTTCTCGTAAAGTTCTCAGCTCAGTGGCTTTGGGTAACCACAGTCTTAGTCAGTTTTGAACATTTTCATCATCCTGAAAGGAAACCTTGTACCATTAGCAGCTACTCTTCCAACTCTCCAGAATCCTGAGCTTTAGCCAGTCTCAGATTTATCTTCCATTCCTATTCATTCCTGGACATTAAACAGAAATGGGATCATCCACTATGTAATGGTCGTATCCCCACCCCCGGCCCCACTCTCCCTTTCCTGGCTTCTTTCCCCCAGTAAACGGTTTAAAGTTTTTATTTATAGTGTTACTTCTTTTTTTCTCTCATTCATTTAATTCATTCACTCACTCATTCGCTTTATATCTCAATATCAACTCCTCTTCTCCTGCCAGTCCCCCTCACACAGCTCCTCCCCTTTCTCCTCCAAAAAGGGGGACAGCCACCCCCCAATATCACCCTAGCACATCAAAGTCGCATGTGTCATTTCTTAATGGTTACAAAAATATTCTAATTTGAGTAGAACACATTTTATTCTTCCCTTGATGGACACAGGTTGTTTGTGTTTCTGGTTGTTATATGTAATACTGATGTGAACTCCTTTTTTAAAAAAATATGAACGTGTCCTTTTAATTGTCTTGGCTATGTGCCCAGGAGTGCAGAGTGATGTTCTGGCTTATGCTGAGGAACTGCCAAACAATTTTCCCAGCAACTTCAGTTTTTTCCAGTGGTGTGTGTCCAGGTCCTCCACATTCTCCTCTACTGGGCCACTGCTATTGTTTAGCACCCACCTCTTGTCGGTTCTAAAGCGATACTCTGTGACTTTGATCTTCCTCCCATGCCCCCATTTTTGAGATACGGTCTCTTAGCCCTGACTGTCCTGAAACTCACTATGTAGACAAGGATGGCCTCAAACTCACAGAAATCTGCCTACCTACCTCCTGAGGGCTTTAAAGATGTGTACCACCATGCTTGGTTTGATTGACACTTTTGTAATAGTGATGCTTAGTATCTATATTGGCCATATTTATATATATATATATATATTTTTCAGATCCTCTGCACATTTTAAAGATTGTCTTTTATTAATGGACTTTAAGAGTTTTGGTTTTTTTTCCCCCTTAGTGTTTTTGGTCCCAGCTGAGACCTAAGATTTACAACTAATTTTTCCCCATTCCTTTCCAATTCCACTGGAATTCTATGTAGACCAAGTTGACCTCCAACTCAGATCTGCCTGCCTCCGCCTCCTGAATGATGGGATAAAGGCATGTATCACCACTCCTAGTTCCCTTTTATTTTTTTAAATAAAAAGTTAAAAATCTGTTTGAGTGTTTTACCTGCATGTATATATGTATATCTCGTGTTCTTGGACCTTCTGGAATTGGAGTTATAGACAGTTATGAGCAATCTTGTGGGTATTAGGACTCAAATCCCTGTCCTCTGAAAGAACAGTCAGTGCTATTATCTGTTGAGCCATATCTCTAGCTCTCCCCTCCCTTCTGTTTTTAACTTTTTTCAAAATTTTTCTAAGCTATTGCAAATATTATATAATGTGCCATTCTTTAAAAATTTTGTGTGTGTGTCTGCACACATGCACACAGTGTGGATATGTGGCAGGTATGTTCATACTATTTCAAGTGTGGAGGTCAGAAGACAACTTTTGGGAGTTGGTTCTCTCTTCCTGCCACTGAGCCATCTTGCCAGTCTTTGTGCTTTAAAGGGAAGGTCTTGTCTAAGTCCCTTCCCTCTATTGATTTCTTAGTGACTTCCTGGGTATTAAGGACTCTGAAGGATACTTTTGACAGATTCTAGGGGGCCACCTGCAGCCCTCTGTTGCTTGTTAAATTCCAACCTAGGAGAAGCAATTAGATCTGTCCCTCAGTTTGTGGGAACTTTGTAAAAATTGGACCAGCCAGAGCTAGGTAGATGGCTCAGTTAGTAAGTGCCTAATGAGTATTTGAGTTTAGATCTGAAGGACCTAGATTTTTTAAATCCCTATTTAGCCCACTGCTGCTGGATCAGATAGGAGCTCACTAACTAGGTAATTTACCTGAAACCACAGCTTCAGGTTTGGCAAAAAATTCTCTCATTAAATAAGGTGCAAAACATTCCTTGTCAACTTGGCCTTCATACACATATGTGGACACATACACACTTGATACTTTTTAAGTTTTTCTCTCCCAATTGTGTATACATACTTACTTTTAAAGAAATTAAATTGAGGCTGGAGAGATGGCTCATGGGGTAAGAGCACTTGTTGCTCTTGCAGAGAATGCAAATTTGATTCCTAGTACCCATACAGGAGTTCACAATCATTCCTAATTCCAGGTCCAGGGGAGCTCATGCATCCATCTGACCTTGGGTGCCAAGCGTGAGTACAAAAAACAAAACAAGCCAAAAAAAAAACCAAAAAAACAAAAAACCCATAGACATAGATGCAAGCAAAACACTCACATGTAAAATGAATAAATCAGATTAATCTTTATATTTGTTATGTTTGTGTGTGTGGAGATCAAGTCAGCTTGTATGTTCCTCCCACCAAATGGGCACTTGGGGGTCTATCTAGTCATTAGCCTTGGCAGCAAGTGCCTTGGGAGCCCCAATGTTTCTTATATTAAAATAAAATAGAAAAGATAAATCAATATTAGTGACTCAAATTGGGATTATCAAAATATTTAAGGATCAGAAACCCTTGATGTATATAGAGATTATAGTTTTTCTTCTTGGTAATCTCTATGCATGTGTGACGAGTATTGCTGATTTGTAAAGAGCAAGACCCCACAGGCTCCTGTCCATTTGCCTTGTGGTCAAGAGTTCTGCTCACCACATTTGTTCAGACAGATGGGAACAGTCCAACTCAGTTTCTGTAGTTCTGTAGTTTTAGTAGACCGCCAAAAGACAAAACACTTCTTTCTTAAGAAACCATACTTTAAAAACCATACTTGATTGTTGTGTTTCCTAACAGTAGTGACCACAGTGAAATGAAACTGCACACGTTGTCCTCTGAGTGTGTGCCACAGTGAATGTAAAGGACGCAGGGTGGTGCAGAGACCCTTCAAACAAAGGTGCTCTGATCCTCTGCTGTGAGCTGCACTTCTTCAAGGCAATCTTTGTTAGGTTGAACCACACAAAGCTGCCAGCATTTCGCTCTTTGGGACCTAAATAAGCAGCAGTATGTTTTGGGTCAGCTGACACACACTTTCACTGATGGGAGCTTACCCGCACCGCACGGTGGGGTAGATTGAGTTTGTGTTGCAGTGCAGAGCTGGTGCTGTTTCTGGTTGGTGTTACTTGGATGATAATTGTATTCAGATGAAAGCGAGTCAGCTTTGCATCTGAGTTAGGTTGATTTTTGTTTGGATCTTCTCAAGGTTCTGATAGATTAAAGGAAACTATACCAATTCTTTTGGTCATGTTGTTCATGAGCTTTCCTAATAATTATAGTGAATCAAAACTCTAAAAACTTAATAAGATATTTTTGTTACTTTGTTTTATTTTAGTCCCAGTTGCAAACATCAGTGGGAATTGTACCCGCACAAGGAATTGCAACCGGCCCCACAGCAGACCCTGAGAAGCGCAAACTGATACAGCAGCAGCTGGTTCTACTGCTTCATGCCCACAAATGTCAGCGACGAGAGCAAGCGAATGGAGAGGTTCGGGCCTGTTCTCTCCCACACTGTCGAACCATGAAAAATGTTTTGAATCACATGACACATTGTCAGGCTGGGAAAGCCTGCCAAGGTAAGTGCCCTTTCTGAACTAGTGGCTGTGGTTAGGGTGGACTTTGCTTTTATTATTTTCCAGCAGCTTTGGTGATTGGAATCCTACACTGCCTAGATCCTGGCCTCCTTTTGGTGTGACCTAGAATACGTTGTCCCCACAGTCCCCACATGTGGCACTCAACTGTCCCTGAAAATCTTACCTGCTGAGAAGGCAGGTGATTTGGTGTCCTGATACTCTGAACTGCTCTGCATGAGGCTGTACCCTGGGTTTGTTCTTTTTCTCCTTCCTTTCATGAAGGACTTCTCTGTTACTTCTTGAGGACTCCTTGTTAATGTCTGTATTGTGGTTGTTTAGGGCAGTAATACACCCAGGCAAGCATACACTTTTTCCCATACCCCCAGCATCTGTCTTGTGGTTGTTTCCTGGATTTAGACTATCAGTTGGCCCACTGCCTTGCTCCTCTGCCCTCTGTCTTAAGGTTGCTCTGATGGCATCCAAGTCATACCTAGGGAGGGAGAAAATTAGGTACATGCATCGTGTGCTCTCCTTTTTAAAAATTGTATTTATTTTACTGTATGCCTCATTTTCACTGAAGGGAGTATTTCCTGTTAACAGCCATGCTTTCTTGTAATCTTTATTCTCTTCTCTTCTTTCTTGTGTTCATAAACCTTGGGTAAAATATCTCCCTGCTCTCCCCTCTGTCCATGGTGCTTTTGTGAATCCCTTGAATAACCCTGATCATGATGGAAACACAGAATGTGGGAAGGTTAGACTTTAGAATATGAAGATGGGAAATATTCAGGGTCAGTTACTCTCTCAAATACTTTACAAAGTAACCCAAGTTCCTTTTAGAGTCTCCACAGACTTCTTATTGGCTTCTCTATCTGTATTTCTTCATTGTAGTTCTTAGCTAGTTTCATCCTTAACTATAATTTAATGTTTTTATTTTTAATGGTGACATTGTAGAACTCTATTCTGCCTTTCATTGTAGAAGCTCAGTATTTCAGAGGTTGATGGCTTTTATTCTATTTTGTGGGCGGAACCTTATTCACCCATCATTCATAACATTGCTTCTGTGGGAATTTTTTGGCTGGAATTGCTGACAGTCAACTTACAAACTTTTTGGACAGCCTGTTTGTAAGTTACGGACTGCTTGTACTGTATTATGGTTACACTTGTTACCATTTTTTTTAATGGAATCTGGCATTATAATTTAGGTGTAATTGAAAGTGTGACGATTTGGATAGAAAAATAACATCTCGTTGTTTTTCTGGTCATAGTTGCCCATTGTGCATCTTCACGACAAATCATCTCTCATTGGAAGAACTGCACACGACATGACTGTCCTGTTTGCCTCCCTTTGAAAAATGCCAGTGACAAGCGAAACCAACAAAGTAAGTGAGCACGGGGGCAGAGAAGCTTGGAGATGAGAATAGAAACTGTTCTTAAGAGAATGCTGAGAGTAGAGAGCTAGTGGGCAAGGGTCACCAGCACAACATGCTGGGTGAGGTAGGGCCACGGTGACTTAGTGCAGCTAAGCTCAGTGGGTAGATGGGCTTTCAGTGAACTTTGCAAATAGCTGGGCTTTCATTTCCCTTCACCAGCTCACATACATGCTCTTGAGCGAGGGTAAAACAGCAAGGTCATTTCCATCAAATGGCTGGCAGGAAGATTTGGTATTTTTCTGACAAGTACCTAGTATGAGGATTTGAATGTCAGGTTACCCACAAGGATAGTAACATCATGGGGGCAGTAGAGGGACAGACACCTTTTTTGTGAATAACCTGTTGGTTATATCAGTATAAGAGACTGATAAACTTTTTTGCTTAAGCAGTTTCTACACCTGCCAGTATATCAATTTATTAAGCTTTAGACTGGGACACTCAGCCTCAGGATTGACACATCCTGGTCATCTTCATTGTTCTGTTGTCTTCTGAGTCATCTGTGTAGTCCTTGACATGACCTGTTCTGTACTGGTGGCTCTTTACTGCATGTGGCCCCTGGATCCCTGCTGTTTTAGGCGGCAGAGCATTAGGAAGGATATGAACACCTCTTTGCAGTTTTAAGACCTTTTGCTGTTATTTCAGAGGCTAAAATGTAGTCTTTGGATATGTCCCTCATTCACACTTCTAGAAAGTACCCTTGTGGAGGCATGCTCTAATTGGAGGCATAACTTTCTTTAGTGATCTTTCAGGGTGGCACAGTCTTTCTCATCTTCACCATCTTACTTCTCCCCAAAGTTCTCTGTGTTCTTCACTTAGAACATCTTCTTGAACATCTTCACAGGTTCCTGTTCTGCCTGGTGAACATGTGCTGCTTTCTTCCTGGCAAATCACTCTAAATCTAAGAGTTCTATGGAATGGAGTGCCATTGCTGGCTATTTGACCTCTATGAATCCAACTTTTCTTCTGTGAGCTGACTCACACTGTATAGAATGCTCCATTGGGAAAAACAGGGTGTTGGGGCTTGATATCTTCTTCCTTACAGATGGACCACAATTAAGTTTCATTGAAAACTTAGTTTCTTGAAACAGTTAAATTACTCTTTATATGTATGTGTGTTGGGGGAGGAGGGTGGGCTTGTGTGTGTGAGTAGAGTTAGTTACTCATTTGCTGCAACTTGTGGTACAGGCCAGAGGTCAGAAAACAACTTTAGGTATTAGTTCTTGCCTTTGACTTTGTTTCGAGGCTAGGTCTTTGTTTGTATGTGTAATGTATAAACTGGGTAGCCTGTGAGTGTCCAGGCTTCTTCTATCTCCACCTGGTATTTGAACTAGGATTACATGCGTGTTACCATGGATGGTTTTACATGGACTGTGGGAATTTGAACTCGGGTCCTTTAGCTACTGAGCCATCTTCGTAACTCTTGAATTTTTAATAGAAATTTTTTTTTCTGGGCATTTCTTATATAAAATAAAGTTCTGGGACACTGGGTCTTATTAAGTCCATGAATAAGGAGTTAGGGTTTCATTTTTTTTTTTTTTTTTTTTTTTTTTGGTTCTTTTTTTCGGAGCTGGGGACCGAACCCAGGGCCTTGCGCTTCCTAGGTAAGCGCTCTACCACTGAGCTAAATCCCCAGCCCCTAGGGTTTCATTTTTTACTTTTAATTTTGGTGTGTGACTCGAGGGATCTTTTTCTCTTAAGATGTACATACTGTTATGAAAATTGTAAACCTTTGTGATTTTTCTTTTTAAGAAATACTTATGTGGTTTTTGTTCAAGACGATGAGAAAAAAGAAACATGGTTTGTCGTTCTTAATGTCCTTATGACTGCTTAAGTATGAAAATTGATTCTAAGCACTCTTCTCAAGTGGTAAACCACAGTGTTTCTACTAGTCATAACGTGAGGTGTTAGCGGGGTGGGGTGAGGGTTAGGGGAGTGGAGTGTTGATGTAAAGTCACAGGGAGTTGAGATGAGCTCTGCATAACAACTTTTAATGAAAAAAAAAACAAGTTAAAAAATGTTAAATGCTCTTTTTTAAAATTTTAATTAGTGTGTGTATCTATAGGTGATTTTGCTAGAGGTCATCTTGTGTCTTGTTCTGATCACCCTCTACTTCATTTTTTTTTTAATTTGAAATGGTCTCTCATTGAACCTGAATCTCATAGCTTTGGCTAGATTGACGAGCCATTGATGAGCCAGTGATCCCCTGGTATCTGTCTGCCTGTCTTTGCCTTCTCAGTACCGGGGTTGTGAACACATTACTACCACAACCATTCTTTTTTATGTGAGTATTTTATGTGCGACTTGAACTCAGCTCCTCGTGGTTGTGCTACAAGCACTTTGCCTACTAAGCCATCTCTCCAGCCTAAATGCTTATGGTTTACAATCCTAGACTAGGAACCAGAGAGAAAAGTGAATCCAACCCTTCAGTGGTTCAGGTTGAATTCTAGAGACTGAAGTATATATCTTAAAAATTAGTGTGGTTGGGCATTCTAGTACTCCGGAAGCTGAGTCAGGAGGATTATGAATTCTAGGCTATCTTAGAGTATATATTGCTAGACCATGTTCCTTCAAAAAACCAAAGCAAAACAACAAAAACCCTACTATTATTGTTGAGTTAATTTGCATTTGCTTGATATTAATTCAATGAATTATGAGCTTCAGTTTCATGCTTAATTTTTAATTTAGGGAGAGTGGCTTTTCTGGGATTTGGGGGTGTTGCTGCTATGTCATATTTTTTAAAAGTAGTAATGGCCTCTCTTAAAGGATTCAGAATTTTGTATAGACCTGATGGTTTGAAATGAGAATATGCCTAGAGAATATGCTTTCATAGAGAAGAGTGGTACTCATAGAACCGGGGATCAACAACAAAGTACAATGGTAGAAACGTGCCCACAGAGCACACAGCCTGCCTAGTAATAAAGCAGACTGGGTGTGGTGGATTAAATAAGAATGGCCCTCCACTGTAGGCTCTTGAATTTTTAAGCTCAGTAGTCCAGGAACAACACTCTGTGATAGAATTAGGTGTGGCCTTGGAGGAAATGCATCATTGGGGTATGCTTGGAGGTTTCAAAAGCCAGGCCCAGTCGCTCTGCTCCAGCTCTCTGGGGGTCCAGATGTAAAACTGTAATCTACATCTGCTTATGTGCCACCATGCTTTCTGCCATGATAATGGAGTAAACCTCCTAAACTAAACAGGCCTCCAGTTAATTGTCTTCCTTTATAATAGTTGTGGTCATGGTGTCTCTTCCCAGCATTAGAACCCTGACTAAGACACTAGGCTTAGAGATAACTGTGCTGAGGCTTACTCTGTGGAGCTACCAACAAATATATCAAAGCTCTACATTTCCTACAGGTACTGACCAGTGCCCTCTCCTTGGTAGGTACATTTTCCACTCTCAGACTTCTGTGTTTTCTACCAAAAGAATCTTGGACACTAATATGATATTGCTTGAAATGAAACTTATATTATTATTTGGGGGTCTGTTTGATCTTTCTCTGTTATTAACTGTAACAATGAGTTACCCATTCAATCAAAGAAACAGTTGTTCAGTTATTATTGCTTTTCCATCATCAGTCTTGTTCTGGTGTCTGACTTCTAGTAGATTCTGTGTAACATGTGCTTGAGTCCTCATATTGGAACCCATGAGTCTCTTGATACTCAGAGTTGACATCCTGACATGGGGAAATCTGGGCCTCAACTAGGTTTTTTGTACTAGAACCTGTATTTTTAACAAATTTACAGCATTTGGTGTGTACATTAAAATCTGGGCTGTAGTTTCTTGGGGGTGACTACAACTCCAGGTTCGTGTCAGAGCTGTAGGGAAGGATAGAGGTATTCACTGAGGAAGACCCTGGCTCCTCTACCTGAACGCCACAGGGATTTAGACCTGTGTTTCATGGACAGCCCCAGGCCCAGCCCCAGACTTGAGCTGAAGCACAGAAGGACATTCTCCAGTGACTGATATCCGTCTGCTAGCTTGTTACTCCAGGGCCTCATCGCCTTGGCCCTGACTTTGTGGAGTGGTTCTTTATCCCATTTCTGGGCACGTTTTGGATTGCTTAAAATACCTTTTATCATTGTTTATAGTGTTATATTGAGTTAAAATCGACCTCAAAATCTACTTTCATCCTGGGCTCCAGCTGATCAGGCTCTTGGGTGTACTTGGAAGCTGTGGTCTCCAGATGTCTCTGACATACCAGTAGAGACTGGGATTGGGAGATAGGCCTGGATAGCTGTACAGAGGAGAGCAGGGCCTCTTCCTTGATCAGAACAGTGGCTTCTTGCACTCTTGTGTCTTGGCTTTTGAGGAAAGCCACCTTTGAGAACTTGGGCACTCCAGACTTTCTGTTTGTTACTGTGCCCAGCATTGTTCATAGGGAAGAGAATGTGAGGTGGTACCTTCTACTCGTCAGATAGGCACAGATCCGAGTGGACCCAACAGTGTCTCTTACGGAGCAGTCTGAATGAATAGAGCAACCGCATAGCTTGCATTTGGAGTTGTCTTCCACCACTTGACAAGAGTTTGAAATTTGTTTCAGTTTTTGTTGAATTTTCAAATTGAGCACAATTTTACTGGAAATTATTAGAGCCTGACGTTGACTGGTTAATTGAATGTTTTAAATTAGCAACATATACTTCCCAGGGGAAAGACTGTTCTGTCCCATTCAGAAATTGGTAGGTGAGTCTTGTACAGAACCCATAATGAACGTGGCCTTTTGTTTCCTGAGCTATGAGTTCTTACATTAGCTACAACAGAAAAGGAGTAGTGAGGCAGAAAAGGAAGGAACTGAGTGTATATTAGAAAGAGCAAACAGATGCCAGAAACCATGGCTCTTGCCTGTAGTCTCAATACTTAGGAGCAAAATGATTGTCATGGGCTCGAGGCCACCTTGGGCTACATAGTGAGCTTTCAGGCCAGCCATAGCTATACAGTGAAACTCAGTCAACCCCACTCCCAAACAAACAGACCAAAACAACAACCAAAAAACTCCTCAAAGATGTGTGCTGGTTCAATATGCCACCTGATAAACTAGATAGTGTATGGGAACTCCTCAGGGTATAATATGACATCCAAGGGGCTGGTGACATGTGTATCACATTAAACTTCTCAGAAGAGAAATACCAAGTAGATAGTCTTCATTAACATGTTCAGGTGATGCATGCAGAAGGCTCTTTGTCAAGATTGCTAGTAGGTGAGCATTGCTGTCTTTAAGGTTCTGTTTATTCTTGTTCATCCTCAAGGTGTTTGGGGTGGACAAGGGACAGATGGCTATAGATCTCCTACAATACATCCTGTAAACTCTGACACTGAACCTTCCCAGCTAGAGCAGCCTTGTATGACGAGTAGGTGAAGAGTAGGCTGAGTCATATGGAGTCCCAATCTGCAGCGATGTCCAGGATGAGATGAACAGGTTTTTCTCTGATCCATGTCTCAAGTTGTGGCTCGAGATGTTTTGGATGATTATTAGATCACTCTTGTTTTTCCCTGCAGGTCTGAGCTCAAAGAATAAATGCATATATTATGTGCTAGCCATTTCTGGGAGCCTAGTGTGAGCATTGGGAGTATAAATGCCTGAAGATAAACAGGCCCAGTGGTGCTGTGGGAATTTAGAGACGGTTATGGAATATTGGTGGCTACTTACGTGACTGCTGTCAGTCCATCCCCCCACTGTAAAGTCTTGTAATCCTAGATGTTAATGCTGTTCATACAGGGGCATTGTTTGGAGCGCCTGTTGAATCAATCGTGTTTCGGTTTCAGATCTCTTTGTAGTTTCTTCTTGCTTCTGGATTGTTAAATTGTCAAGTTCATAAATTTCTACATGTTTTATGCTAGGTATATTTTGTTTCAAAACGAAAATAATATTTACATTTAGGAAACATGTTTTTAACATAAACAGAGTGAGCATGTCAGCAGCACTGTTTACTGGGTTTACGAATGATGTTCATCCTGTGGCGGGCACTTTATCTAAATAGATGACATTTCAGGATGTGTAGATGAAAAAGGGTAGTTGGACACCGTCATTAAAGCACAGCCATTGCGTTCTCACCCAGAGAGGGAGGGAGGGCCACGGACACTTTGGTTCTTCAGATCCCTGGGCTCACTTATAGTGCTTATCCTTCCTTATGCTGAGGTGGCTGAGGTAGCAGGTAAACCACCCTGGCCTGGGGTTCAACACTTGAGTAGCATCATGAGAAGATGGGGGGAGGGTGAGTAAGGAAGGGAGAGAGAATGAGAGTAAATAGCTTGGAGGTGAGTGAGACCTGTGATTTTTGTCATACAAGGGAATACCAGATAATTATTTTCTTCTATGTCACTTTTTTTTTTTTGAAAAATAACCATGATAATGGGGTGCAAGCTTATAATAGTTTCAGGTGTGACCTTGATATTGTATACTTGATTATTTCATCTACATTCTTGTTGAGGTGTACATTGGGAATTTCATTTTATTTAGAATGATGAGTTGTTATAATTAAGTGTATCTAATGAGTGTTAATGAATTTGAGATTTGACTATCTTTATTAGAAAAGTTAATAGTATGGAATAGGTAATTACCACAATTTTTTCCACATGTTTAATTACGTTAATCTGATAAACATTTCAGTTCTATATTTTTGCATAGATGTTGGTTGTAAGTATATTTATCACTAACTAAAAGAAAGGGTTTGTGACTGTTTCTTTTTTTTTTTTTTTTTATTTTTTTTTTTAAAGATTTATTCATTTATATATAAGTACATTGTAGCTGTCTTCAGACACACCAGAAGAGGGCATCAGATCCCATTACAGATGGTTGTGAGCCACCATGTGGTTGCTGGGAATTGAACTCAGGACCTCTGAAAGAGCAGTCGGTGCTCTTAACCACTGAGCCATCTCTCCAGCCCTGTGACTGTTTCTTATGTCAAAGTCATAAAATGTCAATTTTATAAGCTTAATACATAAAGCATGTCTTTGTGATTTTACTTCCAACATGACTTTAAACTTTGTTCAAGTTTAAAAGTAAGGACCTCTTAAAAAAAAACAAAACAAAAACAAAAACAAAAAACGGAATACTGTGACAGAAAACCTTTGCCATACAGAAAACTCATCAAAGGGATGGATTGTACGAGTAAATGGATTGGTTGAACTTGAAATGATCAGAGAAGTTTGGGATGAGGGGTTTTTTGTTTTTTGTTTTTTTCTTGTTTTTTCTCCCCTTCTAATTCCTGGGGTTAGACAGCCAGGTGGGACAGCTGCTCTGTGTGCTTCTTGTGGCTTCCGGTCAGCTACCTGAGGCACATCTACGTCACCTGTACTGAGGTGACACCTAAATTAAAGCTCATTTGGAATCCTCAAGTCTCGTTTCATCTGTTAATTTTGACCAGATCTGTCAGTAAGTCAAGTATAATGTAGTCTAGCCTGGTGCTCTCCTGGAAAAAAAATTCCACAAGAGGTTTTTTTAAAGAAAGATTTGTTGCTAATGCTGTCATTATACAAGTGAGTTTGGAGAAAGGCCATTTTATAATTTAGATGATCACCTCTTAGATCTGTTGATTAAGAAGTGTCCAACCAGATTTCACCTTTCCTATTTCTCTCAGGTTACAGAAGTAAGTACTAATGATAGGGGGCACTCCCCTTGCAAGATTGAGAGCTAGTTGTTGACTTTGTCATGCATTTGATGCTCCTTGTAACTGACTTCTTAGGTATCTCTAGATTTTAATAAATACTATTTTTTTTTTGCTACATGATTTCTTGTCAATTTTTTGTTTTGTTGCTTTTAGACATAAAGGGTGGATTTGCTTTAGATTTTTGTTCTCTAACTACTGCTAGACAAAATTGATGAATTCCATACTGCTTCTTTCTTGCTAATTTAGTGTCTAATCTTTGAAGGGCTTATTTGCCTCATATTATTTACAGTTTATTTGTGAGCCTCTCCCCTTTACTTACTGTTTTTACTTATCTGTTTGTTGTTCTAGCCATCCTGGGATCTCCAGCTAGTGGAATTCAAAACACAATTGGTTCTGTTGGTGCAGGGCAACAGAATGCCACTTCTTTAAGTAACCCAAATCCCATAGACCCCAGTTCCATGCAGCGGGCCTATGCTGCTCTAGGACTCCCCTACATGAACCAGCCTCAGACGCAGCTGCAGCCTCAGGTTCCTGGCCAGCAACCAGCACAACCTCCAGCCCACCAGCAGATGAGGACTCTGAATGCTCTAGGTAAGTGAAGGGGCACACACGAACCAACTTCCTCTAAGTATATTGAAAAGATGATGGTGCTTACTGAAACCCACAGCTGTTTCCAGTTTGTTCTGAATTCAGATCCATTGCTTCGTATCTACAGCCTTCCAGAGAAAACTTGAGGTGTAAATTTACAGAGAAGATAGTACATGGTTGTAAAAAGAATGTTTTCAAGTAAGGTAGTGATTTTTATTTAATAAGGACTTGGTAGGGTCCTGCCATGTCTTTGATTCTGATCCTCTCATTTTTGGAAGTGATCATTTAGAATCATACTGGTTAGACACTCAGCAGTTACTATTACCGGCATCTGGGTAAATCAGTACTTCCTCTGGTCTCTGTAGCCCATCTTTTGCCAGCTTTAAACATTTGTTAATAATCACAATTTTTGTCACTTCCTACTGTAGTTCCTTAACATTTTTCATCTCAGGCTTTCACAGGGTGAGCAGTGCTATCAGTGAAGTTGTGACTGGTAGCACTAGCTTTGTAGATTCAAAAGTGAGTCATTAAAAATTGACCAGTTAGGGTTGGGGATTTAGCTCAGTGGTTGAGCGCTTGCCTAGGAAGCACAAGGCCCTGGGTTCGGTCCCCAGCTCCGAAAAAAAGAACCAAAAAAAAAAAAAAAAAAAAATTGACCAGTTAAGATTAGGGGCGTGGGGGTTGGGGATTTAGCTCAGTGGTAGAGCGCTTGCCTAGCAAGCACAAGGTCCTGGGTTTGGTCCCCAGCTCCGGAAAAAAAGAAAAAAGAAAAAAAAAAAGATTAGGGACGTGGATCAGTGGTAGAGCATTTGTTTAGTGTGCATGAAGCTCCAAGTTTGATATCCAGCAGTGCAGACAGAAATAAAAAGAGGCAGAGATGGTCCAATTAAAATCATCCCTGTATTACTTTCTAGAAAAAGATGTAAATTATTATTAATAATGTCACAAATCTACTCCCCTCCTGTTTGGTATAGCTTTAGAATTATATTAATCTCTGAGTTTGCATTTTTTAAAAAATACTTATTTTTCTCCTAAACTTAACTTTTATAAGTTTACTCTTTGGCATGTAAGAACAGTCCAACACACAGGTATGTGCCAGGAAGGTCAGTGTAGTTGTTCGACACTAGTGAAACAGAAAAGCTGAAGATATCAGATGAGCAGAGCTTGTTTTCTCAGTAGCCTGAGTACTGTTAGGACACTGTGCAGCCTCCAGGGCACATTCCCTTCAGGCTGTAGAGTAAGAGTGGGCAGGAGCTGACGGTGAAACTTGTTTATATTAGTCATCACTAATAAAAAGTACAGCTTCCAGAGCCTCTGCCCGCCCCACTGTATTCTGCTATTCTTTATACACGTTGTTTATATGCTCACTTTTTTTAATCTATTATGAGAACTTGAGTTGTTTATAGTGTAAGCTTGATTTCATTTTTCTTTGTCTTTAAAGGAAACAACCCAATGAGTATTCCAGCAGGAGGAATAACAACAGATCAGCAGCCGCCAAACTTGATTTCAGAATCAGCTCTTCCAACTTCTTTGGGGGCTACCAAGTAAGACCAAAGTTTTAGGTAACTCCTCTCTGAAGCCTGGTCCTCTGAAGGAGAAACAAGCCCTCTTGACAGTGGAGCTATCTCTTCAGCCCCTCCTTTTAAAATGATAAATGTAAAACAGTCAATGAAACAGTTTGAATTTTGGTGGATATACATTACTTGATTCCTTTAAACTTTTCAAGTAACATATGGTTGAAAAAGGTAGAGTACATTTGATTCACTTGAGTAGCTGGTTGAAGTACTCTTTATTTCCTCTTTAGTCCGCTGATGAATGATGGCTCCAACTCTGGTAGCATTGGAAGCCTCAGCACGATACCCACAGCAGCACCTCCTTCCAGCACTGGTGTTCGAAAAGGCTGGCATGAACATGTGACTCAGGACCTGCGGAGCCATCTAGTGCATAAACTGTATGTAACCCTCATGAAGCACATTCACATTTTGTGGCTGAGGGCATTGTTGAATCTCTGTGGGTCTGTAGATGTTTGATTTTGTTTTTTATCTGCATGTTGAACCTCAGTTTATAGCTCAGAGCTATACAGGGTCCATGCTTGCTTCAGAAAGCCATCCCCACTGCTAAGAGATGTAGGAATGCTGACCTTCTTAGACTCTGGTCCCCATTGTGTAGTGGATCAGAGAGCATAGAGACGTGACCTGTAGCCCAACCTTTTTGCTTTCAAGCTCAACCATGTTTAATGACTTGAAACTTGTTATAGAGCTCCCTAAAACTGGGGAAATTTTGATCTGGTAAGTACAGATGTTATAACAGTTTTTTTATGTACAGAAAGTTAATGTCTCCATGCTATCTGTCCTGAGTTGAAATGAAGTTAATCAACTATAGATTCTTCTTACTTTGTTTTTATAATGCATAGTTTCAAAATAGCAATTTGGAATTATACTATTTTTTTTTAATGGCTTAGCACATACATGTGTTTGGTATGTAGATATTGGGTATGTAGATGCAAGGTTAGTATTGTTTCCCATGTTCATGAACAGTAAGATTTGGGCCCCCTACAGGTAGCTGGCCATTCCTGGTTTTATTGTTTAGTTCTCTTGTGACCAGCTTGAGAGCAGGTTGATAGAATACATTGTCCTTTCAGCGTTCAAGCCATCTTCCCGACTCCTGACCCGGCAGCTCTGAAGGATCGCCGCATGGAGAACCTGGTTGCCTATGCTAAGAAAGTGGAGGGAGACATGTATGAGTCTGCTAATAGCAGGGTATGTTGCTAAACAGCTGTTGGACCTATACTATACATGGGAAAGGGTATTGTCTAGTTAGTTATCCAGCATGAGGAGAATCTGTGTAGACTAGGAGACTCCTAACTTGAGTACCCTGAACAGAGACATGTCCAATAAGAGTGAGGTTCCTGGATGCCTCTCTTGTCAAGCACAAGTCCTATAGTATAGCAGTACAGACAGTCTGTGAAAGCAGCATGTGTCCTTGACATCTTTTTTCACAGAGCGTTTTCTTTAGGATTCCTGTATTATTGTTAGTGTCAGCGACTGCCAAAGGAAAAGTTCAGTTGTGCAAAAGAACCTTCAGGTTGTTATGTCCAGTAAAGTCACTAGTTCAAAAAAGTGAGAATTAAAGGGCATGCTGATGTATCACTGGGAATCAGTGGGGCAGGGGGAATGGGTTGGTTTCTCAGATGTGACACACCTCTTTGTCAGTGCACTTAAACAATGCTCAGTGGTATACAGTACCTGCTTACTACACCATGGCCCTGAGTTTGGCTCTCAGCAGCAAAATGTGAATAAGTGAGTTCATTAGTCAGAACATACAAAATAAATTACTGGTTCTCAGATTTTTCAGTACCTTAATATTAAATATTATTGTCTTTTAGGATGAATACTATCATTTATTAGCAGAGAAAATCTATAAAATACAAAAAGAACTAGAAGAAAAACGAAGGTCACGTTTACATAAGCAAGGCATCCTGGGTAACCAGCCAGCATTACCAGCTCCTGGGGCTCAGCCCCCTGTGATCCCACCAACCCAGTCTGTGAGACCTCCAAGTAAGGACTGCATTTCTCTCTTTCAGACCTTAGCCTGTTTGCTTAGTGTTCTTTTAGTCTTTGGGGTATCTTTCTATGAATATGGGGTTATGTTCTCCAAAAACCTGCACTTTGAAAGTTCTTTGTATGCCAGTGGCCTTTGGGGACATTGGCCTTATAGGAAGGCAGCTTTTGTGTTTGTTTCTTTGTTTGTTTTTTGGTGTCCCCCTGCCAAGTTTTACAAGACAGGATCCTGTCTTGTAATCCTCACCCAAGACAGGATTATTACTCTGTGTCACCCTGGCTGTTCTGGAATTCACTCTATAGATCAGGCTAACTTCAAAGTCAGAGATCTTCTGCCCCTTCCCTTCCCCTCTCCCCCTTGCTCCCTTCCCCCCAAATACTGGGATTAAAGGTATCACTACTGCCCAGCATGGGGGAGATCTCTTAAAAGGGTATGCTGGCAAGTGCTTTTTGAACGTGTGTGTGTGTGTGTGTGTGTGTGTGTGTGTGTGTGTGTGTCTGTGTATTTATTTTTAATTAATTACATTTTCCCTCCTTATAGATGGGCCCCTGTCTTTGCCAGTGAATCGTGTGCAGGTTTCTCAAGGTATTTATTTATCATTGGCCATATTTTAGCTAACATTCAGCAGCATCAAATGTGTCTTCCCCCACCACCCCCTCACCCTGCTCCCCTTTTCCCTTTTGTGTTCTTTCTGTTCCTCTTTCTGATGAGATTGTAATCCACCAAATAATGTTAGTCTCTTGTGTTTAAAAGTTTGGAAATTATAGGAGAGTTTTCTAAAGAGGTCAGAAATAGGATTTTGTATTGACACACAAACCCACCGCCAAAACAGCAGTGAGATTAAAATAAACATATTCTAGGAAGGAAAAGAGTTTTCTCGAATACTCAGCTGGGGAGTCTGTGAGCCAGTCTGCGGCAGGCATTGGGGTGAGAGTGGGGAGACTGAGAAGATACACTGCTGCTCCAACCCGTCAAAACGGAAGCTGGTGAGCAGGTCTCAACTGCAGGAGGCTGTGTGCAGAGCTCGGTGCCTTCCTGGAGTAGTGATAGCTGTCTAACCAGAGAAGGCTCAACTCAAGATTCTCTGGTTATTTGAGCTCCAGGGCTTTTCCGCTCTTGACATACTAAGACCTGAACAGCAGGGTATTTCTAGCAGGTGAAATAAAATGGGAGCATTGCCCAAATGGTAAAGGAAGTTGTTGCAGTCTACAGGTGAGTTTGAGAGAGAACGGTACATGATTTAAAGTTGTGACAGTGTTACTGCTTACTGAGACAGCCCTGGATAAGTTGGCCAAGAACTTGTTTGAATGGATTGCATTTGAGGAGGGGTGAAGTTAATGGTTTAAAACTGAGCCATAGGGGCTGGGGATTTAGCTCAGTGGTAGAGCGCTTACCTAGGAAGCACAAGGCCCTGGGTTCGGTCCCCAGCTCTGAAAAAAAGAACCAAAAAAACAAACAAACAAAAAAAAACTGAGCCATAGCAGTGTGGTGAATATTGTTGGGGACAAGGGCATTGCTAACTTGGGGTCTGACAAGGTGACTAGTAAGCTGCAGGTGACAGATGTTTTCTGGGTCATACTTACCAACATTTTTGCTGAGAATATCAGTACCTGTGAATGTGGATTACTTTTCATGTTATTTTTTAGTATCTGCACAAAATCGGTACGGAGGGGAGACGTTTACATTCATTGTACACTCCCTAGAAAGTCTTGTAGGAATTTGGCCATTTGCAGGTGGTGGTTTTGGATAGTTGCTGAAAGTGTAAGAAGTTCCTTTTTGGTCATAGCAACGGTAAGGCAAGCTTCTCAGACACTTCAAGGATTCTGTTAGATTGTAGTGTTGGGCAGAATATCATCCTGAACTGAGATTTTATTTAGAACCCACAACTTGCATAGTTTCTATACAAAGTTCATAAGAACTAGCCCCTGCGATCTGAAGATACTTCTTAGCTAAGCCTTTGGCATTGGTGTGGTATTTCTGCAAACTATTAAGTCTAAGGGTAGCCCTTAGGCACTATTTACTAAAGATACTTGTAAAATTGAGAAGGTGTTTTGAGTTCTTAGCACAGATTCTAACTGTAGTATCACCTTAGCCAAGGAGCTTGGAAGCCTGGAACAATATGAGCCAGTTGCTGCTAGGGTCTTTAGGGTGTGCTCAGATAGATGGGGCAGGCTTAGTGCTGTACAAAGCTTCCTTGTCTGTATGTTGCTTCTGTGTTCTATGCACATTAGTTCTAGTTAGTTCTAACCTACAGTAGTGTTCTCATCCTACTCTATCTCCCCCAGCCCTCCCACCTACTGCTCCTGTCAAATATGGAATGGCTACTGTACTCTGCTCTGCTTCCCTTGTGGGTTCCTCTCTATTGTCTACTAACCATAAGTTCTGTCTTAAGAGTTTATTTGATGAGTTCGTTTCTTTTCTTGTGAATGCTTTTGTTAATGAAATATTATAACCCTTTATAGGAATGAATTCATTTAACCCAATGTCCCTGGGGAACGTCCAGTTGCCACAGGCACCCATGGGACCTCGCGCAGCCTCCCCCATGAACCACTCTGTCCAGATGAACAGCATGGCCTCAGTTCCGGGTGTAAGTGCTTCTCCTCTCAGTCTTGCTCAGTAGAATGTTCTCTGAGGAGGGAATCTTCCATTGTTAACCTTTGAATTTTAGGGTACTTACTCATTTGAATTTGAGCTTTGTTTTATTTCCTTCATTATTCTTAAAACAAAAAAGCAAACAAAACTGTTGGTATAATGAGGACTATTTGAATGCTAATTATTTTTTTATTAGAATAATAATTCTGTAGGTATTTGCTGTGGAGTGGACAGGTAGCCAATGACTTATATTGTTAGTGTCTGTTCACTTCATCCTACCCTCCTGAAATAGTCTTCAACTAATTAAAGGCATGGTTGAGTTCACAATCACAGCATGCTATTGGTTGCCGTTCTGAGGACAGTTCAGCATTGGCTTCCTCGAGGCTGCTTGAGGAGTTGTAGAAAGTACCTAGGGACTGGGCAGTCCTTGGCAAGTGGTGGTCTTTAAAACCAAAGTATACTTTATTTGTAAGGCTTTGGATCTCCATAGCACTGCGTTATCTCTTGAAGACTCCAGCCTAACACTTCTGATTCTTGTCTTATAGATGGCCATTTCTCCTTCCCGGATGCCTCAGCCTCCCAATATGATGGGCACCCATGCCAACAACATTATGGCCCAGGCACCTACTCAGAACCAGTTTCTGCCACAGAACCAGTTTCCATCATCCAGTGGGGCAATGAGTGTGAACAGTGTAGGCATGGGGCAGCCCGCAACCCAGGCAGGTGTTTCACAGGTACATTCAGTGTGGGAGCCTGGTCAGCTAGTATTTACGTAGCCTCAGCCTCTGTTGACATGTTCCTGTCTTATTTTATGGGAACTAGAATTCTAGAGTATATATCTCCATTTCCCATTTTGCTCCGTAATTTTTAATTCTCAATCCTTCTAGGTGAACTTCACACAAAAGTAAAATGGGTTGTGGTTGTGGGGTTTTTGGTTGGTTGGTTGGTCTTTTGTTTTTGTTTGTTCATTTGTTTTATTTTCTTTATATTTTTTATCTTTGGATTTTGGTTGCTGTTTGTGTGTTTTAGAAATCTAAGATTAACGGCATCCTGAGAAGTACTAGAACTTGAAGGGTGGATCCTCTTTTAGTGACTTGGTTTCTTGGATTTCAGTGTGTGTGTGTGTGTGTGTGTGTGTGTGTGTGTGTGTGTGCGCGCGCGCGCGCGTCTGTCTGTCTGTCTGTCTCTCTGACTATGTGTGTTGGGGGTCAAGGCTAGCAGACTCATTGGAGTAGCACTCTTCTCCTGAGCATGCCTCAGTTATTTAGTTACAGCCGACTTTCCCACCCATTTTACTGCTTTCTCCCACTTTGGTTAACTGTAGTATATCAAATGTCAGCTGCATACAAAGTAGGCTAAATCTTTTCTCAAAATAAAAAAAAATTGTGTCCTTTTAAGAATTTAGCTAATGCTGAATGAGTTGTTGAATATGTTAGGCTTGCTCAGTAATGATTAATTTTCTCTATCTCATTTCTTCAGAACAGAGATCAGGAAACCAACTTTCTTCTCTTTCCAGAGTCTCTCCATGTTACGTAGCCCAGGCTACACTCTTTGTATCTTAGCCATATGCCACAATGACCAGCAGTAAACCTTTTCTGTTCAACAGCTGGTTCTCAGGGCCATAGTCCTAGTCTTAACTGTTTAACTCTGCTCTCAAAGTGTATAAGTAGTTACACACACCATGTAACTTGTAATCTGGTTGTTGTTGTCATCCTGTAGAACTGGACCAAAGTCCCTAGGCCAAACTTGTCTCTGGAATGGTAATTTTGATTCTCTCTCTCTCTCTCTCTCTCTCTCTCTCTCTTTTTTTTTTTTTTTTAAGTCAGGGGTCTCCCCAGTGTTCTAGTATCTCAACTTATTTTAAAAAAAAAAAAAAAAAAAAAAAAGCCCTTTTTCTGTTGTCTAAGTAGATGTTACAAAACATGAAGTCGGTAAACTAAGTAAATGTGTCTAAGCCATGAATATTGTAATCAGATATTGACGTTATACAAATCAGAGTATAGAAGCATTTTAGTGCTTATTATTACATGGTGTGGTGCATGCTATAAATGGTTAGTCTGAAGTTTTGCAAATGTACTATCCTCATGAAACTACCAGAACTAATTAAGAAACTAGAATTACATTTTTCTAATTTTTTTTTCCGTAAGTCCCTTATGGTTTCAATTGGGTAAAGTAAGTTTTACATATTCTTATTATTTCTTTTAGGGCCAGGTGCCTGGAGGTACACTTCCTAACCCTCTGAACATGCTGGCGCCCCAGACCAGCCAGCTTCCTTGCCCACCAGTGACACAGTCACCTTTGCACCCGACTCCACCTCCTGCTTCCACAGCTGCTGGCATGCCCTCTCTCCAGCATCCGACACCACCAGGGATGACCCCTCCCCAGCCAGCAGCTCCCACTCAGCCATCCACTCCTGTGTCATCTGGGCAGACTCCTACCCCAACTCCTGGCTCAGTGCCCAGTGCTGCCCAAACACAGAGCACCCCAACAGTGCAGGCAGCAGCACAGGCTCAGGTGACCCCACAGCCTCAGACTCCAGTGCAGCCACCATCTGTGGCCACTCCTCAGTCATCACAGCAGCAACCAACGCCTGTGCATACTCAGCCTCCTGGCACACCGGTGAGCCTCTTCGTCATTATCAAGCCAAACTCATACAGGGCACCTTACCATAAGAATGATGTGTCGAGCACTCGTGCACAAGCAGGCATATCTAGCTAGAAAAGTAAGATGCCATCTTTTAAAAAAAGGACTATTCTGTCTGTTGGGATGCTATAGCAAATTGCTCTGGTGCCAAAAAGTGAGAGAGAGAGAGAGAGAGAGAGAGTGTGTGTGTGTGTGTGTGTGTGTGTGTGTGTGTGTGTGTGTGTCTGAAATTGCAGTAAACTGAATTGTTCCTCTATTGTCCCTAAAGGTATGGCTTATAGTTTGCCTTGGTTAAAGTGGTTTATAGAAATCAATAGTCCTCGGTATGTCACACATTGAACTGTATGCACTACCATTATTTTACCTGTTTTCTGTTCTAGAGTAATTACCGTCCAGGTTTGACTGCTTTTGTGCTTTTGTGGGTTTAGTAGACATGCTATGCTCCAAACTATAAAGGTCTTGGCTAATCAACCTTGTTTGAGAATACATGCCTTTTTTTATTCATAATGAAACAACAGATCCCCTCCTCCCGGGTTTGTATTAATTCTTAGATATTTAAGCTATTTGTAGAATGACAAAATTAATCATGCAACAGTTGGAAAGATGACATTACTGTTGGTTTCTCCATAAGGGCGTGTGCTTACTCTTACCTCTTACCAGAGCTTTATCTTTCTTTATTAGTTTCTGTAGTGCTTCATAGGGTAAAGCCTATAATGGAGTGGGGTGTTTGCTTACTCCACTGCCATCACTGTCCTGTGAGACATGCTTCATATAGGCCATTAGTCCCCAACCTCCCTGTAAATACTTAAGGGTTTGCCTTTCTCCATAAGTAGGAATGTTAGTGAAGAAAATAATGGTAAAATAATCCAGTCAGAAAGCAGAGAGACTATAACTTAGAAAAGTACTTCTGCCCTTTAGTGGTCATACTAAGTACTTAGGTTGTAAGGAGAAATACTAAACAGAAGACTGAGCTTGGAGGTACAAGAGTTGGAGGAACATTTGTGTTATCTGCTTTACAGAGGTGAATGATTTTGATTTCTTTGCAGCTTTCTCAGGCAGCAGCCAGCATTGATAATAGAGTCCCTACTCCCTCCTCTGTGACCAGTGCTGAAACCAGTTCCCAGCAGCCAGGACCTGATGTGCCCATGCTGGAAATGAAGACAGAGGTGCAGACAGATGATGCTGAACCTGATCCTGCTGAATCCAAGGGGGAACCCCGCTCTGAGGTAGATGCTCCCTCCCTCAGCCTTAGTGCATGGCTGTGTGTGGCAGCTTTACCGTATGTCCTCAGGACCTAGGATGGTGTTTGCATATTCATTTTATATTTTTTCTTTTTTTTTCTTTCCGGGGCTGGGGACCGAACCCAGGACCTTGTGCTTCCTAGGCAAGCACTCTACCACTGAGCCAAATCCCCAACCCCTGCATATTCATTTTAAATGTTCCAGTTTTCCACAAATCTTTCTGTCAGTGTTCTCCATTCAGTTTTAGTTCTGCAGACGAGGTAGTAGATTGGTTTACTGACTTAGAGCAGAAGTTGAAAATCCTCAGTAGGCCAAGAGCCAAACCTAGCCTGGGAATGTGTTTCTGTTTGGTCTGTTCAGTATTTTAAAAATCAGGAAGTTGTAAATAGAACTTTAGATAATCTAATTTTTCTCGAAAGATGAGCAGCTCTGTCACTAGTACCCTTATACTCCTGTATGGCAGCCAGTGTCATACCTGATGTGAGTGCATGTGATAGTGACATGGGCTTCCCATTTAGTCCAAGTCTCATGCTAACATTCTTTGTCTCAGAGCATAGGGCCTTGATCCTTATTTTGATTTTCCAAGGCACTCTTAGTCTCAAACTAGATGTATCAATATTTTATTGAACATGTAAATATACTTTTATATTGAAAGGAACTTTAATTAGAATTATGATTGTACCAGTGCTGTATAAAGTAACTAAGTAGACATCAGATACTTTGTTCCTTTTCCTAGTGGGGAACAAAAAAGAACTAGGGAATGTTCCAGATACTTCTGACTAAGGGAGCACTCAGCAAGCCTGTGTGAGGCAGAAAACTTAGAGTAAAGCTGAACTGGGTTACAAGAGTCCAAAAGTCACCTGTCTTCTATGGCTCTGTCTTTAAGATGATGGAAGAGGATTTACAAGGTTCTTCCCAAGTAAAAGAAGAAACAGATACAACAGAGCAGAAGTCAGAACCAATGGAAGTAGAAGAAAAGAAACCCGAAGTAAAAGTGGAAGCTAAAGAGGAAGAAGAGAACAGTGCTAACGGCACAGCCTCACAGTCAACATCCCCTTCCCAGCCACGCAAAAAAAGTAGGTCACATTTTCTGTATAGACCATGCTGTGCTTCCATACCAAAGATTGAAAGCTGAGACAGGAAAATAATTACAAATTCTGTTTCATGTTCCTTGTCTTTCATATTCTAAGCTTTACCTCTGAGAATGGAGACAGCAGAACTGGAGAGATTGCTGGGCAAACATGAGGGCCTAAGTTTGAGCATTCATGTAAAAGGCTGTGTGTGTCAGTACACAGGCATCTCTAACCCCAGCACTGTAGGAGGCTGAGACAGGAAGCTATGGCCTGCTTGCCACCAGTCTAACTCCGGATTCAGTAAGAGTCTTCCTAATGGAATAAGGCAGGATACCAGTTGTGCACTAGCACCCATGAATGCATGCAAGGTACACTTGCACACACTCAAGTACCACAGACAGTCTTGATCCTGCTGAATCCAAGGGGAAACCTTGGTCTGGGGAAGATGCTCCCACACATACAGAGAGAGGGAAAATTGACAAACCGTCTAGGGAACAGCCTTGAGTTATATTCTGAGGTGAGATGTCGCTGACTAGGGAGGCAGAGTTGAAATGCTTCTGGATCTTTGAGCAGGCTAAGCAGTGTAGGTTCTGCAGAGCCAGGAAAAAGAGTTGGTGAAGGATTCAGGAAGGAAATGAGCAAAGAATCACTGTCAGTAGTGTGTATGGAGGCCAGAAAGGAGCTGTGACTCGGCATGAGGTGGAATGTGAAGCTACAGGTGTATGCAGTTAGCTCAGGAAAGGCAGGGATTGCGTGTATTCCAGTTAAGATGTGTCCACAGCAGAAGTCAGGAGGGCGCTGGAAGAGCATCAAGTGACCTTTGCTTACCAGGACTTTGGAAGTTGAGCACTACGGGTGACAGACACATTTTGGAGAGAGCAGAGGATGTTGGTAGCTGAGGCAGTAAAGCCCCACAGCAAGGAAAGGCACTTCCTTCCTTCCCAGTTGATGGGGCCACAGAGTGTTTGAATATGTGGATGATCTTGTCCTTATCTCATAGGCTAATGAGAAGGAGCAATGGGATGATCTTATCCTTTCAAGAAGTAAACCTGAGAAAATATTTAATTCATTTAAATTAATAAGTCTGTCAGTGGTACCATTTATCCCACCCCCACCTGGAGAATAGAATCAGTGCTCTACCTAGCCTCATTTGTTCAAAAAATTGTCTTTTCCAAGCAAAAATTGTCCCAAAATGTGACTTTATTTTGTAATCTTTCAATGCTTCAAAGAGAGTTAGGCAACTGAATTAGACTCTTACCTAAGAACTGCTCTACATTCTGCTATGTGATAATATTGTTTGAACTGTGAGGACCATTCATCTTCATTCCAATAACTTATTAGTGAAGAGAAGAGTGATACATGACTCTTTGGGGTAACTGGGCCTAGGCACTGTCTTGGAAGATGCTTCAAGAGACAGTGAGCAGAGGCTCTTGAGGGTGAGTTGAAGTCATCCTTTGTGACTTGCAGAAGGCTAGGTCATTGAGGTGTGAACATTTTCCAAGTACTGACATACTGGATGCTGTACTATCAACCCCCTGCTCCTCCAAAGATCCACATTTTCTAGTATCAATATCAGTTCCATAAAACATCTTTAAAAGTTTTGAGAAATATCAAGCTCATGTGGCAGATAAAAGTTTTCAAAAACTTTTTTTTTTTTAGATTTTACCCTTGCCAACAAATACTGACATCTGTCCTTAAAGTAACAGCTCATTTAGTTGTTTTTTTGGGTTTTTGTTTGTTTTTTGAAGAAAACTTTCCCACAGACTAGAATTGAGTAACAGTTTTGTATCTGTCACTCTCCTTAAGATTTCTGTCTTTGGAGAGAAGAGCAGTTCCTGCTCTCAGCCACAGTGCTGGCTGACGTTGCTGTTGGTTCCCAAAACTGCTTCTCTACAGCATGGTTCCCTGTTCCAGGACAGCAGTTGGAGGCACACGTGGGAAGTGAAGATTCACTGAGAGCATCGAGAGTGTGCTCAGCTGACTGCCATTCTTTTTTTCTTGAGTAGAGTGGCCACAAAGACTGAAAGAACCTCCCAGTCATCTGTCTCCTCGGTGGCACTGTTAGCACAGTGGATCTCTGCACTAGTGGGTAGTTTAATCTCAGAGACCCCTAGCAAGAGGCTTTGCACAGTGCCAGAACAGTTTACAATTATAGACTGTTGTTGACTATCTGCCATGTGGTTCTTAATCACTTAAGTTGTAACAGGGATGATTGGTAAACTGAATTATTTAGTTTATGTAAAATTGTGTTGTGGACCCCTCAGTGCCACGTATTTCTGGTTACTACCACATTGAGCAGCATGAGGCTTACGACCCACACGCTTTGAAAACTGCAGTTTACCATTCATACTGAATTAAGGTTTTGATGCTAGCAAAGTGGAATGACACATTCTGTGTCACACCAGCTAATTAGCTACAGAGAACTAGGTTCTAATACAACTACTGACTTCTCTGTGAGCCCTTATGTATGGAGTCTTATTACAGAGTGTGGTAAAGATAGGAATTTGAAAATACTTAGCATAGGCTTTAAATAGTTGTTTAATTAGTGAATAAACACAATAAGACACATGTAGTCACTTCAGTTCTCACTGGGGAGAGGAATGAGAGTGGGCAGATGTGTGTCTGACTGTGTCTGTCCACAGTGTCAGGCTTGGTAACAAATGCTTTACCTGTTGCTTCATCTCATTAGCCTATGAGCAGACTTCGATGAGACAAGGTCTCACTGTGTAGTACTAGATACCTGGAATTTACTTTGTAGACCAGGCTAGCCTAAATTTATAGAGATCTATTTATCTCTGCTTTCTAGGATTTAAGGCATGTGCTTGCCACACCCAGCATGAGCAGACTCTTTAAGATAAGGTCCCTCTGGCTGGTCAAGCTGCTCTGCTGCTTCTACTGCTCAAAGACTGGACATAGAGCATGTCCTGCTACACCCCACCTGTCAGCAGGCCTTTTCTGTGAAAGGCCTGGGTCGTATTTCATACTTCAAACCTCACAAGGTCTCTGTTAAAACTAATCCCCTCAAAGGCAGTAGCAAACAATACGCAAATGAGTGAAGATGGTTGTGTACCAATAAAAGTTTCATTTATTTTTTTTCTTTTTTGAAACTAAAACTTGAATTTAATTTTCGTGTGTCATGAAAAAAACTTGTCCTGGTTATTAAAAAGGTCAAGACCTGGTTGGGCAGTGGTGACACAGGCCTTTAGTACCAGCACTCAAGTGGCAGAGGCAGGCAGATCTCTGAGTTGGAGGCCAGCTAGGTCTACAGAGCAAGTTGCAGGACAGCCAGGGCTACACAGAGAAACCTTGTCTCCGAAAAACAAAATGTAAAGACCATTTTGAGATCTTGACTCATAGACAATGCAGAGACCTTGCCAGATTAGGGTTTTTGTATTAAAAAAAATTTAAGGGGCTGTGAAGATTGCTTAGCAGTTAAAGTACTTGATGCATAGGCAGCAAACATAGGGACGAGATTTCAGGGCTCCTGGACCCCACATAAGTGACCAGTGGGCGTGTGGCTTGACTGTATAATTTCAGTGCTCAGGAGGTAGAAGAGAAGGGGTGCCTGGAACAAGCTAGCTATTCCTACAGGTTCTGAGTTGACTTAACAGAACCTGTCTCTGAGTAAAGAGAAGAACAGTCAAAGATGGTATCAGCTTTGGACCCACACACACATGTACATGCACACACATGAAACAAACTACTCAAGGGCACTAGATGTAGTTAGGCGTGGTGGCACTTATAAACAGAAGAGTGATGTTAGCAGAGAACAAGGATATCCATGCATTTACAAGGCTGCTGCAGGCTTGTCTGCATGATTGAGTGGGCTTTGAGTGGTGATTGAGTGGGCATTGAGTGGGCCAGCTTGAGCATTGCTGGGTGCTGGGGATGTCTTCGTAGGGAGCCTGCTGTGGTCGTCTAGACCTTGCGCCAATATTACAAGGGTCACAGCAGCCAAGTGTCTTGCAAAGGAGCCAGTGTCTGTAACAAGGACCTGATGGGTCCCTGGCTCTGGATATAAATTATGGGGACTTGTTGTCAACCTGCTGTTGACATGTCTAAAGTGAGGATGCTATGTTGAATTTTTCTGTTAACATCTCTACTTTTCACATAAGAAAACCATTGAGGTAAAACTCTAGAATTTGACAAGTTAGATAGACTCCCCAAATAGAAAAGATAATAGACATATGCCATAGCCCAGCTGGAACTTTTGTCTATGTATCCCCTCCACCCCACCACCCCCAACCCTGCGTGCCTTTTATTTCCCCCCTCCCCCCCAAGACAAGGTGTCTCTGTATAACCCTGGCTTTCCTGGGACTCACTCTGTAGACAAGGCTGGCCTTGAATTACAGAGATCCACCTGCCTCTGACTTCCACTGTATTCTTGATTGGTATGGCCTGGCCTGGAGCTCGCTGTGTACACCAAGCCAACCTTGAAGTAACAGAGATTTGCCTCTGCCTCCCCAAAAGCTAGGATTAGCAGAGTTTGCATCACTTGTAACACCAAGTCCTAAGAACTGTTTGACATGTCCTTCTGTCAGTTTCGTTTTGGACGAAAAGCTAAGGGGTGCCACACTAACCTGCACACTAAGAACTGGAGCAAGTCAGGTTCCCATGCTATGTAGACTCATCGTTCTTCTGACTGTCTCATCTTAAAGGGATTTGGCAACCATTTCACTTTTAATTTTTTTGTTTATTTTTAATTTTTTAAATTTTTTGTTGACTGACTGGCTTATTTTGAGACAGGGTCTCATTCTGTAGCCCAAGCTGGCCTAGATTTCACCCTCTAAACCCCTTGCTTCGCTCTCCTGAGCACTGGAATTACAGGTTAATGGTAACACCATAGCAGGTAGATGTGATGGCTAAGAGCAGTGGGCACTATTGGACTTTTAGAAACTTATTTTTTTAAAAAAAAAAAAATTAGGTTATTGTTTACATTGTGTATGAGGGTGCATTAAATAAAGGTTTGTTTCAGGTGAGTTAAATTCAAGTAAGTCAAAGATAGAAAAGCATCCCCAGAGGATTCACAAAGGTCACTGTGGTGAAAAGAGTTTTATTTATTACCCAATTGAACCAGGGAAACAGAGTTGGGAATTAACTTTGTTTTCAATTCTAGCAGTATTGGAAGATTGGAAATTTTTGTTGAAACAAACTCCTCAGTGCTGTTTTGTCTCGTGGACAGATTTAAAGGTCTAATTAATGTGTTTTAGAAACCAAAACTGGTCTGATGACACTGAAGTGTCAAAGTACTTGAAAGGACTGTGGCAGGAAGTAGAAGCCACTAAGCTAACAGTTTAATGTGGTAATGGCTGTGTCTGAGCATCCGTTTGTGATTTCTTCTGATGTTTCTTTCCCTTTAGTCTTTAAACCTGAGGAGCTACGCCAGGCACTCATGCCAACTCTAGAAGCACTCTATCGACAGGACCCAGAGTCTCTGCCTTTTCGGCAGCCTGTAGATCCTCAGCTCCTAGGAATCCCAGTAAGTTAATGTAAAACCATGTTAGAGTATCTATGGTTTTATGTCTTAAAATTGAGTAAAATAAACTGGGTAGTGGTGGACACGCCTTTAATCCCTGCACTCGAGAGGCAGAGGCAGCTGGATCTCTCTGAGTTTGAGGACAGCCAGGGTTATATAAGGAAACCCTGTCTCAGAAAGAAAAACATGAAAAAAAAGAAAACAAAATTGAGTAAAATACCTGTGGTCTGGAGATTATTTTTTACTGTAAAAGTAGTCTGTCAGCAGCTACTGATGGCCACAGACACTTGCTGGGGCTCACTCACTAAGTGACACAGACAGAGACCCGCAGAGTTGAGGCTTTGTGTACAAGTTTTATCTAAAAAATTGGCTTGAAGAATTAAAATATCAACTATGTTGTCCATGTCAGTTCCTATCTGATATTCCTGGAGACTTGGAAAGGCATGTGCCTCCAGTAGTTTCAGGGTTGGTTGTTTATGTTTATGTAGACCAAAGGGAATCTGGAGAAAGTATACATTTTAACTCAGTAAGTTAAAATTCCATTTTCATTAAAAATAGTTTTTGATAATCTTTTCACTTTTTTTCTTTAGCCTTGGCAGTAATTTAATTATACTCGCTCTTACCAGTTGCTATGTTACTAAGTTAAGTCAGTAGAGTATTTGGGATTATTTTCAGTTCCATTTTTTTACTCTTGGGAACAAAATGGTATTTTCTGTTTTTATTGTTAAAACTTTTTGGGATCCTCTCACAGGGTTGACTTTTTTTCCCTAAGGATTATTTTGATATTGTGAAGAATCCTATGGACCTTTCTACCATCAAGCGAAAGCTGGACACAGGGCAATATCAAGAACCCTGGCAGTATGTGGACGATGTCTGGCTTATGTTCAACAATGCGTGGCTGTATAATCGTAAGACGTCCCGGGTATATAAATTTTGCAGTAAACTTGCAGAGGTCTTTGAACAAGAAATTGACCCTGTCATGCAGTCTCTTGGATATTGCTGTGGCCGAAAGGTATAGTATTTCTGGAAATCCACCTTTTCTGTCTAATGCAGCCGAGTTAGTGTTGGCAGCTCTAGGGTACACTGCTGTCTTTGGATTTTTTCCAGTGTTGTGTTTTGCTTTGCTTTGCTTGTTTTAGTGTTTTGAGACAGGTTTTCTCTATGTTGTCCCTCGCTGTTCTGAAGCTGGCCTTGAACTCACAGAGATCCACCTGCCTTTGCCTCCCAAGTGCTGGGACTAAGGGTGTGCGCCACCACTGCCTGGCTAGTATGGTCTTTGTGACAGTTGACTTCCTGACATGATGTCATATGAAAGGTACTCACTAGTTGGGCTGACTGCCCTATGCCCATTGCAGCTGTTGATAGTACCTGAAACCAGAGCTGTGCCAATTCTGTCACATTAAGTCCGAAATGTCCTGAAATAGCGATGAACATTGTTAGGATTTTACCTGGTGTTCTAGTTAGTGACCAGTGGCTCTGCCTCCATAATATGCTAGAATACTTGAGGATGGTAAGTGGAATATGTGTTTAGTATTTTCTTCTTGTTTTGCAGTATGAGTTCTCCCCACAGACTTTGTGCTGCTATGGAAAGCAGCTGTGTACAATTCCTCGTGATGCAGCCTACTACAGCTATCAGAATAGGTAAGCATCAGCCAGACCCTGCAGCGTTCCAGAGCAAATCAAGATGTTAGGGCAATAATTGTGCATGTGATCATAGCCTGGATGTGTTCTTTATTTCATGAAATTTCCTATCAAAAGTGCTATAGTTTATGTACCTCTTGGTCAGTAGGTAACCCCTTGGTTTCCTGATTAAAAGCATAAATTTGCTGGGCATGGTGGTGCAAGCTCTTGGAGGCAGAGACGGGTAGATCTCTGTGAGTTTGAGGCCAGCCTGGTCTACCATGTGAGTTCTAGTACAGCCAAGCTTATGTAGAGATACCCTGTCTGGAAAAAAAGGCAAAATGTCTATAATGAAAATTTTAATTTTACTTTAGTCTTAGGCTGGAGCTCACTAGTAATTAACTAAACTAGAACTCTGTAACCAAGAAGTTAAAGTTGAAACTAACCTTTGAAACGCTTGAAGTGACTTAAGATACTCACAAAATAGAAAGTTGTGCTTTATTCTACAGCAAATGCGTATCTACATCACTTGGGCTTGCTGTTCTGGTAGAAAAACTTGTTAGTTGGGAAAAAAAACACACACACACACAAGAAACACTACAGCATTAGGAAAGGTGGTGTTCTTTCTTGAATTAAAGAGTAACTCCACTGTTGGGCTTGTTTATAAACCTGGCACCCCAGAAGTAGAAAGTGGAAGCAAGAAGAATTTTGAGTGTTAGACTGGACTGAGCAGGGTTTTGTTTTGTTTGTTTTAAAGAATACTTTTGTTTTACTGTTGTCAAGGCTTTGAGAATGGTAGGCCTACCTGAAAAAAAGTTGCTATCCTTTTGGAATATGAAGGTGACTAGACTAGAGTAGATCTCCTTCTTACAGAGGACAGTGAGACAGTACTACTACTAATCCACAGATAACTCTGTAGTCTGGGTCTTATTTTTTGCTAAGATGAAGTTGAAATTAAATTCCTTTCCACCAGTTCTGTTAGGAGACCTCTTGTTGCCTTGTTGCCGTATCACAGAGGCTTCATGGCTAAGCCTAAGTTATGACATACACTGAAGTCGGTGCTGTTGACTCCATTTTGTGAACCAGAAATGAGAGCCTCTGACCAAGAGGAAGCTTCGTGCGTGTTCTCTGTCTTGGGCTTTACCATTGCATCAAGGATTGCTGCCGTGGCTGTTTGTCCCTTTGCTTATGTGGGCCACAATAGTAGGAAGGGGCTGTTCATTTGTTCAGGGGTACATATGTCTATAGGCCTGACAAGTTTGGAATTTTTTTTCTCAAGTGTGTTTTTTGAGTTATGCTCATAATTTTAAAAGAAAATATAACTATCTCCATGATGGCTCCTATGCAAATGTTTTTCCCAAAAAAAAAAAAAAAAAGAACTTGATGTTAGAGCATTTGTTGTCAAGCTTGACGACCGGAGTTTGATCTCCACTCTTATGGTAGGACACTACTAACTCCCTCTGATCTCCAGTGCACATATGGGCACACAAATAAAAAATTTTTTAAAAGGGAAGACTCTAAGCCTGTGTGACCAACCAATCTACTGCTCTCCCTCCCATCTCTATTAGAAAGTGTAGCATGAACAACCCGTGCTGAGTAAGTACTCAAAATATAGCTGGGTTTCTATCAAAACAGTCCTCTTACATCCAGTGTTTTGTTGAGAGGTGGTGTTGTGAAGGTTTTGTCTTGTCTTGTGGTTTGTAGTAGGGGCGGTTTTATGCTATGAGTAGAGTCCTGGACATTGCTCATGCAGTGCCACCCTCAGCCTTTGAGTAGAAACATTGGAAGACAGAGTTGAAAAGGATACCATAACACACACCCTACCCCCCATATGGGATTCTTCCACAGTGACTGTGTTATTATATAGGAGTTCTGTCCCCTCTTGGCACATCTCATAATGTATCAAATTTAACCTTGTCTAAGATACAGGCTCAAAAGCATCTTCTCTAACAGGTTCCTGTCCTGTCTTCAGTGCAGTAGTACATAGGAGTGTACCCTGAAGACCATTAGGGTCTGTATAAGGCTGTACGTTGTTTGGTTGAGACAGGGAATCACTGTGTAGCTGCAGATGGCCTCAAACTTGGTCTTCTTGCCTCAGTCTCCTGAGGGCTAGCATTATAGGCCAAGGCCACAGCACCTGGCTTTAGACAAGATTGTACGGATTAGTGTTAATCACGCCCTGAAAAATACTGTGCCTGATACTTTTTTTAGCTAGTATAATTTTTATCTAGAAGTAAGACAAGAAATCAGCCACTTTCTGCAAATGTTGCCCTTGCATTGTTGGATCACTTCTGGATGCTTAGCAAACACTGCTTCTAATGACTTACCCAGACCTTGGCCTAATCCACTGAGAATAATTAAAGGTAAATTGAATTGATAGCTACGACCAGGAAACATTCAGTGGTAAAGGACAAACACCAGAACTATCCTGGGAGTCCTAGAATGCCCAGTTTTATTTTTGTGTAGAACTCCACTTTTACTGAACAAAAGTGATGTATTTTTCTTTTTTTTTTTTTTTTTTTTTTTTTTTTTTTTTTTTTGGTCTTTTTTTCGGAGCTGGGGACCGAACCCAGGGCCTTGTGCTTCCTAGGCAAGCGCTCTACCACTGAGCTAAATCCCCAGCCCCTGTATTTTTCTTAAATGAAAATATAGGAGTTGTATCCTGTGTCTAATACATCTCAAAAGCTTTTACCATTCCTTCTGAGCTCTTAGAATGAAGAACATAAATCAATACTCCATAATTCTAAGAAAGGAGTGGCCAAGTTTTGTGATGAATGTTCTAATTGCTTGTGATTTTTTTCAAATCAACTATGAACAGTTGTGTTCCAATAAATAATTGTTTTGTCATTTGTGCTAAAGACACTTAAAATCAGTAAAACATTGTACACAGCATTTGAACAAGTGAAATTCTTAATATCTGTGTTAGTGGTCACATTTTCACTTGTTTCTACCCTTTCAAAATTTGAAAGTAACTCACTTTTAGGAAACTGTTATAACTTTTCTAATAATCATCCGAAGATAGTGTGGAAATCATCTATTGATAACTAAATACTGATAGAGTTCTTAAAACAATCTGCATTTGAAAAAGTCATACATTAAACTACCCTCACAGCTAAACCGTGCGGTCACATGTGCCAACTTAGCAACCCAGATTTGCATCATCATTGGATTACATGGAGTATTTCTCCTTGGTGGTTCCATATTCATCACACTGCTTCCTTCACAACAGACATAATGTTATCCAGCCTGTTAGTGGTTAAAAGCGAATCTCTGAACCTTTATTTTTGGGAGAATAAAGTGTAAACTGTCAAAATAAGACCAAGACAGTCTGCACTGATATCTTTTATCCAAGACCAGACTTTTTCCTCATCTTTAGAAAGATGCCTTCTCTGTCCTCTCAGTGAAACTTGATGAAGTGAGGTCATGGGCCTGCCTTCTCACCTTAATAAACAGGCTTGATTATCTGTAATTTTTCCGCTAGTGCTTTGGGACAAATGCAAGAGTCTTAACACTGTCCCTTAAGTTTTTGTGACCTTTAGATTCTCAGGAGGGGGACTTGTCACATACCTTAGATAGCTTAGGTTTCCTTAGCCACTCTTGGGTCTGTCTCGATCTCCAGTGCCTCTTTCTGCATTAGTTTCCACCATTGGAAAATGATGGGTTCATATTCCTGTGTCCCTAATGTTGCTAGGCTTTAATGACTGACTAAAATAGCAGAGTTTTTCCAGGTTTTTAAACTCGAGACTCAATTGTGACTGTGGTGGTTCCACACTGCCGAGAGGTCCTTGCTGGATCCCAGTACGATGTTTGCCTATAGAATGAAGGGATTGCCTTGTTTTTAACAGTGAAGCTCTTGGCTTCAGGGAATGTCTGCTTTGTACCATGTCCTGCTGTATGTGGAGGATTTTCTTAAGGCTCTCTTAGAATATTTACAGAGTAATGAATGACACAGACAATGCTATGGTTCATTTAAAAATATACAAAACTGCTGTCTGTCCCTACTCAACTTTTAATCTTGTCCTGGCAAGAAATTATTATTAGCCCAATTATCTGCAGTGAATCTGCACTGTTTATCAACAGAATGTGAAAAATTGGGTAACCTTGAGATATTGTGACTGCTCTGAATGAAATTGTATGTTTTAAGTTGACTGCATGTGTCAATTAATGAAGTCTGTGGACAAAATGCTCAATGTTGTAATGACATGAAAACTGGGACTTGTGGGTGCCTCTTGTCATGGCTCCTGGCTCATTCTATAGCTGAGTGAGTGATTAGAGGAGTGAATGAGCGTGCCGGTGAGTGGGGAATGAGTCATTGAGTGAGCACAGTTACTGCCTGCATCTCACTCTGCACTGGGCTCAGCTTAGAGCTTCAAGTCTCATCAGTGTCCCTAACACTAATCCTTCTTGGCATCTTGTAGATGTAGTTTTGAGCTAAACCTGCATTTGATTGTATTGCTGCTGCTAGCTTATGCTCATCTTATGCCTGTGTAATTTACCTCCATTCAGCTTGTTTATTTTATAGTATTTTTGTGTGCTCATCTTGTTTTATGCAGAATCCACCTGCTTTTTGTTAACTTCTCATTCATGTCCTTTCCAAACATTTAATAGTCTTTATTTTTAATTGTACTCACTTACCAGCATGAGCCCAGGCTCTATATTATTATCACACAAGAAAGAAATTGGGATGATGGAGAATTTTTCAAATGCAGATTGTGCTATTTAAAGATTAACTCTCTAAATTTGCTTAACTTGGGTTATTATCAAATCAGAACAGTCATTCGCCATGTATCTCAAGATGAATGATTGGTCCCAGTACCAAAATTCATATCAAAGCTTAGAAATGAATCAGAACTCTTCAAAATTGTTTGTGGGTTTGCATATATTGTATTGTTTATACAATATATCAGTATTTCTCTGTATATCTTTATTAATAAATGGCTGGAAAGTCTTTGACCCTGACTGCATTTCTGTTAAGTGTTTGTCTAGAAATGGATTTGGTTTCATTTGTATTGTAACATAATTATTAACTCAGTGATTAATATGAGAAAAATAACAAGTAACAACTACAAAAAATGGTTCTGGGTGCTCAACATTGTCACACATTGAAAGATCTGGCTTAATTCTGGAAATAAAACTTCTGATGCTGTCAAGCATGAAATTTCCATTTTGAAAACTAAAGCTATTCCAGTTTAACTTGCTTTTTAAAGGCTTTTTTTCTCATCTTGTTGTTGAAAGAAAAATTTTCTATTTTAAACCCTGGCTCAATATTTGATTTTATAACAAAATTCAGATTTCTAAATTTAGGCTCCATGCAATCCTAGTATTAACTCCTTGAAAGCATTTGCATCTTGGAGCCGGATCAAACCTGTCGTTGTTAGTGATGATGGCCTATGATGCGTGCAATGAGACCGAATGCTAATCAATGCTTTGCCTTGGCTTTCTGCTCTGTGTTGTCTGGTGTTTGCGTCTTACCTCTGTGTCTGTGCTATTTGTCCCCTTCCCTGTTCTCTAATTTCTACCCTTCCCCACCTGCCCCTGTTCCTTTCATTGTCCTCACTGACCCATCAATCAACCAACAACGCCCCCCCTTCGTCGTGGTGCTCTGCCCTGCTCTGATTGGTGGCTTCGTTGCTTGGGTGGCTGTATGTTGTGATGGACCAGTTCACCCAAGTATGGCCTTCTTGCTGACAGGTATCATTTCTGTGAGAAGTGTTTCACAGAGATCCAGGGCGAGAATGTGACCCTGGGTGACGACCCTTCCCAACCTCAGACGTAAGTATGATCTTGTCATCCTTCCTATGTTCATGACTAAAGAAGAAGCCAGAATGTACCATTTTTAATTTTGTACAATATGTGTATTGTTTTTCTTCACATTGGCTATATGCACATTTAGTGTAAATGGGTTGCATGAACATGGATACTTGTATTTAAAGATGTAGGTGTCAGCTGTATAGCAGCACTGATTCTCCATCTTTCTCCATTTGAGGCAGGATTAGTTCGGTTAGTCCTTGCTCTTCATACATCACACTGACAAATAGATTTCTTCATGGGGATAGGTAACCTTTGCTTGAAAAATGTTAACCTCAGTTATATCTAAGAAGCCAGGCAGCCTTATCCACAGAAAATAAGTTTTATATACATATCACGAATGCCAACGTAACAACAACAAAAAAATCTTTGGAGTTAAAGTTAGCCTTTTAAACTTAATGGTCTTCTTAAGCAACTGAGGCAATGCAGGTTAGATTCTCATTTTCTAGTATAATTAAAATATATATCATTCCTTGCTGGTGGTCTGACTCTTGCTTCCTAGCTGCGTCCAGCATGTGTTAGCTCATTCCTGCATACATCTGCTTACCTTCTGATAATGATCCTTTTGGTGTCAGCATGACCAGGCCATAACAAGAGAAACGAAAACCACAGTGTTTACTTGACTTTTGTGAAATGCTCAAAGGCCTGCTGGCCTGTCCATCTATCTGCCTTTAGCTTGCTGAGCAGGGTTCTTTCTACACAAGAAAAGAAGATTAAGTTCCCTAATCTTCCGTGTTGTTGGTCATGTTGGAAATCTAGCTCCAGAGTTACTAGGTCTCAAAAGCAGGAAACCTATGCTCCAGAAATAATTCATTACCTCATCATCTTATTTCTTTGGTCTAATCAGAGTTAATCATTGAATTGTTAGAGGTAGGAATGGGGGAAGACTGATCAATAAGTGCTAAGGTTCAGTTGGATACCAGCAAAAGTTATGGAGTACTCTTGCACAGGATGGTGGCTGTAGATAGCAGCTATGTGTTGTACATTGCAAAAGCCTACAAGGAAAGAGTTTGAAACTTTTTCTGCACTCCTCCCACAAAGATCAGTGTTAGGGGGTTGGTTGTTAGTATGTTTAACCTAGTTTAAGTGGTATACAAGTGTCAGACATCATGTACTATATCATTGATATGTCCAACTTAGAAAGGTTTTTGCATGTCACCTAGAATAAAAACTAAAAGTGCAGAAAGGGGGTGGTGCAGTGAGTTGATAGGTACGGGCATTCTCATTCATTCCCTAACCTACGTGAAGGTAGGAGAGAATCAGCGACTTGATAAAGTTGTTCTCTGATCTTCACACAAGCACTGTGACACACACACACACACACACACACACACACACACAGAGTACTTCTTTGTTTCTCAAGAAATAACCACACCAAAAAAAGGGTTCTATAATTGCATGCATCAGAAGTGATTCACACATGCTCAGTTAAAACTCAAATGATCCATCCTTCCAAAGCGGGAGTCCTCCATGCTCACCTTGCATTAAGGGCTGCCATTCCACTGTGGTCTCAGTCCAGCTTAACAGCTATTCGCCATTTGAATTTGATGAAAATAAACATATTTAAATCTCATAAATCTCAACACAGTTTTGCCATCATATCCTGATGAGTCTTAATTAAATATTAGAGTAAAGCTAATAGTCGTTGGGAACAGATATTTTTAGAAAAAAAGTTGGTAGAGGAATGTATGTCAGTCAATTAAGATGTTTCTTTTTTCTTTTAAATAAGGACAATTTCCAAGGATCAATTTGAAAAGAAGAAAAATGACACCTTAGATCCTGAACCGTGAGTATATGTATACACACACACACACACACACACACACACACACACACACACACACACCCACACACCCCTTTTGTTTGTTTGTCTTTAGCCTTGAGGAATGCTGGGATAACAGGTGTGCATTGCTATACCTGGCTCTTTTTTACCTTGAATCTTAGATAAGGAAAGTTATTATCTGTAGTTAGATTATGGGATAATAAAAGTGGGGTTTCTTTTGGGAAGTAGATTTCTATAACATACATACTCTCCAATTGTGGATTTTAATAGTGTTAAGATTATGTGTGTGTTTTAGTTCTGTTGTCATCTCGAAGGTTTGGTCATAGGCATCTTTAAGGACTGTTCAGTGTTACTCTATAACAAGCAGAAGCAGTTAATCTGAAGTGCTAATACCATCTCAGAGAAATTCCAAAATGAAAACATCTTGGGACCACCATCTAAAGATCTGTCCTGTGAAGTATAATGTATGTTCTTGCCACTGCCTCCACTCATGAGAATGCTTCACTTGCAGATTTTGATGTCTAATGGCTTTTAAAGCTTAGGTCAGGTCTGAGACCTAGCAGTAGTTACTTTATTCACTTGGCTCCAAGTCTGCCAGATCCCGAGAGGTCAACTACTATATGGAATGTGCTGCCTTGCCACCCATGCTACACTTACTTCCTCTATCCTAGCTGAGACCTAGAGACAGGATTGTATAAGTAAATGCTGGTGTATGTGGAGATGTTCCCATGGCACACACTTGTACCTTTAATGACAGTTCGGTTTTGTTTCTGGTTCTCCATGTTATGTTGTCATGCTGTCATGATTCCCCAACCCTACTTACCACCCCATGTTAATGATGTATTTGTATGTATCATTGTTTGCCTAAATGTATATACAGGATATGTGTGCCTGGTGCCCTCAGAGGCTACAGTGGGATGTCAGAGTTACAGCTGCCTATGAACCACCATATTTGTTGGGAGGAGGTGGACTTGGGTTCAGTGTTCTTCACCCCTGAGCCATCTCTCCAGGCCTTTTTATGTGGGTTCTAAGTTTCTTTGTGTAGCAACAGATGAATGCAAGCAGCAAGAGGCACGGGGTGCTTGGTTCCATAGGTGTAGACTTTTAGCATTGGCACAGCAGCGTCACCATTGGGATTGGCTTCCTGGAGTCAGTGATTCTTACCTAAGTTCAGGTGCTAGAGAGGGACATAGCATTCTTAACATAAAGGAAGGAAAGAGCACAAGACACTCAAAGATACACATCACAGGAACAATTGGCCAGTGAGGCTGAGGGTAAAGATCTACTCCCATGGGATGCGGATGAATGAATTTAACCACAGGGTTTGAGAAACAGCTTGGATTCCAGTGTAAAAAGACCACCTCTACAGCAGAGTGTGCTGTTATTCCCCTCTCCTCCCAGCCGTTGAGAAGCTGGGACAAGATGGCTAACCAAGATCCTGTTTCTACAGAAAAACTAGAGACAGAGACACCAAGAGACGGAGACCAATTGAATGGTCATGTGTGCAGAACATTGGGAACATGAAGCATAAGATTTCAGTCTCTAGGAACTCCTGGGAATATTTAGGTACAGCCTAGGCAAGAAGTGAGAGCACAGCTAAAGCTGGACCTGTTGGAGGCAGAATAGCAGTAGTGCGAGGTGCTGTGAGGTAGGAAGTGGGGTGTCATGGAGGGATTGCCACAGACTCATCACAGTTGTGATACTCTTTGCTGACAGTGGAGGGAAGAATCGAATGGGCTATCTTTAGAGATAGGGTGAACCAAGGGAGTAACTTCACCTCAGCACTGAGGTCAACCAAGCTCACTTCAGAGTTTGGTAATATACTTAGTTGATGGGGTATAGCACTGGAGGAATGGAGTGAAGGCCATAAGTGGCATATGGGAAGGGGACCTCCATCATGACTTTAGCTGTCACGACCGAGTCATGTTGCCACTGTCCCACAGTGTTCCATGTGGGTCCTCTTTCTAGAGCGAACAGCAGCAGGGAGGCCGATTAGGACATAACCATGGCTGGATGGTTGTAGAGCAGGTGTTCCTCAGGATAAAGGGACAAGAAGAAACTAGGCATTATCAAGAGCTTGGCTTCTCTCAAAGGAATCGGGGATGCTTTCTGGTGCCCTAAAATTTCCTGTGATGTGGATTTTGGTAGCAGTAAGACAGTAAACTAAAAAGCAAAAGGTTTGACCACTGGATGGCTTGGTATTGAGGGTTCCTATTGGAGTTTGCTCTGGAGAGTGAGAAGAATGCTCTTGGAAGTGACTGTAGCTAAATTGAGGAGAGTGTGAGTGGTACCAGGAAACTGAGTGTTCTCAAATAAACCTATGCATTTTCTGTTAGCATTGATGCCTTCTATCACCAACTCAGAGCAGATGTTTCCTGTGCTTTGGGCCAACGAGGGCAGCTGTCATCTATCTACTTTTCTTTCTATAGCTTTAGGGCAGGGGGGTCTGAAAATTAGGAGTAAATATTTATATCACTGGAAATACTGTTTCGTTTTTTAAGCCCATTTAGGTACTTGAAATTTACATATAGAAAGAATGGGTCTTGAAAGTGCTTAGTAATGTTAGAATCACCAGACTATGAAATATACTTTTATCATAGTAATTTTTAAAAATAAGGGTTCAGGGGCTCAGTATGATATCACAGAACTGTAATACCAGCAGAGGCAGGCAGATCTCTGTGAGATTGAGACCAGCCAGATCTACAGTTGAGTCCAGGGCATCTAAAGCTCTGTTACACAGAGCCCCTGTCTAAAAAACAACCAAAAAAAAGTTTTGGGAGCCAGCAAGATTCCTTAATGAATAAAGGCACTTACTGTGGAAATGCGGCAACCTGATTTCAATCCCAAGAATCCAAATAAAGAATCATGGATCACATGTTAAAGGCCAGGCTAGACTACATGGCCAGACCTCTTTTGCTCAAAAGAAAAAAGTGGGGGCCCAGTTTCTTCCCTAATGAAATTAACTAATGTAGGTGGCGGTAAAGCACATCTGGGTTACTGCACATGCATGGATGTCAGGCAACTCCTGCAGGAGACTGTGGCCATGTGCCTTCCTGATGTATAACTTGATTTTCTTGTCTCCAGCTTTGTTGACTGCAAAGAGTGTGGCCGGAAGATGCATCAGATTTGCGTTCTACACTATGACATCATTTGGCCTTCAGGGTGCGTGATTTGTTGAGATCTCTGGGAAGGGGGAACAGCTGTGCATAAGTCATGGGGAAGGAGTCTGTACTCCCAAATCTTGTTCGTTCTCAGCAAGAATTCAGCAATTAAGGGAGGTGGCAGTTGGTTCTAAATTTAAGTCTTGTGTTTGCCTGCTTTACAAATTGTAAACTCCAAACCAGTCTGTCTCCTCACTCTTTTTCACAATGATCTGATTTCAACTGCCAACAAAGTATTTCAGTGCTGCATTTCACTGGTTTGGCAACATACACTGTTGAGCATAATCTGACCACACCCATTATTTGTTGTGCAGTTTTGTGTGTGACAACTGCTTGAAGAAAACTGGCAGACCTCGGAAAGAAAACAAATTCAGTGCTAAGAGTAAGTTTACTGAGGATTTCTGTTTCCTGGGTTGTGTGCTTTGAACTTCTTCAGATTCCTCTCTCTTTTTTTTGTAACCCCTCAGTGTGAGGGTTCAGAGCTCAATGGTCAGCAGTTGTCATGTGTAAGGTTTCTCAGTGCTTTGTAGAGTTTTCATTGGAGTCATTCAGCTTGATCCATTTATGATCAGTTCGTGTTTTTAGTAACAGTTAAGGAAGAAAGTAGATTTCAGAAATTCTGAGAAAGGGTGCTGTTTTGGGTTTTGAGCTGCAAGCTATCTCCTCTGGGGACAAGGCTTGTTGTCCTGTAGTGTATGGGTAAGAAGGAAGAGAATTTCCTTCAAGGATTTCAGCAAGAATGGTTGTCTTGTGAGGCCCATTGGGCCTCCACCTGAGCCCTGAAGGCAGTAAGCACTCCTTGGCTGATGCTGGATCATGGACCTAGAGTCCTAAGCTCCATTCTAGAAGGCAAATGAACTAGGTAGAAGGGAACTCAGTCATTGACTGGGCCAAGGGTGTGCCATGTTCTTTGTGCTGTTAGAGTTCCTCACGTTAGTTCTGGAATTATAGGTAGTCTGCCTGTTGGCATCCTTGAGATAGTTCACCCTCCACACAGAAGATTTCTTGCTCAGCCTAGGTCCAGGACAGGACTTGTCCCACAAGCTTCTGCTGAGGTACCCAGGACCTGCAGCAAAGGGCATCAATCTAGTCCTCAATTCTGTCTGATTCTGGCCATGTCTGTGGCTCTCCTGCCCCTTACAGCTAGAAATGGACAGATAAGTAGCTGACGAGAAGCAAAGTACCTAGTTTTCCTTTGTAAGACACTAATGTCACAGGATGGTGCTCTTCTGTTCTTACAAAACAGCTATTAGTCCTTGAAAGTAGCAGAGGTGAAGTAGCAACTTCAACAGCTCTACCTAATCTTGTTCATTTGAAACTTTTTTAGGGCTGCAGACCACACGGTTGGGAAACCATTTGGAAGACCGAGTGAACAAGTTTTTGCGGCGCCAGAATCACCCTGAAGCTGGGGAGGTTTTTGTCAGAGTGGTGGCCAGCTCAGACAAGACTGTGGAGGTCAAGCCAGGAATGAAGTCAAGGTTTGTGTTCTTTCTTCCTGTCCTAAACTGTGAGTAGTCCCTACCCCTGTCTCTGTAGGACTCCATGTGTGACTTCCTTATAGAGAAGCTTTGTGGTAACTAGCATGTGATCTTTTCTGAATCCCAATTTATTAGAGAATGCTACTCCCTTCTCTAAGAAACAGAGTGAGACAAGCTGCAGCTCAGCCCCGAAACTGCTGTGGCTGTTGTTGCAAGAGGTTGCCAAGCCTTGCGCTCTTCTACAGGGCAGGCTTAGCTCAGAAGCAGTTGGAACACACATTTGTAAACACTAGGCTCTGGCTTGTTTCAGGTTTGTGGATTCTGGAGAAATGTCTGAATCTTTCCCATATCGTACCAAAGCACTCTTCGCTTTTGAGGAGATTGATGGAGTCGATGTGTGCTTTTTTGGGATGCATGTACAAGAATATGGCTCCGATTGCCCCCCACCTAATACAAGGTACTCTCCCATCTTACCTCTGAATGCGTCTGTTAGCCCTGTGTTGTATGATTCAGGCTCAGGTATCTTAGAGCTGTATATTTTGATACTAAATTAGAATAAAGCCATAGCTAACTGGTTAACCAGTTAGGTTTGTTGTGTTTTGTTTTGTTGTTGCTGCTGTGTTTGGTTTGCTTCCGTAAACTGTCAGGAGATGCATGGTCTTGGTGGTAGTGTGGTGTGCTTTTTGTTTGTGTGGTCTTAGTCTTGTTTTGTCTCACCAAGATGGTCACATGAGAGCCAGGGTAGCAACAGCAAGATGCCCCTGCTCAAACTAACTGCCTCTGGCCCAGAGTTAGTTTTAGTCTGGGCTTTGGGTGAGTGGGGCAAAGAAATGGATTCTCCCAAGTTGCCTCCCCCATGGGGGACTAGTTTCTGTATCTTTTGTTGGACAGCAGGATATGATCTCTGTTTCCTTAGTTTTTTGCTGAGACTGTAATTAGAGTTTTTCACATCCTGTTACATGACCTGTGTGACTGCTATCAAACCCTATTTCTGGGGGTTTTTAGGTATCGGTGTTTATTTTCAATCTTGAGGGGACCTGAAGTTAAAAGTAACTTCCCTGCCCCCACCCCACCCCACAGGCGCGTCTATATATCTTATCTGGACAGTATTCATTTCTTCCGGCCCCGCTGTCTCCGCACCGCTGTTTACCATGAGATCCTCATTGGATATCTAGAGTATGTGAAGAAATTGGGGTGAGTCTGGACTATTCAAAATGAATAAAAACATTTTTGTCTTATTTTGTGAAATACCAAGTTTTTTTCTCATTTAGTTTTATGTGTTTTATTCTAATATATCAAGGTTGGTTCAAAAGTTTGCTGAGTTCGCACGTGTCTGACTCCAGAATATGGATGGTGTCTGCTCTGCCTGTGCTTGTTCCCCTTTTCTTTAGGCATAATCTTCACACCACGTTTATTGTTTCAGGTCTTGGAGTCAGCATCAGTACCCACACACCCTCACTCCTGCACAGAGCCCTTTCTTTGCCCTCCTTCTGCTACTCCCTGTCCTGCCCCTGGCCCTGGCCCTGGCCCCACCCCCAGCCGATCACTCATCTCCTTGGTCTGCACCTTTGTCTTTTCTGGTCTTCTGTTAGAATTGGCAATGGTGATCAATACACAGTGTTTCTGCTTCTGTTTATGTACCACGCTGTCACACTCTTTCCCAGACCTGAAAGCACTTGCTGAGGTGTCTTACACAGAACGGCTAAGATTTGTTTAACATGAGTCACTCGCCGGAGCTGCCTTTCCAGCGCACAGAGGGAAGTAAGGAGGGAACTTCCTTCTGTGTGTCAGATAGACAGACAGATGTCTCTCTATGTAGCTTTGGCTGGCCAAAACTCAGAAATGGGCTTGTCTCCTGAGTGCTAGGGATTAAAGGCATATCCCTTAACTGTGCCCTGCCAGGCTCAGCTCCATGCATGTTCCTCTGAGAACAAAGTGCTCAGAACTGAGTCTAGGGTTGAGTTTGCAAGTGATGAAGATCAGGCCTCCACCCCACCCCGTTCACACACTCACACTAGCATTGTAGTGATGCTGTTTTTGTCTATCCTGATGTTTATTTCTGTCCTTTCTTTCAGTTCCTTAGGTTCATTAAGTTAAGTTGTGTTTTTAAGCTACGGTTCATCAAAAGTCGATCTGAATTCACTGACACTTCTGTCTGGCTTGCTTTGTATGTGTCCTATAGGTATGTGACAGGACACATTTGGGCCTGTCCCCCAAGTGAAGGAGATGACTACATCTTTCATTGCCACCCCCCTGACCAGAAAATCCCCAAACCAAAACGACTACAGGAGTGGTACAAGAAGATGCTGGACAAGGCATTCGCAGAGAGGATCATTAACGACTATAAGGTACCCCTGCTGTGGGAGTCACAGCTGATTGGCATACTTTTTTCCTCTTGGCACTCACACGCTTTATAACTCTCGTCATTTACAAGAAAGCAGGAACCTGGAAGCATCTGGTGAAACTGCAGAATCAACTGTACAGTTGGTCAAAGCAGTGGGCCTCTCGGTCAGTGTCCCCCAGAACCTCCCCACCTTTGTTCTGCTTCTTCCCAGGACATCTTCAAACAAGCGAACGAAGACAGGCTCACGAGTGCCAAGGAGTTGCCCTATTTCGAAGGAGATTTCTGGCCTAATGTGTTGGAAGAAAGCATTAAGGAGCTAGAACAAGAAGAAGAAGAAAGGAAGAAAGAAGAGAGTACTGCAGCGAGTGAGACTCCTGAGGTACAGAGCTGTGCCACCATAGGCAGGCTGAACAGTATATGTTTGCTGTCTGTCTAATTATTTCTGTGGTGATGTCCTGGTTCACATACATAGAGTATCACCATGAATAATGATAAGCAGATATGCTGTCTCTATACAAGAGACACTTCCTATGGGGCTTAGTAAGACCTGGAGAGTAGTAGAGAGGAGAAGTGACATCTTATTGGAGCCAGAAAAGTGCATGGAACAAGGTGGACTTTAAGAGCTGTGGAAGTTACTGCACTGAACTGCAGGCCTTGCAGCAGCTCATTCTGTGTTGCCTCCCCCACTCCTCTGTGCTCAGCTTGCTCACTATTTGCTATCCCTGTGGAGTACAAAGGGAGTACAAAGTGAACTAAACACAACCTTATCCTGCTGCAGCAGGTGTCTTACACCGGGAGGAGTAGGAAGGGACGATAGCTAGCTTCATACTGTGTACTCAGGTGATGGGCAACTCTGAGAAGAAAGGAGCTTAAGGTAAAGAAGACAGCAGGAGGTCTGGGGGGGGTATTAACTAGGAGAGACAGGATACCGTATCATGTATTCAACCACAGCTTTGGGAAAGACTTGGGCACAAACACAGGTAAAACTCTACTGGAAAAGTAACCAAAGTGCTTTGCACCAGATGATCAAAAATAATTTCCTTCTCTTTTTTTCTTGTTTTGGTTTTTATTGTTGTTTTTTGTTATTCTGTATGTCAGATAGACAGATAGATGTCTCTCTATGTAGCTTTGACTGGCCTAAACTCAGAGATGGGTTTGTCTCCTGAGTGCTGGAATTAAAGGCATATCCTGCTATCCCTGCTCCATTGTTTAGAACATTGATGTGAAACCAGATGTGGTGGCCTCTGCTTCTAGTCCTAGCACGAGGGAGATAAAGGCAGGCAGATCTCCTTGAGTTCAAGATCAGCTCGATCTATCTACACAGTGAGTTAGAGAGCTCCATACTGAGACCCTGCCCCTCCCCCCAAAAGTCCCAAATAAAATTTATTTGAGGGCCAGCAAAATGGGTCTACTAAAAGTACCTGCTGCATGTGTTCCTCATGAGGCCCAGGTTCCTCATGAGAGAAGAGAATAGTCTCCCTAAAAAACTGCTCTCTCACCTCCATATAGGCATCATTGGCACACTCATAAATACACACATATGCATGCACATAAGTAAAGTCACTTTTATTTTAAATAATTTGGCTCAACCTGAGACAGGAGCATGATGAGTTTAAAACCTAGGTTGTATATATCCATTAAAGAAATTACATTGTGGAGCTGAGGGTATACTTTATAGTTCAGTGGTAGAGCACATGCTTAGCATGTGTAAAGGTTCTAGGTTTTACCCTAGTATTACAAGGTAAAGAATTTCTCTGATCAGATTAGCTTTTCTATATTGTATTCTAAATGGGTGACGGTCCAAGTTCTTTTCATAGTAGGATCATTGGAGTACTTGAATTAGGGAATGAGTGAGTCCCTTTTTGACCTCAGCTAAGTAGTAAAAGTAGTAGCAGTAGCTTGTAAGACAAGCTTACACATGTTCTACCCTAGTGGAGGTATTGAATAGGAAAGATCAGTTGGGTGTAGTTACTCTTTGGTGCTCCCATTTACACCATCCCATGTCTTCTGAAAATTCATATAAATGAGCAGGTTTTCCCAAAGCAAAGGACTGGGTACCGAACATGCAGGATGGAGCATAGCACTCCTGCCAGTGGAATCCTGGGAGTGGTAGAGAAACTCCTCTGTTGCTTAGATTGTGAATTAACATCCAGGAGAAGTAACCGGACATACAAGTGCCCTGGCCAGGCTGGGAGGATTTCATCCTTAGCCCTCTGGAGGTAGTAGCCTATGGCCCAGGTGCATATGAGGTCTGTGGAACCCCATAGCCGAGGAAATGGGTGTTAGTCTAATAGCTTTATATGTGGTTGCAGGGCAGTCAGGGTGACAGCAAGAATGCCAAGAAAAAGAACAACAAGAAGACCAACAAAAACAAAAGCAGCATTAGCCGCGCCAACAAGAAGAAGCCCAGCATGCCCAATGTTTCCAACGACCTGTCGCAGAAGCTGTATGCTACCATGGAGAAGCACAAGGAGGTAGTGCATAGGCTGGTGGGGGTTCTGAGGGTATTCAGTGCCCAGAGAAACAACAGGCACCTGCCTGCGAGGTTGAGCTTTTCTGTATAAGTCTGGGACAGGAGAAGGTGGAACAATACTTGTTAATATATTGTTTGGCTTGTTATCAGTTAAATTCCATCCCAGGAAACCAGAGCCTCAAGCAGTCCCTAGGTTTGGTTATCCTCCTGTTCCATAGGAAGATGTGGCCTTGCACTGGCACACACTGCTTCTCTGTGGGGATAATACAGCTCCTCCTTTCAGGTCTTCTTTGTGATCCACCTGCATGCTGGGCCTGTCATCAGCACTCAGCCCCCCATCGTGGACCCTGATCCCCTGCTTAGCTGTGACCTCATGGACGGGCGGGATGCCTTCCTCACCCTGGCCAGAGACAAGCACTGGGAGTTCTCTTCCTTACGCCGCTCCAAATGGTCCACTCTGTGCATGCTGGTGGAGCTGCACACACAGGGCCAGGACCGCTTTGTCTATACCTGCAACGAGTGCAAACACCATGTAGAAACACGCTGGCACTGCACTGTGTGTGAGGTAAGCCCTTCCACCTCTCTCCTGGCCTTCCTCCATATGCAACATTGTTCCCTGCAGCATCGGGAATGGATGCAGGTGTTGGCCTCTGTGACCTACATTGTCTGTGCTAACCCTCCCAGGGTGAGGAGTGGCACCCTTGTAATCCCTTTCTTAATCTCTGCTCTTGTCCACCACAGCTACAGGCTATATGCCGAGGCAGCCTGACTGGAAAGAGGCTATGCAAAACTTTAGCTCTACAGGGATTCTGGTGTATTTATCTCTTTCTAGCTTTGCTAAGTGATTAAGGATGCCTTTCACCCTGCTGACAGTTGGCACTTTTGATTAGGTCCAATGGCAGGATCGCAGAATGTGGTTAGAAGACTTGATGTAAGCCACTGGCAGTTTCACTGCCTCCTGCCCTGTGGGTAGCTTGACTTCACCCTTGTAGAGCTTGTCTTGGACAGGTCAAAGGTTGCTTAGCCCTTCTTCTTTGCTTACCTTTTCAGTTCCTGCCCCCTGTTGTCATCGGCCATATCCCCTCTTATCCTTCTCTATTGTCCGTTTTATAGACAGATAGACTGGCAGGCAGGCAGACAGACAGACACGCACACGCACACGCACACGCACAAACACACCCACACCCCTACCCTCTCAATCCTCTTTCTGCTTTACTGATTTTAGGATTTTGTATGTGCTTTCTGTGAGCACAATTTCTAGGCCCAGCCATAGGACGTCATCTTCAAATGTGTATTCTGTGGGTGGGTGTGAGTGTGTTATTTGTAAGTAAACATATTTGTGTATATGAATACAGAGACCAGTGGAGAATTACTCTATAGCTCTTTACCTACCTCATTTCCTTAAGAAAAGAAATGCCACTGAATCTTGAGCTAGGCTGATTGACTGACCAGCGATCCCAGCAGTCCTCTTCGTTCCTCCTTGTCTTGTGCTGCCATTAAAGCTCACAGCCATACCCAGATTTTTGTTTGAATGCTGAGGATTGAGACTCAGGTCCTCTTCCCCACTGAACTATCTCCTAAGCTCCTATCCTTTGGATTTAATGCTTCCTTTTTAGTTTCTACGTTGAAGTATCTCTCAGCCACCAGGGCTTCTGTTGTTGAGGAAGGATCATTTTGATGATGCCTCTCTCCGAGGGATAGTGTCTCACAGTCCACTAACAGTGCTTGGGGGAAATGACCCTAGTGTTCTTAATCCTTGCTGTTAAGTCTAAAGCACATGAAATAAAGAAGGAAGGTAATCGTTAATAACTGGATCAATCATTAATTGGTCCTACAATATGCCCCATGCCTAAGGGTGTCTGCTCGTGCTGTGCCTGTGCTAATGCGGTTTGTTCCTCTTGTCCACAGGACTATGACCTTTGTATCAATTGCTACAACACAAAGAGCCACACCCATAAGATGGTGAAGTGGGGGCTAGGCCTAGATGATGAGGGCAGCAGTCAGGGTGAGCCACAGTCCAAGAGCCCCCAGGAATCCCGGCGTCTCAGCATCCAACGCTGCATCCAGTCCCTGGTGCATGCCTGCCAGTGTCGCAATGCCAACTGCTCGCTGCCATCTTGCCAGAAGATGAAGCGAGTCGTGCAGCACACCAAGGGCTGCAAGCGCAAGACTAATGGAGGCTGCCCAGTGTGTAAGCAGCTCATTGCTCTTTGCTGCTACCACGCCAAACACTGCCAAGAAAATAAATGCCCTGTGCCCTTCTGCCTCAACATCAAACACAAGCTCCGCCAGCAGCAGATCCAGCATCGCCTGCAGCAGGCTCAGCTCATGCGCCGGCGAATGGCAACCATGAACACCCGCAATGTGCCTCAGCAGAGTTTGCCTTCTCCTACCTCAGCACCACCCGGGACTCCTACACAGCAGCCCAGCACACCCCAAACACCACAGCCCCCAGCCCAGCCTCAGCCTTCACCTGTAAACATGTCACCAGCTGGCTTCCCCAGTGTAGCCCGGACTCAGCCCCCCACAATAGTGTCTGCTGGGAAGCCTACCAACCAGGTGCCAGCTCCCCCACCCCCTGCCCAGCCCCCACCTGCAGCAGTGGAAGCAGCCAGGCAAATTGAACGTGAGGCCCAGCAGCAGCAGCACCTGTACCGAGCAAACATCAACAATGGCATGCCCCCAGGGCGTGCAGGTATGGGGACCCCAGGAAGCCAGATGGCTCCTGTGGGCCTGAATGTGCCCCGTCCCAACCAAGTCAGTGGGCCTGTCATGTCTAGCATGCCACCTGGGCAGTGGCAGCAGGCACCCATCCCTCAGCAGCAGCCGATGCCAGGCATGCCCAGGCCTGTAATGTCCATGCAGGCCCAGGCAGCGGTGGCTGGGCCACGGATGCCCAATGTACAGCCACCAAGGAGCATCTCGCCAAGTGCCCTGCAAGACCTGCTTCGGACCCTAAAGTCACCCAGCTCTCCTCAGCAGCAGCAGCAGGTGCTGAACATCCTCAAATCAAACCCACAGCTAATGGCAGCTTTCATCAAACAGCGCACAGCCAAGTATGTGGCCAATCAGCCTGGCATGCAGCCCCAGCCCGGACTTCAATCCCAGCCTGGTATGCAGCCCCAGCCTGGCATGCACCAGCAGCCCAGCCTGCAAAACCTGAACGCAATGCAAGCTGGTGTGCCACGGCCTGGTGTGCCTCCACCACAGCAGGCAATGGGAGGCCTGAACCCCCAGGGTCAGGCTCTGAATATCATGAACCCGGGACACAACCCCAACATGGCGAACATGAATCCGCAGTACCGAGAAATGGTGAGAAGACAGCTGCTACAGCACCAACAGCAGCAGCAGCAGCAGCAGCAGCAGCAACAGCAACAGCAACAAAGCAGTGCCAGCTTGGCCGGGGGCATGGCAGGACACAGCCAGTTCCAGCAGCCACAAGGACCTGGAGGCTACGCCCCAGCCATGCAGCAGCAACGCATGCAACAGCACCTCCCCATCCAGGGCAGCTCCATGGGCCAGATGGCTGCTCCAATGGGACAACTTGGCCAGATGGGGCAGCCTGGGCTAGGGGCAGACAGCACCCCTAATATCCAGCAGGCCCTGCAGCAGCGGATTCTGCAGCAGCAGCAGATGAAGCAACAAATTGGGTCACCAGGCCAGCCGAACCCCATGAGCCCCCAGCAGCACATGCTCTCAGGACAGCCACAGGCTTCACATCTCCCTGGCCAGCAGATCGCCACATCCCTTAGTAACCAGGTGCGGTCTCCAGCCCCTGTGCAGTCTCCACGGCCCCAATCCCAACCTCCACATTCCAGCCCGTCACCACGGATACAGCCCCAGCCTTCACCACACCATGTTTCACCCCAGACTGGTTCCCCTCACCCTGGACTTGCAGTCACCATGGCCAGCTCCATGGATCAGGGACACCTGGGGAACCCTGAACAGAGTGCAATGCTCCCCCAGCTGAATACCCCCAACAGGAGCGCGCTGTCCAGTGAACTGTCCCTGGTTGGTGATACCACGGGAGACACGCTAGAAAAGTTTGTGGAGGGCTTGTAGCATTATGAGAGCATTGGGTGTTTGTTTTTTTGTTTTTGTTTTGGGGATTTTTTGGGTCTTTTTTTTTTTTTTCTCCCTCTTTTTTTTTTTTTTTTTTTTTTTTTGGTTTTTTTTCTTTTTTGGTTTTTTTGGGGGTTTTTTTTGGGGGGTTTTTTTTTTTTTTGGTTTTTGTTTTGTTGTTTTTCTTCCCCCCCCCCCTTTCATGTTTTTGGACTTTTTGTACTGAAATCCAGACATTTGGGCTCTTTTTATTAAGCCTAGATGGGACTGTGACTCCCAAGCATGGAAGGGCAGATTGATGTTTAAAGAAACAATACAAAGAATATATTTTTTGTTAAAAACCAGTTGATTTAAATATCTGGTGTCTCTCTCTCTCTCTCTTTCTCTCAGCTTTTTTTCTCTTTTTTTTCTGTTTTGTTTTTGGGGGGTGGGGGGTTGTTTGGATTCTTTTTGTCGTCATTGCTGGTGACTCATGCCTTTTTTTAACGGGAAAAACAAGTTCATTATATTCATATTTTTTATTTGTATTTTCAAGACTTAAACATTTATGTTTAAAAGTGAGAAGAAAAATAATACTCAGAAACTGGTTCCAGAAATAATGCATCTTATAATGTGTCCCGATAACGAGCTGATGTTGCGGGAAGATTTTTTTCTATAGTGAACTCTGTGGGCATCTCCAAGTATTACCCCTGGACGATAGGAATTGACTCCGGCGTGCACACATGTACACACCCACACACATCTATCTATACATGCTGGCTTAAGCCAGCCTCTTGTCTTGCAGATGTAGAAATTGTTGCTTTGTTTCTCTGATAAAACTGGTTTTAGACAAAAATAGGGATGATCACTCTCTTAGACCATGCTAATGTTAATAGAGAAGAAGCATTCTTTTCTTTCTTCTATGTGAAACTTGAAATGAGGAAAAGCAATTCTAGTGTAAATCATGCAAGCGCTATAATTACTATAAATAAGAAAATTCAAGAAGATTCAATCACTGTATAGAATGGTAACGTACCAACTCATTTCTTATATCATATTGTTAAATAAACTGTGTGCAACAGACAAAAAGGGTGGTCCTTCTTGAATTCATGTACATGGTATTAACACTTAGTGTTCGGGGGTTTTTTTGTTATGAAAATGCTGTTTTCAACATTGTATTTGGACTATGCATGTGTTTTTTTCCCCATTGTATATAAAGTATCGCTTAAAATTGATATAAATTACTGAAGTTTTTAACATGTATTCTGTTCTTTAAGATCCCTGTAAGAATGTTTAAGGTTTTTATTTATTTATATATATTTTTGGAGTCTGTTCTTTGTAAGACATGGTTCTGATTGTTTGCTCAGAGTGGAGAGGTCGGGGCTGCAGTCACAATTGCAGTGGGTATTGGCAGCTGAGCAATGTCCCAGTCTGTGACCACTGAGGGAGAAAAGGGGAGCTCCTTGCACAGAGAGTGAGGGGGCAGCTCAGGACCACCTTGCATATTTAGTACTCACAGGTGAATGTCACCATGCCAGGAAAGGACTGTCACCACTGGGTCAGAAACAGCTCTTTGCCTTCAGCCCACTCTTCCTGTCCTCTTTGGCCAGCTGCCCCTGTGGGGAGGGGCTCCTGCCTTTTTTTTTTTTTTTTTCCAGACAGCCTCCCCTTTCTCTACCCAGATCCCACAATCAATGCAAAGGGTGCTCCAGGGACTTGAGGTGGTTCCTGACCTCCCCTCCCCAAAAGTTCAGCCTGCCCCATGTGGCCTCATTAGGGCCTTGCAGGCCTGGTGCCACCCTGGGGGCTGCTACTTGATGGTCTTACCCACTTGTGGAGTCATGGAGCTACAGGTGCCCCTCTTGAGCAGGGGATGGTAGCTCCTGAGTACTGTAAATGTTACTCTAAGAGGAGGACCACTGACAGGGGACTAAGTTACCCCTAGTCTGCTGCTCCCAGGGAACTTTTTTTTTTTTTAAATACCTGTCTTCCAACAAAAGAGTGGTCTAGATGGGGTGGGGGCTGCTAAATTTAGAAATCATGACCCAAATAGCCTTCCTTTTGGCCTTTTAAGTTCACAGAAGTATTTTTCAAAATTCCCAACTCTTGGAAATCTAAACTTGAAGCTATTCAAGATTAGCGTTTTCAACATAGAATTTTGAATCTTGAAATTTAGTACTGTGGATAAGACCAGGTAAGGAACTGACCATCATCTAACATCCCCAACTTAGCCCTGTCCCAAGTCCTCCAGAGCTGATGCTCCGTCTTTGCTCAACTCGATGGGTCCTTGCACATTCTTGGCTCTCTTCAGAATTCCCTTTGCTGCCAATTGGGAAGTCCCAAGCCATGTGTTCAAACAAGAAGAAGAACTGGAGCCTCAGAGGAGCTGCTCTCAGCCCCACTCAGGAGGTGGCACTTGACAATGTGTAGCCTTTTAATGTGGGCACTGGGGACATCCTTTTCAGATTATCCTGAAATTCAAAGCTCTGTACCAACCTCCTTGGAGCCTGCATCCTATGCAATTGTCCATCTGGCTGTCAAAGGATGTAGCTGAGAGTGTGGGCTATGGATATTATCCCTAATTTTGTCCTAAGGAAATTTCTGTAAGAGCTGGAGTGCCCAGACACTGTGTCTCATGCTGTATACTTAAGAGGAGAAGAAAAAAGTCCTATATTTGTGATCAAAAAGAGGGAACTTGAAATGTGCTGGTGTTTATAATAAAAGCTGGTAAAACTGCTTGGATTCAAAGATGGTTCCGATTGGCTAATGGTCCCTTTAGCATTAGCTCAACTACCAGTCAGTGACTGAAGATCCTGGTATCTCTACATGCACTTGAGACTCTAAGAAACACTAGCATTTAAGAACTGAATGTTACATTCACAGATAATATGCTGTTCTGCACTGTTGGAATGAGATGTTTTGGGCTTCTATTAAATGGAGCTAGTCTGGTGTGGTAGCCCACACCTTCAGTCAGAAGAGCCAGAGGCAGGTGGATCTCTGGGTTTAAGGCTTTCCTGATGTACATGGGGAATTTCAGGGCTACATAGGGAGAGAACTATCTCAAGGGGGAGCAGTAAACAAAACTAAGTTCTAAGTGATTAAGTTGTGTGTTGGTGGCCACTGTGATGCCAGGAAATAACTGTACTGGGAAGCCGGTCTGCACAGATTGTAGTAAGCCTGGAGAATTATAGGAATAAGGATAGCCTGCCTGCCTGTCTGTGACTGTGAAGATACAGAGGAGCCTGATGTGTTTTACATGGCACTGGTCATGTTTAGTTTGTTGCACATTCTAGGTGCAGGTTAGGAAAAATAATGATCAGATACCAAAGAAATGATACAAAACTAAAAGTAGACCCCTGGGGAATTTTGGTGAGTGGATTAGGGGTGCAGCTGATCTATATTGTCTAAAACATTGCATTTGTCAGGCTTACATTGGTCTATAAAGGATTTATGGAATCTTTGACAATTCACTTTTCAATAAACAAAAATTCGGAGGGAGTCAGTAAGCCTAGCTATCCACAGAATTGAGCCAAGTAGACTGCACTTTGTCCGCTTAACAAAATTCTTCTATACTAGAGGCTTTGAAACTGAAATGGCCTTTAGGTAATTATTTCATCTGTATTATGTAGCTCTTGCCACAAGGAAACCTACAGACATTTTCAGTATATGTAGGTTTATCTATGGAATTCAGGAAAAGGATCCTTGAAGGATAAGAATATGGAAAGTTCTAAATTATAGTGAGAATCTGGGTTGGGGGTTGGGGGCAGACGGTTCCTGCCGTCTCTTGTGGGTATTTTCCCCTCCTGCTGCCAGGATTCATTTACTGGACACTGCTCAGGACTTCTCAGTACTTGACACAAAGTATGGGCCACTAACAACAAGAAGGTGACTTTCCACGCTCCTTCCTGGAGTGAGCATTGAAGAAGTATTACAAGTTCCAAATCTGGGAAGTGGAACCAGGCAGGTGAAGGGGCAGATGCCAAGAGGTATCTGAAGTGGACCACTGTTTGGAGTTTGTACTAGAGTGTACCGATGACCCTTGGAATTCCCAGGAATGTCATCTCCTGTTCTGGCCCTTGGTAACACATGGTTTCCAAACTGACCAGACCACAGGAGGGCCTAGAGTTGGTTTCCCTGGAACGTAATGAAGTATACTAGACAGACCCTACATCCCCATCCTTAAAGCCCGGATATCCCTTTCTTTGCTAAATGCCACATCACCTTTCCCATTTTTTTTTTTTCTTTTCTGGAGCTGAGGACTGAACACAGGGCCTTGCGCTTGCTAGGCAAGCGCTCTACCACTGAGCTAAATCCCCAACCCCTCACATCACCTTTCTAAATGTTCTACAGATGTGTGTCACCTCTGATTGAAGAGATGATTCCAGGATGGAGAGTTAAAAGAATGAAACATGAAGCCTCTAGGAGTAGTGTCCAGGGAAGCTATTCTGTGTGGTAACCCGACTGGGACTCAGGCAGATTGGAGGAGGTAGTACGGAGCCTGCAGGCAGACAGAAGCTAGAACTTAAGGATCTAAGAATGAACATAGAAAAACTCTAGGGAGTGAGGGTGAGGCTGGTTGTGGAGGATGTGGGCCTAACAGGAGCAGAACCGGCTGAGGGTTTGGGGCTAGTAATTGTGAGGTGTTGCGGTACTCAGTGAAAGATGTCTCCCACAGCTGCTCTCCACCTTAAATTTTGGAACGGTCTTTCACTGAACATGGGACTAGCAAATTTAGATTGGTTGGCTAGCAAGTCCCAAGGATTCTCTTGTCTCTGTCTTCCCAGCACTAAGATTACAGGCACACAGTGCCCTGTCAATTTCTTAGGGATGTCAGGGCAACAGGCACTTTAAATACAGAGCCATCTGTCTGGCCTCCTAGATCTGCCCATTCTTTTCTATTTTCCATCTATAGAGTCAAGCATGTGGGAGCTATCTTTGACACATTCAACCTAGAACCATAACTAAACATGCCCTCTACCAAAGTTTGAAGGCTCTTCAGGATCCAGGGATTAACCGCTCCTGCAATAGGAACTAGTGTCTGATAACAAGCTAGACAACCGCGTTAATGTTTTTGTAAAATTTGATCATTGGAAAATGTATCTGGCGTGTGTCAATCAAGCGAGAACCTGTCGCTTGGTCTTATCTGAGATTAGGACGGTGATAAGCAATCTGCTTAGGAAGCAGCTGGAGTTTGGATCAAACGTTAGAGACCAGGCCTGAATCCAAAAAAAAAAAAAAAAAAAAAAAAAAACAACTTCCACTAGGGAGAAAGTCACAGTAAACCGGCAAGTCCAGAGGTGTTGGTTGCTGAGTTCACGTTTTGGCGAATAACAGTCAAACCTAAAATTTCTTTGTCAGTGTAGGTTTTGGCATTGCTGCTGTTTTCCAATGACCCAAACACATAGAAATACATGAGTAGGTAGGTCCGCGCATCCACAGTCCAGCCTGAGTAGTGACATCTTGAGAATGGGATGCTCCTGCCCAGGGACAGCCTGCAGCCGCCGGCCGGGGACACTAGAACCATCACACACTCCAGGCAAGGGGTCAGCGTCCTTGTCATTGAGATCCAAGGTCAAAAAGTACGGTCTTTTGGCTCTCCCGCGCAGCAGTTTGCTGCGTTCGTGTTCTCGCACAGGCATCGCGTTGGACAGGCCGGCGCCTCCGTGACGTCACAACCCGGCGCGCGCGATGACGTCATTGAGCCGCCCCTGCGGAAGGCCCCCTCGCCACTCTTGTTGGCTGTTCGTGGTTCTAAGGAACAGAAGCATGGCGCGAGAGCTGCGAGCTCTGCTGCTGTGGGGCCGCGGGCTGCAGTCTGCACTGAGGGCTCCCGCGCTGGCGGGAGTCCGGCGAGGTGAGCGCGGCACGAGAGCGCAAAGAAGGGAGGCCTCACTGCTCGGGGACTGCTACGTTGGGCGGGAAGTAGGAAGAAGCGGTCGTTTCTAGCGAGCGGAATCGTGCTCTGATCAGTCCCTGATATTCCTGATTGCAGGAGCTCCCGGGCTTGGGTTGACTCGTTCGTTGCATGCGGCTGTGCACACTCTCAGCTCTTGCAGAGGTCAAGCCCTGGGGTAACTACGGTGAACAAAACCAACGGTCACCCGGACTTCAGGAAGCCAATGAACTCCGGGTGTTCGATCTACAACTATTTTTTACATAAAAGGGCCCAAGTCAAGTATGAGTTGTGCTAAAGAATCTTAACGTTTCTAGCATTCCTTACACAAATTTTTTGTTACGCATATACAGGTACACTAGCTTTCTAATGGCTTCGAAGTTCTGTCGCTCTCATCCACCACTAAATGTTCTGTTGGCCACAAAAATCGTTAACAGCGTTTCACAGATTTGAGTGAGCGATTACTTAAGTCTTTAGGAACATGTTTTCGGCCTTTTTATTTCAGTATTAACTAATTTGCCAAATTTCACCTCAATTTTTTTATTGAGTATGGGGAGAGAGACAGGATTTCACTATGTTGTTCTGCCTGGCCTGGAACTTGCTACAATAGACCAGGCTGGTCACAAACTCAGAGATTCATCTGCCTCCCAGAATGTTGGCATTAAAGTTGTGTGCTACTGCGCCTGGTGCCCAAAAAAAACCTTTTTTTTTTTTTTTTTTTTGTCTATATCCTCAATAGCAAAACTGATTGTCTCATAGTATCTCCTCTAACATTTAAGTGTGTCTTTAAAACAAAACACCAAAAAGAGAGTTCCCAAAGGCAGTTTGTGCTTGGCTTGCATAGGTCCTGAATTGGTCCCCAGTACCACTGAAAATACTAAAAAAAGAGCCCGGTGTAGAAGACATCTCTTGTGAACAGTCAGAGAGACTGGTTTACTTGACGGTGGATCAGTTTCTTCTCTATGCTTTCCTTTTTTTTTTTTTTTTTTTTGGGGGGGGGGTGTTCTTTTTTTTTCGGAGCTGGGGACCGAACCCAGGGCCTTGCGCTTCCTAGGCAAGCGCTCTACCACTGAGCTAAATCCCCAACCCCTATGATTTCCTTTTTGTGCCTGTGCGTCATGTTCTGCAAATGCCTTCTCAGCCTTGGCAAGTTTGCTCAGTCTGTTCCGAAAGGCTAACTCTGGAGCCTCCCTCCAGCTGTGTATTTGCAACATTGGTGCTCCTTTTCACTGTCTCGGGGATTTGTTTTTTTCCCCCCAGCAGAGTAGTGGCACTAATTCTCCATGGGTCTTAGGTGGAGAAAATACATACACAGTATCCGTTTCCTATTGGAGAGTTAGCCACTTCATTAAAGCTCTGATTTCAGCCTGCTTCCTTGTCTTGGCTCCTCCTGGGAAGTATCAGCTCTCAAGAACCCCAACCTGTTGATTGATGGATTGATTGGTTGGTTGGTTGGTTGACTGACTGCTTCTCCAGAACTTCCCTGAATTCTGTCTTTGCTGGTGTTCCTAAGTCCATGATTGCCATGGTAGGATATGCAGACAGGAAGTGGCACTCCATGTAACTAGCTCTCACCTGTGTCTTCTGTAAATTGGAGATGGTCTGACTGACATTTGTAATTAATTTCACTGCTGGTGAAATTAGCCAGATTAGGTTATATTAAAGGCAGGTTTATTGGGAAGCTGCTCTGGGGTGGGCCCAAGGACCAAGGCCAGGGAAATTGCCATGGGAAATGGGGGGTGTGAAGGGGAGAGACAGAGACAGACACCAAAATGTCTGGATTATATAGGGAGGAACCTCTAGGGGAAGGGTGGCCTAGGCCCTGGGCTGAAAAGTTTAGGATAGGGGACAGGGTATGCCAGGTAGGGACTGAGGGATACTGGGACAAAAATTATTTCTGCTTTGGTGTGTAAAATATGTACCTCGGTAATACAGTACCAAACAGTAAATCCAGAAAAACAGCCAGTATACCTCACAATTTATAACGCTGCTCACCTCTGAGTTGCCATTATGAACAGAGCTCTGGTAAGAACAGTAGGGAAGGCGGGTGATGGTTTTTGAAGTAGAAGTCCACAGCTCATGGGGTTTTCACTCCTTGCTCACTTGAATGGTTCCTGTGTCCAGGTGATTTCTACCCCACTCTTAAAAGCTCACCTAAAAGGCCTCTGCAGCTCTCCCAACTCCCCTGGACCAGTCTCAGGCTAGAGAAAAAGCTGCTGTTGTAATAGATATATAGGCTTATGAGAATTTGGTACCAGGAGATGAAAAGCTTGTCTGTGTTGTAACTTACTGGGATAAATTATATCTTAAATTAATGGAAGGAATGCCCCAAAGCAGCACTTGAATGACCAGTGTAGAGAAGAGAGTGAGTGGTGAGCACCCCAGCAGGGCAAGCTTACTGTGCATAGTGGGCAAAGGCAGGCCTGGGAGGACAGCACAGGAGACCCTGAGCCAAGTCTTCATCGGGAAAGAGGGCTGTGGTTGCAGATAGGGAAACATGGGCACTAGCTGGGCACGTGCGTGCGTGGGTGCGTGTGTATACATGCATGTCTGCAATATCACAGTCACATTATCAGTGCTAGTGTAAGCCCCAAGCCACCCAGCACTTTAACAGGAGGAGACTGGCCTGCCTTTGAGGTTTTTGTGGCTTTTCATTTAGGGTGTGGGGGAAACATGAAGACCAGTACTGTGCAGATAGTGTGTTTAGTATCTGATTCAGGCACATATATTTGTTGGTTTATTCTTTTAAGTCATTATAGAAAGTTAGGCTAGCTTGGAATCTAATCTGATTTCACTCACCCAACCACCCCCCTTTCTTTCTTCCTTTCTTTCTTTCTTCCTTCCTTTCTTTCTTTCTTTCTTTCTTTCTTTCTCTCTTTTTTCTTTTTTTTTTTTTTTCTTTTTTTGCAAAGACTGTTTTTGTTTTAAACAACGTTTCTTTGTAGCTCTGGATGTCCTGGAACTCACTCTCTGCGATTAAAGAAAAGTATGCACCACCACCATCCGGCTTTGCAAAGACTTTTTGATGGATATATTTTACAACTGCATGGGAGAATCATGCAATGCAGCCTGTATTGGATGTAATTCTGGGCTGAGTCTGCACACTCCTTTGCAGCTGGACCTGCAGTGGCAGAAATTTTCGTCTCATGTTTTGTTTACTGTGTCTTCTGCTTTGATCTTCAGAGTAAAGGCACACCCCATCTCTTCTACTGTATTATGACTTTTGCTGTTGAATTACCTCTGTTGAATAGACTTTTTTCTTAATTCTGGTTTGTCTTAACGGTGGCCGTCACCATGGCGCCCACACTAGCAGCAGGAAGTCTGTTCATCTGTCCTTTGGCTCCCTTCACAATAGACAACCTTTTGGCTCAGTTACAGGTGGTTAGTTCATAGCCATCAGGGTAGGGAGCATGATAACAGGCAGCCATGGCACAGGAGCGGTAGCTGGGAGTTCACATCCGATTCAGTTTGTAGATAGCTTGGTTTTTGTTGTGTTTTGTTTTCAAAATAGAGACTGTCTCCCAAATATAGTTCAGACTGGTCTGAAACTTGGAGTCTTCCTGCCTTAGTTCTTTAAGTGCTAGTATTACAGCCATGCACCATTGAAATTATTTATTATTGTATGTGCAGAGGTCAGAGATGACTTTTGAGATCCGTTTTTCCACACTTTGTGGATTGCAGGGATCTAAGTCAGGTCCTCAGGCTTGTGTGGAAACACGACCCAGTAAGCCATCTTGCCAGCCTCTCAGCTCGAGACAAGGTCTCATTTAGTCCGGGCAGTTCCTTGAACTCTTGGTCCTATATTCCTGATTGTATCACCTCTGTCTTCTGTCATCAATCAGTCTGTCTGGCTGTCTGCTGTCTGCTGTCTGCTGTCTGCTGTCTGGACTGCAACACTTGGGAGGAATTTCAGCCATTGGTCTTATAGTGTGTCTTTGTCAGTTTGGGGATTAGCTAATATTTTCTTTTTTTTTTTTTTTTTTTTTTTTTTTTCCGGAGCTGGGGACCGAACCCAGGGCCTTGCGCTTCCTAGGCAAGCGCTCTACCACTGAGCTAAATCCCCAACCCCTAATATTTTCTTAGAATGGTGTGTCACATCATGATGTTGGCCAGTCTCTCCTGATGTGGGAATCACTTAATTAAAGATCTGCCTTTTATTCTCCCCATGGTAAAATTACTGACTTTCTCTTTGAAATCAGCAAATTTTTTTAGGATACACTAATATTGTATAGTTGTTGGCTGACATGTCAATAATTTCTATCTGAACGTGATTTATCGGTTTGCTTTTTATCATTCCATGGCAGAAGAAGCTGTCCCTTCTCCTGTGTATATTAAAGTATGATCGATACATGCTAGGATGAAGTCTGTAGTCACTGTTGACACTTGGCTCAGATCATCCCAGGTTCTACTACTAAAAATACCTTCATTTCTGAGTTCTTGAGCACTGTCTGGCACCACAGAGTTCCAGGCTCACCTCTGCCCTCCACAGAGCACTGGTTCCTTCATTGAGGATGCAGAGTAATTCCAGTTTGCCCAGGACCAATGTGTTCGAGAGAAAGATGCTGTCAGGAATAACTGCTAGACAGTTTAAGAAGGCCCCAGCTTAATGGTGCTTGTTGCTCCCAGGTGTTAGTAGTCACCCTGGGGCGATACACACGCGTGTGTGCGTGTGCACGTGTGTGTGTGTGTGTGTGTGTGTGTGTGTGTGTGAGAGAGAGAGAGAGAGAGAGAGAGAGAGAGAGAGAGAGAGAGAGAGATGGTGGTGATGGTAACTATAGACAGGGTTCAGGGTTAGAAAGTGCATATGGAATATGGAGGTGGGTGCACTCACACAGATACACACACTTCTGTGTTTCTGTGTTCCTTCCCTTAAAGGTCAGTGATGCTGGTCTTAATTCTTCTCCCTCTCCTGTCCCCAGCTTTGAGAACCCAGGCTCATTCCCAGTGTATTAGTATGTTTGACCTCAGTTTATACCCAGGACAATTTCACCCTTGATAACTGGGGCTGGTAAATAGATTGGCCAAGGTGTGCAGTCCTTTTGGAAGTCAGCTTTGTAATGTACATAAAAATGACATTTTCTGATAAAGCCCTTACAGGTTTCAATTGTCTTTGAAAACATTTTAAAAGTCACACTGGACACCCAATTACTTGTAAATTCATATCTCTTTCATCAAGTGTGCTCATGTCGAGGATAGGAGGGACTATTCTATATCTTCTAACTGCTGTGGGAGAGAGAAGTACACTGCTTCCTTATCCCTTATGCTCACATGGCTTACATGTGATATACATGGATGTACACCTTTCATGCTTTCTAGAGCTTTGACAATGTTCTTCAGTATTTGTGGTCTTCCCATTCGTAGCCTATAGCAGTGGAAATCTTAAAAGATTGCCAGCATCACATTTCTGTAGAGACTATTCTGGAGGGATCCAGCAAAACCCACTCTTCCTGAGTTAACATGCACGTCCTCATAGGTCACTACAGTCATCTTCCAGGGAGGTTCGTTCCTCTTACTCTAGCTCTATCTTACACACAAGTGCATTTAGAGACAGCTCGGCAGGTAGGGATGCTAATTGCTCTCGCAAAGGACCTGAGTTCAGTTCCTAATACACCTAACTGTAACTCCCAACTCCAGGGGGATCAAATGCCTTTCTTGACCTTTGGTCACTTATATTTGTGTGCACATAACTCTTACCCAGATGTTGGGAGCACAGGGATCCTTGTGCCTGCAGATGGCACTAGAGGAAAACAGGAGTGTTAGAACATGCAGGAGTGTCTTTTCAATGGAAGATTTGTATAACCTGTTTTCCCCTCCAGATGGCTGGGAATGAAAGTGGTTAATAACCTGGTGATCTATATTGGGCCAGGTAATACCAGGCTCACACAACCAGAAGTGGCTAATAACCCAGTGACCTCTATACTATCTGTATAACCTAGACCACTCCAGAACCTCCCCTCAGTCCTTAAACATGCAGTCTGTCTCTAGAGTCTATCTTCATGGAAGAAGTGACCTGTATTTTGAGAAGGGTTGATGTATTACCCTCATGTGCACAGGGGACTGTGTTACAGCAGGAGACTTTATCCACGTTGTACTGTACCTAATATGCCTACAGTAGACTGCCCCGTGTCAGACTCAAGAAGCTGTGAAAACAGCAGCTGTTGAGCTGTGTGGAAGCAAGGTCTTGCCTCAAGGATTGTTACTCTGCTGGCCCTGGTGTTAGAGACCCACACACAGAGACATGCATGCTCGTTATTTAAAGTGATTAATTAATTATATTTGGGGGGGCATTTATGTGCCGTGGCGCATGTGTGGAGGTCGGAGGGCACCTTCACAGGAGTTGGTGCTCCTTCCGTAGTGTGGGCTCTGGGGACTAAACCTTAGGCCATCGGTTGGCTGCTGCCGTCTTGGTCTGCTGAGCAGTCTCTTGGCCCACACATACTTGTTGTTAACATCTATTCATGTCTGCCTCTTTGTTATTCCTTGACATTATTAGAAGTTAACAGTGGTAGCTGACAGGACGGTGTTTCCTTCCAGCCTAGGGGTTCACACGGACCTCTTGAGGACTGACTGTGTGTCCCTGAAATGTTGACTTTTTATTTTATTTTTCATCAATTTATTTATTCACTTTGCATCTCAATCGCAGCTCTCCTCTCCTCCCATCCCCGTCCTCCCTGTTCACCTTCTCCTTCTCAGAGAAGGGAGGCCCACCACCCGACCTGCCCTGACATACCAAACCTCGAGGTGAGACCAAACAAAACAGCCCAGCTAGCAGTAAGGGATCCCAAGGCAGGCAACAGTCCAAGTCAGAGACAGCCCCCGATCCAGTTGTTGGGGGAACCCACATGTTTACTCTTTGAAGTCCTACTAAGCAGTGCCAGGGCCCTGCCTGCTAGCCCTTGGGGCTAAGGAATGGTATTGGTCAGGTTCACCCCTCTGACTGAAGTACAGACTCTATAGAGTTTTTGTGACAGTGAAGACTTAGGCTAATCCCCCACCAAGTGGAAGACAGCTCACACCTAGTTCTACACCAAAGGTTCAGTACCCACCAGGCCTGCCAGGAAGTTACAGAAGCAATTCCAAGTCCCCTCTTGGCTAAACATAGATCAGGTAAAGTACCTTTTGGTAAAATACATTTATTTGAGATTCTGTACATGAGAGAAGGCTACCAAGACTACCTGCTACAGTTGTTGTGCCTTCCTTCTCACAAACACGGGCTGGACTTAAAGAGGGCCACTGTGGTCTCTGCTAGACCTCTAGACACAATGTAAGTGAGCCCGGACATCTGTCTGAAAATATTCTCACCTGTTTTCCATGATCGTCTTTTCAGGAAAGCCAGTTCTGCACCTTCAGAAGACCACAGTCCACTTTAGGGACCCCACACAAAGTCTGGCTTCAGGGATCTCTGCAGGACAGTTATATAGCACACAGGCAGCTGAGGACAAGAAGGAGGAGGCCCTGCACTCCATAATCAGCAACACTGAGGCTGTACAAGGTAAGCATGGAGACTGGCTCATCTGCAACCCTGGCTTACCTGCTGTGGCCTGCCTGCACCCTCTGGTGGTCACCCAAGAAGCTGCCAACTGGTGGTCATGGCAGATACGGTGGTACACTGAAAGGAAATGGCGACCCAGCTGATGTGGGACAGGAAGGCCATCTCTAGGCCAGGGGCTGCACTTCTGGCTTCTGATGGAGTCAAAGACAGACTGTTGGTGCTGAGAAGTGGGGCTTTCTTACAGTCGTGTGTTTGAGTAGCTCATTAGAGCACATGCTCTTGAAGAACGCACTGTACACTGTTAGTGCCAACCTGAGTCCCCCGAGCACACATGGTGGGAACTCCACCTCCACGGTTTGCCAGAGCCTTGCACGGTTGTCCCGCATGGCCCTGTGGCTACTGAGTTGTTCCACGCCCTTTAATTTGAAAGAAACTGTTTAAATGTCCACCTCTCTTATCCATGCCTCTGTGTTTCAAAAGGTATGGAGTAGCATGTTCTTCCACAAAAATGGACGTGCGGTTTTACTGATTGTGTATGATTCATTACCAGGTTCTGTCTCCAAACATGAGTTCCAGGCAGAGACAAAGAAGCTTTTGGACATTGTAGCCCGTTCACTGTACTCGGAAAAAGAGGTAGGACATGTGTCCATTGCTCCTCAGGCCAGTCAGGCGTCTGGCAAGGCTGCTCCCATCCTGTCCTAGGAAATGCTAAATCCGAGTCCCCTGCTTGCCATAAGAGGGCTTGTGCTGTGGACAGGTCCCACTCTGGGTCCACTAATGAGAGGAGGTTTTACAGCGTCTATTTTGGTTTCATAGATCAACTTCTGGGAGTTAATTTTGCTGATAATTTTAAATCTCCCCAATCCTGGCCTAGATGCCTACTTTGATCTATTTGAGCTGGACTATTGATGTGTTAACACACTTGAGCTGACCTGCAGGCCTGTACCTATGTGGTACAGGCCAGAAGAATACAAAACCATTCTGGTTTTGTTCTTTTCAAGATAGGGTCTTGTGTTGCTTTGTAGCCCAGGATGACCTTGCACTGAAAGCTGTTTCCTACATGTATGTGTGTGCTCTGTGCATGCCCAAAGGCACTCATGGAGCAGTCAGCGGATTCTCTCCTACCTGAGTCCTGGAATGGAACTGAGGCCATCAGACTCGACGGAAGCACCTTTATCTACTTTGCGGTCTTGTGACCTGTTCGTGAACTGTTTTTTAATACAGTCTAAGGCTTTCGTTTCTTTTAGCACTTTAAGCCGGAATCCATAGAGAATGGGGTCTGGCATTCAGGCTCCTCCTGTTAGTCCTCATATAGTGGTGTAGCAGGCCACACTTCAGTTCAACATAGGCACCTTTCTCTTTGGCTTCCTTATTTTCCTGATCATTTTCCTTCACTCATTTCAGGAAGCTGTCTTGGCTCTCAGAATGCTCAATACGCACGATTTGTCACTAGTCCCTTGCAGCGACATTGCATTAAACTTGTTGCTAGGTGAGATTGTAGACTTTTAGGCTGGCCTCAGTGACAGTGTGGGGCATCCCTTTTGGCCAGTGCTTATACCCTGGTGTTTGTAGGAGCCCCTCTTGTAGACTTGCATGTGTGTGGCCAGAAGAACAATGCATGTTGGCTAAAAGGCCTGGAGCAGGAACATTTGGCACTTTTTGTGTTTTTCGTTGTGTTTGCCACTTGAGGAAATTACTGGAGATGGCAGCTCTCTAATCCTTGAACCTTCCCTTCTCCCACATCCAACCTGAGCGCTTGCATCACAGCCCTGTGTCCCTGCATCTAATTCCCAGATGCTATTTTTGAAGAGATTAGCATTCATTTTTGGGCGCTGAGAAACATGCACATAGTCTTAGTACTGGGACCACAAAGGCAAAAGAATTACAAGTTTGAGGTCAGCCTGGGCTGTACAGTGAGATTTTTGTCTCAGCAGCGGCAGCAGTAACAAAACCCATACGGGAATGACAAGGCTTGGAAAAAGTCAAGAGACGCTACCAGCAGGGGGCATTGCACACCTATAATCTGGCAGTGAGGAGGCTGCGTTGTGGGAGGGAAAGTAAGAGTGCTGCTGGACCCATGCTCAGTAACAGCCAGGGTTCTGAAGTAGACTGGTACCCATTCTCCAGGACTCAAGAATCTCAGGAAACACTGCTGTTGGCCTCATGTTACCTGCTTCTCGTCTGCTCTCTTGAGCTCTGTGTAGAGTCAAGGTGCTTTCAGACCTTGCCTCTGACGTCCATTTCTATGGACGATCACAGCTGTGGTATCTGATCGCACGCATGAGTGCAGCAGTTGATTTGTGTCTGTGGCAGTAGGGATTGAATCCCACCTTTGTGTGCCTTAGACCGCCGCTCTGCCTCTGTTCCCACCCCCGCCCCCACCCCTCTTTTTCCTTTTGGATGAGTCTCACTAAATTTACCAAGACTTCCTTGCACTCATGTATTGAACCCACAGTCCTTGGCCTCAGCTTCCTCGGTAGCTGGGATTACAAGACTCTGCTCCCAGGCCTGGCTTACCAGTGTCTCTTTCTTCATAGAGCAAGAGAAAGAGATATGTTACCGTCCTGTGCAAGTCATTTAAGAAAGGGCCCATCACAGGTTTATTTTATTTATTTATTATGTATTTATTTCCAGACTGGGTTTCACTGTGGAGCCTGGATCAGGCTGGGCTCAAACTCAAGAGATCTCCTACCTCTACTTCCCGAGTGCTGGGCTTAAAGGTGTGCACCACCGTGTCCAACTCTTTCACAGGTTTCTTAAAGTCTCCATTCACATGTAACTTCAGGCCTCACTGAACATCCTGAAAGGAAAGGTTTGCTACAGAGCATGTCCTAAGGAGATGCCATCCACCATGGGAGATTGGGCATTGTGTTCAGGTCATCAGCTGCTGCCATTACAGACTCAACAGCCAGACTCCATCAGGACCACTCATCTCCCTTCCTCTTGTTCCCATCCCCTAGGTATTCATACGAGAGCTCATCTCCAACGCCAGCGATGCCTTGGAGAAACTGCGGCACAAGCGGGTGTGTGAAGGCCAGGTGCTGCCAGAAATGGAGATTCACCTTCAGACGGATGCCGAGAAGGGCACCATCACCATCCAGGTGCTTCTCAAGAAACAACCAGGGTGACCAGATGCCCCCGCATCTGGTCTGCATTGTCTGACCATTTCCTTCCTGTTCTGGGCACCCTCGTGTCCATTCATTTAGGATCTTAGAGTCCCAGGCAGAAGAGAGGGAATTTAAAGCTACTGGAAAGGCTGTGACTTGCCTTGTGTCACCGAAGTGGTCTGAAGAGTGAGGACTACGTCGGTGCTGCCTCACTCGTGTGGTCCTGGGATTTAACCCAGGGCCTGCTGGGCGGGTCTGTCACTGGGTTGGAGCTACCCTCGGGTCAGCTTTTCAATGTTAAGGAAGTCAAGTTTATTGTTTCTTTCTCTGTTTAAAAGATGTATTTATTTTTTATTTATGTACGAGAGCGTGTGTGTGTGTGTACATATGCGTGTGCGATCAGGTGCTCCTTTAGCTCTTCCATTGAGACCTGTGGTACTTTCTAGTGAATTTTGTGTGTGGTGTACGGCCTTAAGGATTCCATCCCATTGCATCATCTCGGAACCATGGTCAGAAATGCAGTAGCCGCTGCCTGCACGGACACTTTGGGTTCTGTTGGCTGTTTCCCTGCCCCTTGGGTACCCAGAGCATGCTGTCTTTGCTGGTACAGCTTTATAAATAGTCTCACAGTAATCAGTGTACGTTCTCCACCTAGTTCTTTTTTTTTTTTTTTTTTTTTTTAAGATTTATTTATTTATTATATATAAGTACACTGTAGCTGTCTTCAGATACACCAGAAGAGGGCATCAGATCTCTTTACAGATGGTTGTGAGCCACCATGTGGTTGCTGGGAATTGAACTCATGACCTCTGGAAGAGCAGTCGGGTGCTCTTAACCGCTGAGCCATCTCTCCAGCCCCCCACCTAGTTCTTTTAAAAAGCATCCTAGGCTCTGTCTGTCTGTCAGTTTCTCATGTCACTGGAGTGTGGTGACTCTGCACAGATCAGTCCGGGAGGAAGCAAAGCCAGGTAAAGCAGAAAGGGTTCTGCTTTGTATCACCCGGCATGACGTGTTTCTTCAAGGGATCTATAGAACGTTAGAGTGTCTGGTTGGATGGTGTACACCTATAATAGCTTTTATTTATAAATTTTATATATAATATGTATATAAAACACTGGAGAAACTAAGGAGAATCACAAATTCAAGGACAACCTGGGCTACATAGTGAGGTTCAGGACAGCCTGGACTACACAGCAACCGGACACAGCTAGGGTCATCTGAAAGGAGGGAACCTAAGTTGGGAAAAATGCTCCATAACACCCAGCTGTAAGGCATTGTCTTAATTAGCAGTCCGAGCCTGGGCCCCATCCATCGTGGGTAGTCCTGGCGTCTGTCTATAAGAAGGAGGCTAAGCAAGCCCTTCCATGGCTCTGTAAGCTCTTGCCTCCTGCCGTTGAATAGCCTTCCTGCTGTTGAAGATGAACTGTTCTGTGAAGTGAACCCTTTGCTCCCCAAGTCGCTTTGGTCATGATGTTTCATCTGAGCAATGGTAACCCTAACTAAGAAGTATGTTAGTAGGTTCCTCAGACCTGTTTTTGGAGTTCAAGCTTGGTTTATGTTTGTGTGTTCCCAGGATAGAACCTAGGCCTAGAGCATGCCAGGCAAGCATTCTATAGCTTCTGTAGCCCAGGCTGGCCTGTAACTCAGCGTAGCACGAGCTGGCCTCAGACATGCATCAATCCTCCTGCCTCACCCTCCCACACCATACCTGACTCACAGGCCTTTTCCTTGTTTTTAATGGGTGCTGATCCCATACATGAGGGGAGAGTTCCCATGAGCTACTCTCACCTTCGAAAGCCCATGTCCTAACACCGTCCCATGGGGCAGTAGGAGCTAGCAGGAGAGCAGTGGTGCAGCTGTCAGAGCAGAGGCCTGCTGCAGGAGAACCTGTGGCCCCATGTAAGAGCTGCAGCTGCTGCAGGAGCGAATGCACTGTCCGAGGGCTGCAGGACGTCCTTTCTGCTTCAGGACTGTCTGAATTGTCCCCAGAGGGCTGTCACTTTGCACAGGACCCAACAGTTGTGCTCACTGCTTTCATTGTGATTGAAGGAGCCAACAGAGGATGGATCCAGGCCAGGCGGGCAGTGTGGCCAGCGTGTGTAAGAGTTGCCTGTCGGCGTGCTGACTCAGCACCTCCTTTCTGGGATTGGTTGGTTTTATGGTTCAGGGCTGAGGATGGAACCCAGGATCCCACAAATGAGCAGAACTTCACTCTATCCCTGAGGTGTTCTCAGTGGGGAGTCCTCTAAACAACCCTTCAGGTGTTGTCTGGGGCTGTGGACTGATAGGACTGGGCTCCCCAATGAACTTGTGGTGTGCTTTGGCGACACAGAGTCTGTGTGTGACAATATCTCTCTCTTCAGGACACTGGGATTGGGATGACCAAGGAGGAGCTGGTGTCCAACCTTGGCACAATCGCCAGATCAGGGTCAAAGGTGGGTACAGCCCAGAGCCCTCCCCTCTAGGATAGGCACTGTGGGACCATAGAGAAGTGTCTATTAGCAGTCTCATTCTGAACAGAGGTGGGAGTCACTTTGCTCAGAGCTGTATCGTAGTGAACAGACATGTTGAAACCTGCCTGTACAAGTCCAGGAGGGTCCATTCTATTTGCCAACACTTGTCTTCAAGTTAGCCCTCAGCCATCCCCTCAGCTACCAAGCCTGACGCACCCACACTCAGCAGAGGTGGCCACTTCCCCCAAGCAGCATTGCTTCTAAGAATGATCTGGAGCCACTGCCTATGGGTACAGCGAGTTTGAGGACAGCCAGCTATTGGGGTAATTTCATTGTCAGTGTGACAGATCATATGCTGGGAAGACAAGGTGTCTGTCTTGGGATCCTCAGCAGGGTCCCTTCTGGCCTCAGGCAGAGATCTGCACTGCCTCCTGATTCCTGTGTGCTTTTTCTATTTGTTTCTGTTTATGTAAGTGGTGCCATTGATAAGCCAAAACACCTCACAGGAATTCTACTTTAAAAATTATCTATGCTGTGACTTCCCGTGAAGTGCCCGTGAAGTTCCTCGTTGAGTTTTTGTGTAAAGTAGTCTGTACTGTCTCAGAGACCAGCTGTGAGCTACACATGCTGGTTTTAAAATGAGTTGAAACGAGATGTAAAGTCAGCTTAGTGATCACACTAGCCAGATGTGCGGAAAGCTGCTACATTGCCTGAGTGTTGAAGACAGATGTTTGCAGGATGTTCTGGATGGCTGATTTAGGCCAGAGCAGTGGACAGCGACAATGTGAAAGTAGCAAATTAAGCACTGTGTGTTGTACAGACACACATGTCCATCCTCTCTGTCTCCAAAGTGAAAGTGTTTTTTAAAAGTGTCTGTCTGTCCTGGACACACTTATTTTTAAACAGTTCACTCTGACTACTTACTACACTCTGGGTCCTGTAAGTAGAGGTGGTTTTCAGTATGGGGTGGGGGGTGTAGATTATATAGAAACACTCCTCTTAGACAAGATGCTTGGCATCCGTGGACCTTGTAACCTGGTCCTAGGACTATACCCCAGGGCACCAAGAGACAGTGGTGCTGGCTTTGTACTGTTTCCCACAAGGTTTTGAGCCTGGGACACATGACACACAGGGCAGCTATAACAGCCCCACTGGGTCTGCTGACCCACAAGGTCACGTTGCTTCTTTTCCCTATTCGGGAAGTCGTGGGCAATGGCTAGTGTAAATAGGATACAGCCCTACGCAGGCCTGGGCCCAGCTGGATGGCTTCGAGCATCTTGTTCCAGCTTCTTTGACTTAGTCCTTTGTGAGAATGAGGGTGGTAAAGAAGGGTTCGTCCCTTGCTAACTGCACTCTTGGCATATGCTTAGAGGGCCCTGCCCAGCACAGTGCAGGTGGGGTCAGCCACCCTCTGAGCAGTCTCTGCCACCACAGGCTTTCCTGGAAGCACTGCAGCACCAGGCAGAGACCAGCAGCAGGATCATCGGCCAGTTTGGAGTGGGCTTCTATTCTGCCTTCATGGTGGCTGACAAAGTTGAAGTCTATTCTCGACCGGCAGCCCCAGAGAGCCCAGGTTACCAGTGGCTTTCAGATGGGTAAGTAAGAGGAGGGCAGTTGACTTAGTGGTGTTGAGGCATGGTCTTTATATTTAACACAGGTTACTCTAAAATGCCCTATGTAGCTAAGGTTAGCCTTGAACCCACAACAGTCCTCCTGCCTCAGCACCTGAGTGTTGGGATCTCAGACATGCATCATTGCATCCAGAAAGAATTAGGAATTCCTTAGGATGCAGTTGTACATTTTGTGGCTGTTTATGTGAAGCCTGACACTTGTGCTTTGGGAACCCAGATGGTCTTGGGCATGGGTCCCTGTGCTGACTCTGTGGTGCTGTGCTGCTTGGGTCAGGCAGGTAGTGAAAGAACAGGGGTTCCTCTGGTGCCCCTGCTGAAGCCAGCCTTTCTTGGCATTGCTGCTGTGGGAACTCCCCTTTTCCTCCTGACTGTTAAACTTTATAACATGGACACAGCAGTGCCATACTCAGCTCAGTGGGGGCCAGTGTTGGTGTGTTTGTTTGTTAACTATTTTATTGGGTCCTCAGACCTCTACCACCCTTCCAATCTTTATTCTACCCCAATCCCTTCCAACCCCTAACACCAGGTAAGAGAGAAAGAAGGTTAGAGGGGAAGTGGGGGACATAGACCTCTAGGCTGCTTCCTGCTGATATGGGCCTTGAGTTCCTAGGAGTAAGCCCAGTCCTCACTGTCAGGATACCTAGCACTCCAGCAGTAGCGAGCACAGCAGCAGGGACTAGGAGCAGCTGCCGCCTTTCTTCTTTGTACCTCCTGGCCATCTCGGGGCTCTGGCATTTATTCCCTCTCCAGGGTCCTCAGAATTAAACTGTCTGCAGCTGGTAAAAACCACGCCCCTCCTAGAGCACAAGCCAATCATAGTTAATGGCTGTGGACACTCTGAAGCAGCCCCATATCCCACACCTGGGATTAAAACAAAAACATTCACAAAACATGACTGGGTTTTTTAAGAAACCAAAATTCTCATTGTAGGAAGTCTGTTTGGGGCCTTTCCTGAGACAGGGCTGGCCTTGTCACACCCTCCTGACTGCACTCCCTCAGATAGTGGTGTTCTCCCACACTTAGGGGTGATACCTGACAGGGTGATATGGTGAAATAAATTCAGACTGCATTTGAAGAGAATGGGGCCTCAGCCAAACTCAAGTTTTCTTTTTTTCCCACTGTGATTTCCAGTATTCTCAACTCTTACTCTTTCTTTGAGAATTCCGTGCCATGGATTTTGATCACCCACCCACCCACCCACCTGTTCCCCTTTCCCGGCCCTTTCTACTTTGAGTCCTCATTTTTTAAAAACACATCCAGTTCAGTCTATGCTGTTTGTATACTCTGGGGCATACCCTTCTCGGGAGAGTGATCAACCAGCCCTGTGACCTGAAAAGTGGTTTTCTCTTTCCAAACAGCTCTCAATTTGCAAGTCTCTCCTTAGCACTGCCCACCTCCCAACCCCATGCTGGGGTTTCATCTGGCTTGAGCACTAGGTCTTGTGCATGCTGTCTGCCTACTGAGAGCTCATCTGTGTAATGGCCTGCTGTGTAAGAAAACACTGTCCCTGTAGTCACCCCTGCTCTTCCAACCTTTCCGTCCCTTCTTTATAACGATCTGGGAGCCTTGGTTTCTCCCATCTGTGGCTGAGCACGCCGCTGTCTCGTACTCTTGGCACTTTGTGGTTCTGTGTGTTAATTACCATCCACTGTGTCTAAGTACCTTTTAATTACTCTGACAAACGCCACAACCAAGACAATGTATAAAAGAATGCATTTGATTGGGCTGATGGATTTAGAGAGTTAGAGTCTCTAGTGGAGCAAAGGCATGGTGGCAGGAATAGCTGAGAGCTATCTTGTTCCAAAAGCAGGAGGCAGAGAGGGCATGCTGGGAACGGTGCACATCCTTTGAAGTAGCCACGCCTGCCCTCAGTGACACCCCTCCAATAATGCCAAACTTCCTAATTTTGCCCAAGCATTTCCACCAATTGGGAACCAAGTGTTCAGATATGAGCCTGTGGGGCCAATCTCATCCAAACCACCGCACATTGGAAACAAAAGCTTCTTGATGAGGGGTGGCAGATGTACTCATCTCTGGCTATCACTAAGTCAGTTTAAAACTGTGTTCGTTTAGCAAAGTATTTGTTCTAGCTTCTCCCTGAGGGCCTATGAACTGTCTGCCCATGGGTTCTTGGTACCAGTAATTGTGCCAGGTGAGGTTCCAACTTGTGGAACAGGTCTTAAGTCTAATCAGAGAGTAGTTGGTCATTCCCATGACATTCGTAACACCATCGTGCCAGCAGGCATGTTTTGCCAAGGTGGTCATTGTAGTTTGCAGGTTTCACAGCTGGTTAAGATGGTGATTTCTCGGGGTTGGGGATTTAGCTCAGTGGTAGAGCGCTTGCCTAGGAAGCGCAAGGCCCTGGGTTCGGTCCCCAGCTCCGAAAAAAAGAACCAAAAAAAAAAAAAAAAAAAAAAAAGAGATGGTGATTTCTCTTCCCTTGGGAAAAAGCACAGCGCCTTCCATCACTGTGAAAGCTAGCAAGGCGGTAAGCTTGATTTGTCTGTGCTCTCTGACTCAGTGCCTGTGTCTTCAGCAGTGAGACCTTACTGTACACTTTGGAAGGGCAACCAAGAGCGCTGGCAATAATCCCCAGTTCATCTTCTCATAGCTAACAGCGTTAGAAGAAGCAAACCTGGGCCTTTTGTTATCCTCTGAGTCAAGCAGGATATTGCCCATCATAGGCTACTACATTCAGACTCCATGTGTGTGTGTGTGTTTTAGGAGGTGTCTGCAGTAGATGTCCATGACTTTGGAAATGTCCTTAGTGTTAGTTACTCCTCCCTGTCCCCCTCTGTCCTACAGTTTCATCCCTCTCCCCATTTAACTCTTTATGCCACTGTGTTCTCTCCCCTCCTTTGAAGTCCACCCTGCCCGAGGCTCCTCGCTAGTTTCCTGTCCTCTGAGTATTCCAGCATGAACACACATCGAAGATTCAAAGCCAACATCCACAAAAGGGAAAACTAAGTCTCCAGTCGTATCGGTGCTTGTTCTCCTGAGCCAGGAAGCTGACTCCAGCACCCGTCTTCAGTCTGCAGCTCAGCATATTCCCCAAGAGCTGTTCAATGTGGGCACTGCACGGTGCCAGCATGGCTCGGATTGGGGGTCCCCTTGCCATGGAGTCAGCCTCCGTCCCCAGCATCCTTCGCTGATGTGTTGCTGGGTTGGGCCTACTTTCCAGTCACATGCTCAGGAAATTCTCGTAGAGGGTGACGGGGTGACTGAAGACAGCACTTTGTGGGTGTCCTCGACTCCTGTCAGAGTCGGGAGCTACAGAGCTAGGTAGGGTGGCACAGGCCTCTAATCCCCAGCACATAGGGTGCTACTGAGGCAGGAGGAGTTTGAATCCGGCTGAGCAACTTAGCAAGATTTTATTTTGAAAAGGAAAACAGGAACGGGGTGGTCTTCATTCTGTTTCCACTGTCAAGTGTGGGCTTCTCTTGTGAAAACCCCACGGAAGCGGTTGAGGCAGCTGCACAGGGCTTGGGCCACAGCAAGCTGTGGAACTGGGTTTTCTCTCCTCCCTGTTTTAGTTCTGGAGTGTTTGAAATTGCTGAAGCTTCAGGAGTTAGACCTGGGACCAAAATAATCATCCACCTCAAGTCAGACTGCAAAGATTTCGCCAACGAGTCCCGGGTGCAAGGTGAGGACAGCTGGGCCTGGATGGGGTCAGGAGGGAACGCAGCCTCCCACTCACTGCCATATCTGTGGAAAACAAGTTCCCGTCAGCCCTGCTTCAGGAGTCCTGATGGCAGGGCTGTATAGCCCTTGTGGTTTTAGCCTGCTGGGGTTTTGTCATGCCATGAGGGCTTGGGACCAGCACCCGCTGGGCAGACCCTTCTAAACCTAGGTTTTCTGGGAGCTTGGGGAAGGTGAGTGCTTCTGGCCATTGTTTTGCTCTCTGGCTGTCACACTGAAAGCTCCTGAGAGCACAGCTCCTCTGCCACTGGGCGGTGTCCTGACAGAGCAGGCGAGCCTCCCCTGGTAGGCTGTGGTCTTCACTGTGTCTCTTTCTCCTCCAGATGTGGTAACAAAGTACAGTAACTTTGTCAGCTTCCCCCTGTACCTTAACGGAAGGCGGATTAACACTTTGCAGGTGAGGCCCTGGGCTGCCTGTGAGGCTCAAACAGCTGTAGGAACCTTCTAGGAGGCAAAATATGGAGACATTGCTTAGAATCAGGAGAGATGAGCGTTATGGGGTGTAGGCATTGTTCCTTGAAGAATAAATTACATATCACAAGCCGGAGAAATGGCTCAGTGTTTGATGCTCTTCCAGACATCCTGAGTTCAAATCCTAGCAACCACATGGTAGCTCACAACCATCTGTAATGAGATCTGATGCCCTCTTCTGGTGTGCACAAAGAGAGCTGTAGTGTACTTACATACATAAAATTTTTTAAAATTGTTTTAAAAAAAGAAAAAAATAAATTACATATCACAGAGTGCTCCCCTCTGCCCCACTTACTGAGTGGCAATTGTTTTTATATTTAGCCAGGAATATCTCCACAGCTGGTTTAGAACACTTTGAGCATCCTGAGAAGCAGACCTGTCCCCACTAGCAGTTTTCATTTACAGACCTTAGAGATACAATCAACTTTCTCTGTCTAGATTTGCCTAATTTGGGAGTTAGTCGTAACAGGCATAGCCTTGCTCCTTTTTGTGAGTGAGTAGCATTCCGTTTCATGGATAGATCAGGGCTTGCCTGTGGAATAGTGTCGTTATCTCTGCTAAGTACACTCCTGTGTGGCCCCTGGTTAGTCCTGCCCAGCCTGCTGTCACAGGCAGGGGCTCTCGATTCAGAGCCTTTGCCTCTCTCCCCTGTGTCACCGTCACCCTGCACCAATGCTGGAGCTGTCAATATAGGGGCTTCCTAGTCCCTGCTGCTCTGTCCATGAGTCTAGGTCCTGTGCAGCCATGGAGAAATATGTTTGTGACATGACACCTCCCTTTGATATAAATTTCCAGGCCATCTGGATGATGGACCCAAAGGACATCAGTGAATTTCAGCACGAGGAATTCTACCGTTACATCGCACAGGCTTACGATAAGCCTCGCTTCATTTTGCACTACAAGACGGACGCCCCACTCAATATCCGCAGCATCTTCTATGTGCCAGAGATGGTGAGGTGCTGGGCTGGTCCTGAGTAGCTCTGGGCAGGCCAAAGGTGCAGGGGTAACTCTGCTCACAGCAGGGGTTCCCTCAGAAGATCTGCATAGGTTTGCCATTGTGGTGCAGGAATGCAGACACATAGTCAGGTCTATTTCCCTGCCTCACTTCAGTGGACCCTGGTAGCACTCGGTTTATATTTCTCTCAGAAAAGTCTGGGTTGGCCTTTATCCTCCCTAAACGTGGGTTAAGATTTTGGGTAAGGGGCTGGAGAGATGGCTCAGAGGTTAAAAGCACTGTCTGCTCATCCAGAGGTCATGAGTTCAATCCCCAGCAACCACATGGTGGCTCACAACCATCCGTAATGAGATCTGGTGCCCTCTTCTGGCCTGCATGTGTACATGCAGGTGCAACGCTGTATACATAATAAATACATCTTTTTTAAAAAATAAAAAAATAAAAGATTTTGGGTAAGACCCTCGCTACCCATGGATCAGCAGGAATGCTGGGTCTCAGCTCATTGACTTCCTAGATCAGCCAGCACTGAAGCTCAGTAGTGTCTCTAAGATCGCAGCCTCTGGGCTTTGCAAACCCATGTGAGAGCTGGAGTGGTGAGCATGCTGCACTGCTCCATGGAACCTCCAATGCCAAAACCTGAGCTTCACGTCTTCCTGTGTCAGGAGAGATTCCTGGTGATTATCCCACAACCAGTTTTTTTAAAAAGTAAGAACCAGGGCTGGAGAGATGGCTCAGTGGCTAAGAACACTGGCTGCTCTTCCAGAGCTCCTGAGTTCAATTCCCAGCAACCACATGGTGGCTCACAACCATCCATAATGAGATCTGATGCCCTCTTCTGGTGTGTAGGAGTACAAGCAGATAGAACACTCATGTACATTAAATAAGCTAATTAATACAGGCCCCATCTTGCAATGGTGGTAGGGAAGCCCATGCTGACTTTGGCCTAGAGGCCATGGTTTGCTGGTTCTGACTTCTAGTACATTGTAACTGTTTTGGGGGCGCCTTAGACTTGATTGATGTTCCCTGTTGGGTATGGCTAGGGGAGGCTTCACTTGTGGATTCCAGCAGAGCCAAGACGGGAGGAATGGTGTCCATTCTCACCATGGCCCTGTTTACCCCAGGGCTCATTATCCATGCAACCCATGCTCTGTCCTCAATCTTCCCTTCCTTCCTCCCCTTATCTGGTGGGTTCATCTGGTGCTACCTGATCATTACTTCTTTTCTCCCAGAAACCATCCATGTTTGACGTGAGCAGGGAGCTGGGCTCCAGTGTGGCACTGTATAGCCGCAAGGTGCTCATCCAGACCAAGGCTACGGATATCCTGCCCAAGTGGCTGCGCTTCGTTCGAGGTACTGTTGTGACACCCAGACTGACAGTGACCCCATGTCCGAAGTGTCATGACCATGTGTTCTCGTGCCGCCCACTGTATTCACTTCTGTGTGTCCCAAACCATCCTTACCTTGCCGGACTCAGCATGGGGCAGGCAGGAGAGGAGCTCAGAGCCTCTGGAAGCAGCCTAGCTGGTTGAGGAAGCACAGGGGTATTGTTTGTTCATGTTTAGAAATTCAGCCTGAATATCAGATTTATGCATGAATTTTGCCGGACCTGAGATTATGGTTCAGCAAAGAGTTCAGCATTTACTTTCATAGCACAAAGACCAGTGCTATCCATGATACAGTTGGGTTTTTTTCTCTTTCTTTTGATACAAGGTCAGGCCTCAGTCTCTGAGTTCTGAGATTACACAGTAACTTAGTACTTTGAAGTTGAATGCTGGGATGGTTGGTATGTGCCAGTCTTGCCCTGAGAGCGTTTTACACTGGGACTGCCATACTGCCCACTGCCCCTGAGCAGGACTGAGGAGTAGTGAGCGCTCCCTGCCCTTCCTTCTCCTCCTTTACAGCTTGCATGAGGCCAGGCAGTGGGGAAAAGCCAATTCAGAATGTGAAGGCCTCAGGTTATGGTTGAGGGCCCATGGGTACAGGGGTTCTAATGTTCCCTGTCTTCTCAGGTGTGGTGGACAGTGAGGACATCCCCCTGAACCTCAGCCGAGAGCTCCTGCAGGAGAGCGCCCTCATCCGGTAAGCCCAGCCGGCAGCGGGCAGGGCACTCTTGTGAGGGCTGTCCTTGACTTGATTCTGCCCCAGGTGTGCTTCTCAGAAGCCAAGAGCAAAGGGGGAAGAGAGGCCTGAAGGCAGGATCCCTCCAGGACCTCATAGGTATTCTGACCTCTGGAGTTTACTGCTGAGCAACTCATTCTGTAGTCGGGAAGAGTTTGGGTTTGGCTGGGCAGCTGCTGAAGTTGAACCCAGGAAAAGTGCTCTGCTGGGCCCAGGCTGAGGCCTGCACTGTCGGCGCCTCAGCTTGTATCTTAGGAAGCACGAGTGACAACTACACAGTTTATTCATCCGGCTCTTAGGTGGGGGATACGTTTCTGTCCCATTACATACAAATTATAATGAACGAAGAAAGAACTTGGTCCTTCCCCTCGGCCCACTCTGATGTTGCTGACCCCACATGGGAGAATGCAGAGCAGCACTGCAGGGCAGCTCTAAGCTCCATGGTGGTGCTTTTCCCCTGCTGGTGGTGAAGGTGGGCAGTACATGTGTCGGTACGGGCTCTGGATGGGAAGTGCACAGCTGACTTGCTCCCCACTAATGTAGCCTAGCTTTGAAGAGTTATGGTATTGGGACATGATCCTACTTGTGACCCATCCCTGACATCCAGCCTGGGTATGGTACAGTTGGAGGGATTCTAGGATAAGGTGGGGGTCACCCCCTAGAACCAAGAATATAGCTGGCTTGGGTCTGGGATGCTCTTCTAAAACTAGGAGGTCAGGCCTGTGGAGACACAGCTCCTAGACTCCTAGAGCTTCAGTGCCCCAGTCTAACTGAGCAGCTGTGTTGGGCCCTGAGGCACTGTCCCTCCTTCCTGTCTGTGCTTGGGGGGCTGGGTGGTCAGTCTGAGCTCACCCTTGGAAGGAGGAATTGCTTAGTTCAGAATGTGAGAGAACCAGGAACTTCCCAAGTGGGGCGAGGCCTGCTGTGGGCCTTCTGAGGCTTGTTGTCTTCCTGATGCCATCTTCTTCTCTGTGTGTTGGGGTGTCACCACCCTACAAGGATTTCTTTCTACCTAGAAGAACTTGAGAACCAGCAGTTGGCCTTGCTGTGTCATTGTCACTGTCTGTCCACAAGCCCCAGTGGGTCTGCTGCCTTTATCCCTCAGTTGTAAGCACCCAGGTTTTTATGATGTTGTGTGTTTCCTAGGAGACAATGTAGTAGAGTGGAGAGGGAGCTGACAGGGAAAATAAGGACTGTCGAGAAAATTGGGGATCCCTTATAGGAGCATGGGCGGCTCAGGCAGCTGCACCAGGTCCACTCCAGCCAACAGCCCACATCTTAAACTTCAGTATTTCCAAGCTTGTTTAGCCATGGCCAGAGAATTATTGGAATCTCGAGAAGAGTTGATTTCTGGCCTGAGGAAGTCTTGTGACTCTCTCCTCATGAAGAGTGAAATGTCGTCACCACAGTGGGGAGCCATCTCTTGTCTGGTTCTGTTCATTCACTGAGTGATTGCCAACCGGTCTGTCCCTTGCTCCTGGTGGCAACATCATATGGAGGCTCGCCTGCCTTTCCCAGAGGGATCCCTTTGGCACTCAGGCCAGCCACTCTGTAGAGTGGCCTTGTCCTTGGAAACGGCTGATGCTCCCAGGAGAGAACACAGGAGGCTGTCCTGTGGGTGCAGCAGTGTATGCTTGCCCTTGGCTAGTGATGCTCACTTTGACACTCTGGCAAGGGAAGTTTTTAAGGCTTCTCTCCATTCGGGACTCTTGCTCTTCCAATGCGAGTCATGTGCAGGGGGAGGCATGTGAGCTCGTGCACACACATTGTTGGTTCTTGGGGTTTTTTCCCTCTGTTTTTGTTTGTTTTTCCTACCCCCGAGCTGCCTTCCCAACTAAATTATTAGTATCTTATTCATGGATTTTTAAGTAGTGCTAGGTTGAACTCAGAGATTCATACATGCTAGACAACCCCTTTCACTAGTATTCAGTAGTATTTTAAAATCATTTACTGCTTGCTTGTTGTGCTGATTACCCATTTTAGTCAGGGAGCAATCCATTCCTGTCAATATGTATCTTATCCTCATATTATTCTGACTTGGCACTGCCTTTGCACTGACTTCTGTCCCTTTAACAAGCCTCACTGTGCCCCTTGTGCTGGCCCAGGCACACCAGGCACTGGGGTTCATGGCTCTGTTTTAATCACAGCAATAGAAAACCTAGGACAGTGACCGTCTTTTACTAAAGCCTACTTCTGTGCACTTGATCCTGATTGCCTTTATGGATAATGCAGTAAAAACGTCCTGATCACAGAGTCACACTTTGCCAAGTTACACAGTGTGCGTGTGATATGCCCAGTGTGTATGTCTCAGGCTGTACAGTGTGGAACATGTACCCTGAGCTAAAGACAAGAAGCCCTGCAGTGTAGGTGCAGCCCTTCTGTGTCTACATACTGTGCTGGAACTTATCCCCACTGGGGTTTTCCTGGCTGGGCTGGGGTGGGTTGGGTTTTTTGGAGCAGACCTTTCCTCCTAGCTCTAGGGCTGTTGGACGGTGATTCTGGTTGGCTTCATCATGACCTGCTTTAACCCTGTTGGTAGTGATTTTGTCACGTGTTTCAGTGCAAGCCCCTCTCCTTATTTCTCATATGTGGTCCCTGCTGCTGCTCAGGATAGACACCTTGAGATGTCCACTGTTGATTGTCCTGAGGGACTGTCAGTCTGTACCTCCACCCTCCTGCAGGGCATCCTAGTGAGCTTCCGTTAGGGAGCAGCACAGCACCTTTTGTTCTATAGTTTCCCTTTGGCTCCAGCTACGCCTGACTGCTCCTTCAGTTTCTGGTGTGTACGCATTTCTCTTGCCCCCATAGCCCTGGTACTTGAAAGAAACTCTGTTGACAGTGAGTGACTTGTGTTCTGTAGGAAACTCCGGGACGTTCTACAACAGAGATTGATCAAATTCTTCATTGACCAGAGTAAAAAAGATGCTGAAAAATATGCCAAGTTTTTTGAAGATTATGGCTTGTTCATGAGGGAGGGCATTGTGACCACCGCTGAGCAAGACATCAAGGTAGGTTGATCTCCGTCCTCCCTGTCAGCTTCAGCCCTGTTGCTACAGAGGAAGCTGGCAGAGGCTGTCCTGGATGTTGTGACAAGTCACATGCGTCACAGTGGGAACACTGCACTCCTGCATCTGTTCTGGTAGACACAGCAGGTCTGTATGTGTCCTTACCTGTGTTAGCCAGGGTCCAGTCACTGACAGAACACGTGACAAAGCCACTTAAGGCCACAGTTACCTGCTTCAGATACAGAGGTGTCAGTCAAGTGCGATGTGAGTGTGGCTGAAGTCAGAACAGAATTCCTGTGACTGTCTTTTCTCTTGCTTTTACCTGCCCCCAGTCTGTGATGGTGCCACCCACACTCAGGAATTAACTGGGTGCTTCTCAGTTAGCTGTCTGAGTGCTCTCTTCAGTCAACTCTGGCTCCTTCAAGTTGGCTTTCTCAGGTACTTTGTCACTGGGGAGCTAACAGAACAGAGTGCTTAGATCTGTACCAACTGCTGGAGTCCACTGATGCAGGGGAGGGCTTGGAGCATCCTCCCAGGCCATGCAGAGGTGTGGTTTGCGTCTCCTAGGCACTTCTCCATCCAGGTAGTGTGGTGGTCACAATCAGACATCATACTCCTGTCCCAGGTCAAGGTCTCTTGTCTCTTGACACCCTGGCCCCAGCAGCTGGCAGGAAGAGAGGTGTTGTGGGTTTAAGGAAAGTACAGAGAGCAGGGGTGAGGGTGGGTTAAGTTAGTTAAGTTTCCTTTTGCTGTGATGCAGCACCACTACCAAAAGCCCCTTGGGGATGACAGGGTTTGCTTGGCCCACATTTATAGTCTTATGAACGGGAACTAAGGCAGGGACTGAAGCAGGAGCCATGGAGGAGTGCTGCTTACAGGGCTTACTCAGTCTTTGTTCTTATGTACGCAGGACCACCTGCCCAGGGTTGGTGCCACCCACAGAGGTGCCCTCCAACACCAGTCATTAATGAAGAGAGTACCCACAGACTTGCCTATAGGCCAGTAAGGAGGCATCTTTCTCAGTTGGGATTTGTTCCCAAGTGACTATAACTTATGTCGAGTCGTCAAAAACGAAAAACGTAGGGGTTAGAGATTTAGCTCAGTGGTAGAGCACTTGCCTCGCCAGCACAAGGCCCTGGGTTCGGTCCCCAGCTCCGGGAAAAAAAAAAAGAAGAAATACTAAAAAAATTTAAAACGTAGTCAGTAGCCACTGTGTACTTGGCAGAGTTCTTTGTGTTTTACTTCTTTTCAGCGCTGAGCTAAATCCCCAACCCCCAGAGTTCCTAACACTACCATTGGCAGGGTGATTGCTGAAAAAGAGTACGTTTGTCCCTGAATAGTCTGGCTCCGTGGCTCCTCCCTGGGACTTCTTCCACCAGGTTAGCAGCAGGTTCCAGCTGTTGTCCATCACCGTGACAAAGGAGCTGAGGAGATGACTTTCAAGGAGAGAAGCGACCCTTTGGCATGGATATTACACTTGGAGCATGTGGTGACAGGAAGCAGAAAAGAGAGAAGGGGCTACAGACAAAGGACACACCCCCAATGGTTCTACCACCTAGACCCCAGTCTTAATGCCTGTCATTTCCTGTTAGCCCAGTTAGCCATGAGCTCATGCGTTTGTCAGTCATGTGGTCAGCAGCTTCAGCTGCTTTGGGCAGCCAGCTCATGAGCTCTTGGGAGCATTTATGATCAGTACGTGACACATTCACTCTTGTTGACCTCACTTTTCTTTTTTTTTTTGGAGCTGGGGACCGAACTCAGGGTCTTGAGCTTGCTAGGCAAGTGCTCTCTCTACCACTGAGCTAAATCCCCAACCCCCCTTGACCTCACTTTTCAAGATTTAGTCATCTGCAGAGGTATCTGTGGGTACCTGTGAAGGCCGGGAGTGTGGTGCAGGGTGTCCTTCCGGCACTCTCCATCAGCCCCTTTAGGGCACCATGACTCGTTAAGAGCCAGGACACCCCATGGAGCTAGGGTTAAAGGTGTGTGAGACACCCAGTCACTATAAGTGCTGGGATCTGAATCCCAGCCCTTGTGAAGATTGTGTAGCTCCTGTAGTTGCTGAGCCTTTTCTCTAGCCCCTAGTCTCACAGTTAGTTAATAGCATCTAATAGCATTTGCTGAGCCAGGCAGGGCCTTTTCCGAGTGCTTGGAATACATTTTTAACTAGGTGTATTTGCGCATGATGAGAGCCAGATGTACCTATGATGTGGATGTGGCCATACCTGGTCTTGGCAGTTCTGTAGGTCTGTCTCTGTCTACTAGGAGTTCAAGGCATAGTAGCGTGTTCATTTGGATCTGTCCCAAATTTGGATACCTTATACCCTTTCCTCAAGGTTGTGTGCTGGGATGGTCAGTGGTGACAATGTCTTAGATAATGTAGCATCCAGCTGACAACTCCAGGGACCTACCTCTGTTCTTTGTTCTACACGGCCTGTGAGGGCTGCATTGCTTGTGTGTTTGTGTCCTGTTCCCATAAGGCCGGCCCTTCTCTTTGCCACATACTCCAGTAGCCAGAACTGGTAACGAACACTACTTACTGGCCCCAAGGAGGCTGGGAACTGTCCGGTTGTCACTGAGGAAAAAGAGAAGATACTGAGCCCTGAAGTAAGGTCTGCTATGAGTGGGAGCTGGACACCCTGAGATAGCTTACCCAGCTCTACAGGAGGCCTTAGGCCACTAGGTTCAAAGGTTTTTCTCACAGTTCTTTATATCTTCAGTGGGGTTCATCTGAAACTCAGAGTCCACCATGGTCTTTCGGGACCAGGCTGGGGAGCCAGAAAGCTGCAGAGTCTGAATTAGGAATCACGCTCAGGTCTTGGCTCTGGAGTAAGCAGTGACTTGCCCATGTGTCTGCAGGAGGATATTGCAAAGCTGCTACGGTATGAGTCCTCAGCCCTGCCTGCTGGGCAGCTGACCAGCTTATCAGACTACGCCAGCCGAATGCAGGCTGGCACCCGCAACATCTATTACCTGTGTGCCCCTAACCGTCACCTGGCTGAACATTCACCCTATTATGAAGCCATGAAGCAGAAACAGACTGAGGTAGGTGGGCTCTGTCTTGCTGCTGGGCCAAGAATGTATCTTACGGTGTCTGAGCGCTGAGGGAAGGGCTGAACTCCCTATTCTGCCTGAGAGAAATTGACTGACTGAGGCGCCGGAGGCTATGTGGTGTGAGGCAATGCCCGGTCTGTGATGTGGCTGTCATTGCCCCTGCGTGGCAGGGGGACTTATTCCTGACTAATGTGTGCATGTGGCAGGGCAGCCAGAGCCCTCAGACTCCTCTGTGGGGTGTTGCTTAGGCCCCACACCCCAGTGTCCACAGCAGTGCACTCTGCCGCAGCTCACAGACTTGAACCTGCAGGTGCTCTTCTGCTACGAGCAGTTCGACGAGCTCACTCTGCTGCACCTGCGGGAGTTTGACAAGAAGAAGCTGATCTCTGTGGAGACGGACATCGTCGTTGATCACTACAAGGAGGAAAAGTTTGAGGACACATCTCCAGGTTGACTCCCATCTCTCTGGGGGCGTGGTCCCATGCGGTTGTTGGATGTGTCCCATGGGGCTCTGTTGACCTGCCCATGAGTGCATAGCATTCCTCACTTGGGCTCTGGTTCAGCAGTCTGTAAGATGCTGCTTGGGAAAGTCGTAACAAGCAGTGGGCAATGTCCAGGGCCCAAGACACAGGGGTTCCTGCTTCTCCTGGGAAGGCTCTTGTAGTTCATCTTAAAAAGAGAGTTGGAAGGAACTGCTCCCACTACTCTCCTCCCTGACCCCCTGTCTTTTTTGTAGCCCAGGTTGGCCTTGATCCTCCAGCCTCACTATTCTGAGATATGTGCAACTTTGGTTGGGCTCAGATTTTTATTTTTAAGTCCTAAAAAATTTAGAGGCCGGGGGCAACCACAGGTGTTTTTAATGTTTTCTGTGTAGGTGAGAAGTATTTCCAAGTGCCTCTGTCCCTAGTTTCTAGTGAGGTAGTATGGCTAGAGACAGCCTGGGAATGTGCTAAGTGGAGGCCACAAAGTGCAAAGTGGCCCTAGCTTCATTCACTCCTCTTGTACAGCTGGTGAGCGCCTCTCTGAGAAAGAAACAGAAGAGCTAATGGCATGGATGAGAAATGCACTGGGGTCCCGTGTCACCAATGTGAAGGTAAGGCCTCTCCCCAGTTATCGTGCAATGTGATGTCCTTTCAGAGGTGGTGGTAGCTCTGAGTTGTTGGTCTAGTGTGGCCCCATAGGAAGGAAGGCACTGAGGCCAGGGTGAGGACTCCTGCCATATTCCCAAGGCCACGGCATAACATCTCACCATTAAAGCTATGTCTCAAGCCCACGGTCTGCTCAGTGCTGGTCTAGGCCTGCTCACAGCGGCTGCTTCTCTGCAAAACCTTCTTTGCTTCCCTCTAACCAAGGGGTCTTGTTTGTGCTTCCTGTCATGCTGAGACCTCACATGAGCTTCTCAGGCCCTGCCTCTCCTCACAGGATGGTCTCCTAGCCTCTGGGCAGAAGGATCTCAGCCATCCAAGTCTGTACCTCAGACATCTTGCTGTGCTAATTGCCTGGAGCAATAGATACAGAGCAGTGCCACCACAGGGCCAGTCTACCTTCCCCCTGGTGACCTAGTTAACTTCACCATGCTTTAGACCCTGTCACCCCTGGCCCCTTAGTACTGGTTCCTCCTCATCCTGGCCCTTGCTTGCAGGTGACTTTCCGCCTGGACACCCACCCTGCCATGGTGACCGTGCTAGAGATGGGGGCTGCTCGACATTTCCTGCGCATGCAGCAGCTGGCCAAGACCCAGGAGGAGCGTGCTCAGTTGCTACAGCCCACACTGGAGATCAACCCCAGGTATGCCTGGGCTCCAGCACGCGCCTGTCAAGGGCTCTTCCAGTTGTGAGCATAGGACCTTCTGTCTGGAGAGCTTTAGTGTATGAATGTAAAGCTTCTATGCCATCCATGTAAGGCTGTTCTATGAGAAGCCCCTTGGAATTCAGCACAAGTTAAAAGATGCTCACTGCAAGTTTAAATGGAACGTTGCTGATGTAATTTGTTTCCCATTTCCCTACTAGAGTTCCGTTTCCTTGAGTTAAACCACAGACCTGACATTTTCTCACTTTGCCTGTTGTTGGTTCTGCCATCTCCATCCATAAAGGCATTTGAGCTCCCTGGGATAAGTAGCAGGATACAGTTTTCAGCCAGCGCTCACTGTGTGCATCCACCTTAGCACACAGTTCACTTGTTTGATAGATTTGAGTAGCTTACAACTTGGAGCTGTTAGGAACAGGGTTGCTATGAACCTGGCTGCTCTAGAATGTGCTGTCCACAGTGGTCCAGGCAGTGTGAGCTGCCTCAGCCTGTCCCCACAGGAGGCCTAGGTCGTGATGTGGTGAACACCTTGCATTCAGTGTTCATTTGTAGTTTGCTTATTTGAGACTATGTGGCCTGGAGCTTCCTCTGTAGACCAGGCTGGCCTCTAGTTCGCACAGATCCACCTGCCTCTGCCCCTCTGCCCCTCTGCCCCTCTGCCCCTCTGCCCCTCTGCCCCTCTGCCCCTCTGCCCCTGCCTCTGCCTCAAGTGATGGAATTAAAGGTATAACCACCATGCTAAGCCATTTGCAAATACACAGTTAGCTTCACATTCTGTTGTTTTATGGTATCTTTTGATAAGAGGAAGATCTTAATTTTATTATGGTTGAATTTATAAGTCTTAGTTGCTTTATGGTTTCTACGGAATCTGTTCTTTCTAAAAGGCTCTATCATTTAGGTTTGGGTTAATTCTGTCTTAATCTGGTCTGATTTTATCTCATTCTGTCAGAAAGTCCCGGGGTCTAAGCCTCACCAGTCCTCTTGATTTCATGTTTTGTCCATCCTGCTGGATTGACCTCATCGTCCTTGAGTCTCCTAGGCAACAGTGAGATCGAGGCACATAGACTTTTCCTCTGTGAGGTCCTGGCTACTCTTGGATCTTGACTTCTTATATAAATATTCGAGTTAAGCCTGAGAAAACACACAGATACTGGCATACTTATGGGGGTTGGAACTTTTTCAGTTTTGTTGCTCTGAGGCAGTGTTTCTAGGAGTAGCCTAGACGGATCCTGAAAGTCAAAGACTTCTGCTTCTGCTTCCCGAGTGCTGGCATCACAGGCCTATGTCACAGTCTTTAGTTATTTGATGTCCTTACTGGCTGTTTTAAATTTTGTTTTTTAATCGTTGAAATGTATAAGAAGTAAATTGGTTTTGCATATAGCAATAGGGGTTTTTTTGTTTTCTTTTGTTTTTTTGTTTCCGTTTTTTGAAACAGGGTTTCTATGTGTAGCCTCTGGCTGTCCTGGAACTCTCTTTGTAGACCAGGCTGGCCTCAAACTCAAAGAGTGAGCATAATCCTGAGTGCTGGGATTAAAGACATGCTTTACCACCTAAGCAACAGTTTTAATGAAGTTACAGAGTTGCTAAAAATGTGAGAAAAAATCTATAGCTTCCTCACTCCCCACCAGTGGTGCCTGGCTTGGTTCATTTTCATTTCTCAAGAGATAATTGTATTATTTTCCTCATCTGTGTATGTGCACACAGATGCAGGTGTTCACAGAGGCCAGAGGTGTTGGAGACTGCTGGAGTTATCTTGTTACGAGCTGCGTGTTACGGGCTTGAGGGCCAAGCCTGAGTCTTCTCTGTGCTGTATGTGCTTTTAGCCACTGAAGTCTCTCCACCCCTTGATTTCCTCTTTGACTTGTATGTATTCAAGATTTTGATATGGCACATCATTTTTTTCACTTTGTGAGCATAAGTTGTTATTAGAAACTGTGTAGAAAGGTTTTTCCCTGTTTTCTGAGCCAGATCATTATGACTGGGTTGAGAGGTCTCAAGCGGCCTTGGCTAGCAGCAGTGAGCCGTGCTTCTACTCCCTCACAGGCCGGCATGATGTTACGACTCCAGAGTAGGTGATTAACATGTCAGCCCGCTAGTTTTGGTTTTACGAGTGACAAAAATGCCAAAGGACTCTGATTTCAATCTTGTTTTTAGACTTAGTATGACGGTCACATGGTTCAGAACTCAAAAAGGCATTGATTGATGGGAAAAGTTTTCAGGTAATGTGTAATAAGCAGCACATGCTTCCTCCCTCCCTCCTCAGGACCACATGCTGTGTGTGTGCAGCCCATGGCAAGGCATTAAGAGTAGCCTTTTCTCCAGCTTTGTAGCTTCCACCGTGAGAGTGCATGTTTACATGTGTTCTGTTGTGCCTGAGAGAGCTTGCTATGGTCTCAGTCCTTCCTGTGTTCTATGCAGAGGTTTATAACGTCAACATCCCTGTCATCACTTGTCAAATGTCTTACTTTCTGCTCTTCTCCTAAGTGAAAGAATTTTTTTTTAAGATTTAGAGTACATTGTCACTGTCTTCAGACACACCAGAAGAGGGCATCAGATCCTGTTACAGATGGTTGTGAGCCACCATGTGGTTGCTGGGAATTGAACTCAGGACCTTTGGAAGAGCAGTCAGTGCTCTTAACCACTGAGCCATCTCTCCAGCTCATAAGTGGAGGTTTAATCCTTAGTTGTATGCTTCCTGTAGGGTTACACTAGAGGGTTTCCCTGTGAAAGAAGCTATCGTAGACTCAGGCTTACCCTTCCCTTCTTCTAGGTCTGTATTTCATGTGTATCAGCGTTGGTTCTGGAGTTGGTTTGGAACTAAGTTCCTAGGTGAGAATGAGTTGGCCTTTGGCTGGTTGGCCAGCACACATCCTTATTATTGCACTTCTTGCTCGTGAAATGCTGCCATCTCTAGGCACTATGTTTGAGTCCTTGGGTCTCTGGGAGCATTCCTGACTGTCAGCGTCTCCATCCCCTCAGTGCCTTCTCAGTGGTCTTTCGTGCTATTTCCCTATCCATGTAGCGTTCCTAAAAGCATAGAGTTCGTTTACAGACACTTCCCTTTACTAGTGTGGATCGAGCTTGCCACTCAGCGCCATCTGCATTTTTTGATGTTGACACTCTCAACAGTGATTGTTGCTCTTTCTAGATTACTTCTAGAATCAGTGTATTTTTTCATGCTAGGCAGATGCACTGCAGTCCTTTGAGTGTTCTAGTAATCCTCGTGTAGCAGCAGATGCCCCGGGTTGGAAACGCTTAGCCTCAGCTGACTTTGCTGTTGGTTCGCTCATGCAGGCACACACTAATAAAGAAACTCAACCAGCTGAGGGAGCGTGAGCCGGAGCTAGCCCAGCTGCTAGTGGATCAGGTAAAGTCTGACTGGGTCCATCCTTCTCTGCCTTGGGGGTAAGAAGCTGCTCTCTTGCTGAGGGTCAGATGTAGGTCAGGCTGTCCCTGAGCCCCCGATCGTGATTGTACTATGCCATCCCTGTGTTTCAGATCTATGAGAACGCCATGATAGCTGCAGGACTCGTTGATGATCCCCGGGGCATGGTAGGCCGCCTGAATGACCTTCTGGTCAAGGCCCTGGAGAGACACTGACAGCCAAGAAACTGGATCTAGTGTCAGCCCACATCTTCTCAGGTGACAGATGGACCTGCCTGGGGAGGAAGGACTTAATACACAGTCAGTACCACTACCTGCTCAGGCTCAGCTTTATTTACTCCAATTAAACAGTATTTCTAAGTCCGCGTGGTAGACATTCCCTGTGCCGAGGTGTTGGAATGCCGCAGTACCACACATAGGTGAGGTGGACTCTTCCTCACCGGAAGCAGTGTGGCTGAACTCAATGACATTAGGTCTTTCTGAGTGTCACCTCCACTGGGTAATGGTCACTGATGGCTTCAGCCTACAGAGGCAGGGAGGTGCAGAGGACATGGCGTCAGAGTGAGGCTCTCCATACCACAGAGGGTGAGCAGGTAGAAAGCCTACTGCTCCTGGCCTGCACTGCCCCCACCCACATCTAGTGTGGGAAACAGGAGCGATGCCGGAATCGCCAAGTCAGTCGGTTCCGGCTGGCTTCTGGCTAACCTAAACCACATGAAGGAAAGGACACATACCATCTGGTTGGTAAGTCTGTATTCTGCTTGGAAGTCAAAGGGGACAGCCGAGCTGGGAACAACAGCAGCCTGGAGCAGAGCTCCAGCAACCACAATCCTGCAAAGGAATCCAGCAAAGGACACGTAGAGTCCTTGGTTAAGCTCTGCTGCCCCCAGGGTCCAATGTACTCCACCCAGGGCCACTAAGAGGGACCCTGCAGTAGCAGGGACATGTAGGGTGCCCAGATAGGACCCCATCCACTGGTAGCCACTCTGACAAGAAAACTAGGAGCCTCAAGAACCAGAGCTCCTGCCTCTTGAGCAGGAAAGGGCAAGTGAAGGCTTGGTTTGCTTTGGGGCTGCTTGCCTGTCATAAGCACAGTGTGTGGATGTGGCTGTGGTGTCCGCACTGTCAGGGATCAGCCACTGGAAGATGGGGCTTGTCCGAAGGCGAATGGAAGACCATTGGGAGGAAGTGACGTAGCTGCAGCCAGCATTGAAATCTCCCATGAACATGATGTCCTACCAGGAGACATGCCTGTTGGTCCAGGGACAAACAGGGCCAAGAGAACCCATTGTCCCTAGGATAGTCTCACCTCCAGGCCCCACTTTTGCCGGACATCTAGATAAACATCGTAGAGGGCATCGATCTCACTCACAGCCTCTGTTGGGGCTGAGTGCAAGGGCACAATCGCAAACTCTCGGACCTCTAAGGAGAAGCAGACACGCTATCGACATAGTGTCCAGAGGCCAGCCTAGGTTGGGGCTGGTCTGAAGACACACTGGGGCCTTATGCAGGGGCGTCTTTAACTGTGGCGCAGAGATGAAGATGTGGGGCAGTCTCCCACAGGAGACACTATCCTTGTCAGTGAATGTTAATGCAGACCACTGGGAGCTGAAGGCGAGGGAGCTCCCTGAGGGAGTGTAGGCAGCAGCCCTGCCACCAGCTTCTAGAGATCTAGATGTGAGCTGCAATCTGCGACTCCATCTTGGCCTGAGCAGGGCTGGAAGGAGCACAACAGCACGTACCAGTGTATGGGGAAAAGAACTTGACAATGGCTGGCTCTCGGCTGAAGGTGTCATTTCCACAGGGTTCACAGCCATCGTCATAATGATAGCTATCCAAAACAGACACCTGGCTGGGCCTAAAGAAAGACCAGGCAAGAAGTGACTGGGGCTTGAGAGGTGCCTAAGTAGATGTTCACCCAACCGGAGCCTTATCCTGTAGTTCTTAATACACATTGCTACCCCTGCTCTGTAAGGGCCTCCCAAGGGAAAGAGGGTCGCCTGGGCTCTCCAAACCTCTCTCAGCCTCTGTGGCACAGGTCTGGGGTCTGTATGTCCCCAGGCTGTGTTCTTGGGCTTTGACAGTGTGGGGGTTTACCTGTACACAAAAAGGTACTGTTCCTTGTAGCTTTTGCGGCCCAGCGGCTCACTGATTATATAGCGATAGTTGTCAGGGATGTCCCTGGATAAAGGAAACCAAAGGTACTTTTTCACCAGACAGGGAGCCTCCTGGCCCCTGATATCAAGGCTCCATCAATGGAGCACAGAGGGAGTGAGACTGTAAATGGTTGTCATTACATTCTAGGACTCCAGCACTGTCACCCACCGATTGAGTTCATCCAGTAGCTTCCCAACAGCAACCAGGTGAGTGTCTCTGACCTCTTGGACCACAGCAATGTCATAGCGACTCAGGATCTGGTGACAGGGCCACAACAGCTGAGCAAGACAGGCTGGGCGGGCAGAGCTGGACCAGCAGCTCAGGGCCTCAGAACTTCAGAGAGCCTGAGCCGCAGCTGCCACTCTTAACGGCACAGCTCTCTCAAGCTTACACTCTTGTCAGATACCTGCCAGCCGTGGACAGTGTTGACAGTAATCTGGGCTGACATCCACCCAGGTATGGTAAGGCCTCAGCTTCACTGTGGTTTAAGGACAGCCACTACCTCCCCTGACCACATGTCTGCTCTCAGACTTGGGCCACCCTGAACTTACTTTCACAATGTAGCTAGAGAGGGTGGCATTAGACATCTTAGTATCCCCAAAAGTCCGGATGTTGAAGGCTGCAATTCTCAGAGTCGCAGCCAGCTGCAGCAGGTTGACCAGGGTGAGCAGTATTCCCATCAGCCCTGTGTACCTCATCCTGTGAGATGGAGTGAGTGGTCAGGACAAAGAAGCAGTGAACCTACCTTCCTCAGCAAAGACTGAAGCCTCGCTTGTGCTGAACCAGTGGAGGCCCCCAGTCCTTCCCCTACACTCACCTGAAAGCCACTCAGATGGCTGCAGTAGCCAGAACAGACCTGCTCTGTTGGTATGATGAGCCCCGAGTCTGCTCTGGAACTGTCGATGAACAAGGGGAGCTCATTCACCGCTGACACAGAGATGTCTGTAGAGACGATGAGAATTCTACTGAAGCCTAGAGTATTCTGATACTAATTTCTCCTTTTGCTTTTAAAGGAAAAATCCTTTTATAAAATATATAAAGGAGAAAAACAAAAAGCACTGGGGAATTACAGACCTGCTAGCTCTCCAGGTCACTGCCCAGGCAATGCCAGCCTGCAGTGCTCTGCCAGTTTTAAAGGCTCAGGCAGTTATGACCTCCCCAGGGCACATGTGCGCCCTTCACCTGAGAGCACAGAACAATGGGGCTGCCTGTGTGGCCATCCCACTGGGGCCCTGGGCAGGCTGATAGCACGTGCTGACATCAACAGATACAGTGCCTCTTGCTGTAAAAACAGCCTGATAGCTTGTTTATGCATGGCTATAAACCTGTGTCCTTTGCCCATCCTGCCCTCACTACCAGGGTGGCAGTAGGAACGGGAGGCAGGGCTGGCCGCATTGGCTCATCTATGTATCTGGTCCAGGGGTTCAATGTCCCCTTGGAGCCAGAGCTCAATTCCAGACACTGCCATGCTCAACATGGATTCTTGAGACAGCTGCTCCAAAGTCTGGAGATGCTAGAACCTCCAGATGGGAAATGCTGGGTGATGAAAATTCTTCCTGAAGAAGCTCAAGGGATCCCCAAGTGTCTACATCACAGGACAGAGTAACTCAGGGCTAGGTCTTGCCATTTTTTTTCAATCCTTGACAGTTCCTTTATGTTTATCCTGTAGGTTTCTTTAACAAGCTACCACAATCCAGAGAGCTCTGTAGCCAGAGGTTCAAGACCCAGGTGTCTGCAGGGCCATACGCGCCCCACTCGGGGGGAGATTCCTGGGTCAGCTGTCCCTTGACCTGGTGGAGCTGCTTTATGTTCCCCTTGGATATGGCCAGGATGTTGGTCCCATCTCACCCTAGTCCTGTCCTTGGTCCTCTCTTCTAAACTGCACAGGAGGCCAGAGGTTGACATGTGTCTTCCTCTCTCACTCTCCACTGTTTGAAACAGGGTCTCTCACTGAATCTAGAGCTCAGCATCTGGGAGGTAGCCCCCAGAATCCCCTGTGTCTCCTAGTGCTGGGGTTACAAGCACACGCTGTCATGCTGCTCATACATGGGAGTCGCAGATCTGATTCCGGCTCTTATGCTTTGGGTGAACACTTTACCAACTGAGCCATCTTCCCAGTTCCCACCAGGTTCTCTCTTGTCAGGTATTAGGGTGTGCACATCTTTTGGGGTACCATTTATCCTCCAGCAAAAGCTCCATGCCGAGGGGTCGTTGGCTCTCCAAGGACAATCCGAACACGTTATAGGGACTGACCCTCCTGATGCAGGAAAAGCTTGTGTGCCCAGAGAGAAGGGAAGTAGTGCGTTACAACAGGCGGCTATGGGAGGTTGGGTAGATACATCCTAAAGCAGGACAGCCTAGAGGTCAGCAGTCGGAAAAAGGCCAAGGTCAGCAAAGTCCCTGCCAGCTGGCCAGGCCACCTGGTGTGCAGGACTAGAGAGAATTAACAGTATAAAGGTAAAGACACCCCAGGAAGCCTGTTTCACAGTAGCACTGGGGCACATCTCCTGTGTCTCTCATGCACAAGTCAGAGATCCACTCACCCATCTGCCTCTCCGGCTGCCAGGAGCCCCATCTTCATCTTCTGATCCTCCTGCCTCCACCTTGCACATTCTGGAATCCTGTGTTGAGTTCACAGGCGTGTGCTGGTCATAAGGTGCTTGGCAGCAAACTGCACTCCAGCCCCATCCAAGTCTTTCAAAACTGAGCGCCCATGCTCCTGCTCTCAACCTGAGGCTGGGATAGACGTGTGTCAGCACCTGGTTCCCACACACAGCGAGGTGGCTGTGGCACCTGGTGGCTCAGCACAACTCAGGTTTTCACGCATCTGAGAGATTAATGGTAGGAATGGGAGCAGACCAATGTGCAGAGAAAGGTATCTGAGGCCAGGCACAGACATAGAAGCTTCAGTAAGATGTGACTCTTAGGGCTTTTGGCATAGGCCCCACTCCTTAGTTTCTCAGCATCTGGTAGCCAAGAGTACTGGCAAGACTGCCACCCACTCCCTGCTCCTGGGAGCTCCTGGGCACTTTATTTCCAACCAGCAGAAAGGTTAGGGCTTAGGCAGCAACTGGGGCCTGAGCACCAATTGCACATGGGGACCCCCACAACTGGAGCCACTCAACAGGGGTACATTTCCTTGGGGTAAAGGATTCTCGGCCTGCTCTGTGGTTGGAGCGTCAGTGGACACAGGGTTAGTCTAAACAGGAATAACTCCTCTGAGAAGAAAAGAAGCCTTGACATTACACGGCCTCACCTTTCCTGTGCAGTCAGCAGCCTCAAAACTCAGTATGCACAGCCACACTCATTTTCGCTTGTGTATAGCTCTGTAGGCCAGGTGGGATGTCTTTTTGTCTAGGACAGAAAGGAGGAAGTGGAAACCCCACTAGATAAACGAGACAGGATGGTCTTACATCTGGCCGAGGTCTCTGCCATGCCCCACATCAACAGTAGGACCAGGGCACAGCCCTTCCATTCCAGAGTCCACTGTGGAGCAAGAAGAGGCACCGTGGAAGGCAGAAGCAGCTGAGGACTTCGGGAATTCTCAGCCACATCAAGGAAGTATGTGATGTGCTGACAGCCGGTGGCCCTAGGGGAAGCTGGCCACCTCTGCAGATCAGGTGAGCTTCTTAAAGGTCAGCGCTGATGATTGACAGTGTCCTCTTTTTAAATTACTCTTGTCACAGATACCAAATGGGGGAACAACACAGAGCAATGGATTACTGATGTGTGAGCCAAGTCAAAGGATATGGAAAAAATCCTCTTAAGCACTGTGACCAAAACCAAGTGATCCCAGGGAGGCAGGTGGTGCAGGTCACGGTAGGGCAGGCTGTGGTGGGGCTTTGTGCCACAGCTGGTGCCCCACCTCCCTCCACACGGAGAAGGAGCACAAAGTAACTCAGCAAGTGGTGAAGCGGCAAGTCTGCACGTCAGACACAACATGGCCACGGGTTCATCTCTATCGTGTCCTGCTCCTAGCTGTGGCCTCGGGTGTGGCAGTTACTGGGAAAGCATTACTGTGAAATTGATGTAGGCCAAAACAAGGATGGTAGTTTCAACATCTCTTGCAAGCAGATATAGCCCAGGAATAATTATGGTTAAAAATAAAGTTTTTCCTTAGATTTTATGTGTGGTCAGTGGTTAGGGTACTTGCTGCAGTCCTGAGGAGCTGAGTTTTATCCTCAGGATCCAAGTGATGGAGAGAGAACCAACTCCTCTAAGTTGTCCTTTGATTTTGACATGCGTGCTTTGGCACATTCACGCACACAATAAATGCATATAAAGTCTAAAGTATGCGTGGCAGTGCACACCTTTAATCCCAGCATTCAGGAGGCAGAGGCAGGCAAATGTCTGTGAGTTTCAAACCAGCCTGGGCTATATAGTTTCACAGAACTACATAGTGAGACCCTGTCTTGAAACAAAACACAACAACAAAACCCAGACAGGCAGTGGCAGTGCCTTTAATCCCAGGGCTCGGGAAGCAGAGAAAGATGGGTCTCAGTGAGTTTCAGGACAGCCAGGGCTACACAGGGAAACCCTGTCTCAAAATGAAACAAAACATAAAAATTTATGCGTGCTAACTTTTCCAAATGTCTACTATAAATTGTGAGGCCATAAATCCTGACTGCTTTGCCTACCTACAGAAAACATCCATGGGTGTTATTACCAACCTTGAAGATGTGTGCACTGAGGAAGCCTGGGAAGCTGGGAGCTGACGAGCTAGGCATGGCCTGGAGAGGGGTCATGCGTTCTGCTCTCCTTACTATTCCCTTATATTGGGCTGTGTCTGAGTCTGTGTCTGTGTCAGTGTCTGAGACTGTGTCTGTGTCTGAGTCTGTGTCTGAGTCTGAGTCTGTGTCAGTGTCTGAGTCTGTCTGTGTCTGAGTCTGTGTCAGCGTCTGTGTCTGAGTCTGTGTCTGTATCAGTGTCTGAGACTGTGTCTGTGTCTGAGTCTGTGTCTGAGTCTGTGTCTGTGTCAGTGTCTGAGTCTGTGTCTGTGTCTGAGTCTGTGTCTGTGTCAGTGTCTGTGTCAGTGTCTGAGTCTGTCTGTGTCTGAGTCTGTGTCAGCGTCTGTGTCTGTATCAGTGTCTGAGACTGTGTCTGTGTCTGAGTCTGTGTCTGAGTCTGTGTCTGTGTCAGTGTCTGAGTCTGTGTCTGAGTCTGAGTCTGTGTCAGTGTCTGAGTCTGTGTCTGTGTCTGAGTCTGTGTCAGCGTCTGTGTCTGTGTCTGAGTCTGTGTCTGTATCAGTGTCTTGAGTCTGTGTCAGTGTCTGAGTCTGTGTCTGTGTCTGTGTCAGTGTCTGTGTCTGTGTCTGAGTCTGTGTCTGAGTCTGAGACTGTGTCTGAGTCTGTGTCTGAGTCTGTGTCTGTATCAGTGTCTTGAGTCTGTGTCTGTGTCAGTGTCTGAGTCTGTGTCTGAGTCTGTGTCTGAGTCTGAGTCTGTGTCTGAGTCTGTGTCTGAGTCTGTGTCTGTGTCTGAGTCTGTGTCTGAGTCTGTGTCTGTGTCTGTGTGTGTGTCTGAGTCTGTGTCTGAGTCTGTGTCTGTGTCTGAGTCTGTGTCTGAGTCTGAGACTGTGTCTGAGTCTGAGTCTGTGTCTGTGTCTGAGTCTGTGTCTGTGTCAGTGTCTGAGTCTGTGTCTGTGTCTGAGTCTGAGACTGTGAGTCTGAGTCTGTGTCTGAGTCTGTGTCTGTGTCTGAGTCTGTGTCTGTGTCTGTGTGTGTGTCTGAGTCTGTGTCTGAGTCTGTGTCTGTGTCAGTGTCTGAGTCTGAGACTGTCTGAGTCTGTGTCAGTGTCTGAGTCTGTGTCTGAGTCTGTGTCTGAGTCTGAGACTGTCTGAGTCTGTGTCTATGTCAGTGTCTGAGTCTGTGTCTGAGTCTGAGACTGTGTCTGAGTCTGTGTCTGTGTCTGAGTCTGTGTCTGTGTCTGAGTCTGAGACTGTGTCTGAGTCTGTGTCTGTGTCTGAGTCTGTGTCTGAGTCTGAGACTGTGTCTGAGTCTGAGTCTGTGTCTGTGTCTGAGTCTGTGTCTGAGTCTGTGTCAGTGTCTGAGTCTGTGTCTGAGTCTGTGTCAGTGTCTGAGTCTGTGTCTGAGTCTGAGTCTGTATTTACAAACGCTTGAACATCTCACAGAGACACTCTGTTCCATAAACTGTTCTAACAACCCTTGTCCTGCATCAAGCATTTTACCTGCATTTAAATAAGAGTTTATATTGCTATGAGATCAGCAACAGGAGAGGAGATGGACTTGCCTCACTAACGTGACAAACGGTTCAATTTCTGCAATCCATATAAAGGCTTGGAAAAGAACTGACTCTCAAAATTGTGCATGCTTGCACACACACATACACACACACACACACACACACACACACACAGAGTGATAAGGGGGGAGGGGATATCAGCTTCCCGTGGGATGGTAGAGAACCAACTTTTCTCTAAAAAAACGAAGTCTGAGACTCAGCAGCTGACCCTCCCATCCTCATAAAAGTGGCCCAGCTGGGCACCATTATCTATAGGGAAAGGCTGCCCACAGATAAAAAGATAAGGAGGGAGACTTTGAACCCAAGTTCCACAGTCCCCAGTGAAAGCCTAGGGTCAGGGGTCACTGATACCACAGAAGACGACAGCCAGTGTTCTGTGCTTCCTCGTTAAAGAATACAGCGGCATGTGGGAGGGATTCAGGCCCAGACGATCTTGAGTCTGTTTAGACCTCTATCAGGAACACCTAACCCTGTTACACACTGACAGGACTTGGTCTTTAACTGTGTTGTGGCTGCACTCATAGCTGTCCTGGATGTGTGTTGGACACACCTGTGCCTGTATCTAGTGCCAGCCTCCAGCAACCAGAGGAGACACAGCTTACCAGTGCTACTGTGAAGACACAGCTGAACCAGATAGGGACACAGTGTCACCAAAAATTAGACTTGATAACTGCAATGTTGACATTTATTTAGATCCCAAAGTCAGTAATCTTTTCTCCCTCCCTCCCTTCTTTCCTTTCTTCCTTTCTTTCTGTTTGGCACAGGGTTTTTCTGTGTAATAGTCCTGGCTGTCCTATAACTCACTTTGTAGATCAGACTGACCTTGAACTCACAGAAATCAGCCTGCCTTTGCCTCCTGAGTGCTGCTATTAATGGCCTGTGCCAACATGCTGGGCTAAAACACCAATCTTTTCATCTTATAAACATCTAACAAACCAACCATCTGAGACAAGTACCAAACCGAGAGGAACAGGCATGTAACCCTAGCTGCTCAGGAAGATAACACAGGAGTATCAAATGTCAGGCCAGCCTGGGCTGTACAAGTTCAGTACCAGCCTGAACAACTTACTGAGAGCCTGTCTCAAAATAAAAATAATTCAGCTCAGGGGTAGAGTGCGTGCCTGGCATGTTTAAGGATGTAGGTGCCCCCAATACACACAAAAGAGGCAATCAAGTCATTTTAAATTTAAGTCCCACTAGTGTTCAAAATTAATTTTAAGAGAATGGGGGGTGGTGAAGGATGAACAGTATCCAGGTTTGGTTAATGGTGCTGGGGTTACACTGCCAGCCATAAGCTACTGTGTGTCAAGATGAGTTTGGCAAGGTAGCCCCAGAGGCAGGAGCCCCAGAGGCAGGGGGACAGATGCATGAAAGATGATCAATTTTTAATGGTCTGAATGTATTGAAATGTCCCATAATTAGTTTTTAAATTTTGTAAATCAAAAAACAACAACAACAAAAATATGGGAGACCCAAATCCGTGTTTCTGGGACATGGTCACTCATATGTCACAAAAAAACAAAAAACAAACAAAAAAAACCGTTTTAAAAAAATTTCCTTAAAAAAAATTTCCTTAAAACAGAAAACTCTGAGTCACCAGGCAGAAGACACAGTGTGGCATCCAAGAATAGACTTAATGAAAACTCAGAATTATCTAACTGTGACGGGGAGGGAGACTCCTGCTCATGCAAACAATGCGGGTGGGGTCTGGGTCTGTGGTGCGGGAGGGGGAGTCTGAGGACCAAGGGGAAGGGGATTTCTTCCCTGGTTTTGATACAGTCTCAGCTCCTCTGAGGTAAGGACCTCATCTCAGGCTGCCACCCCTAGCCTCAGATGGGCATCCTAACCTTCCAGTCATAGCAGACCACAAGTAGCAGTCCTGCCTTCCCTACCCATCAGTCATGGTGGCCCTACCCATCTCCAGGTTTTTAACTCACGGAGACTAGTCCTAGGAGCCTGTTCCCCTCAGCTTCTCCCGATGCACCCGGATTCCCTAGCTCTCCTTGTAGTGAAGTCTCTACACGGACTCCCTTAACAATGCTCCTATGGCCTCCTTGCTCCTCAGGACTCCCCACAGTTCCCGGGGCTTCAGAACACCTCATAACTTTGTAATCAGATCTTTGACCGCGTTCTTCTCCTACTTAACATCTGTCGTCCGGTTCTCATTGCTCTTCCCATGAAATCCAATGCGGACCATGAGGGCCAAAGGCACCAGAGCAAAGCCTTTCATTTCCCCTTGAGTACTGAGTCCTCTATTGTCATTCCAGGTTTGGTTTAAATGTGACCTCTCCTAGCAAAGCCTCATTTCCCTGTGGTCCCAACGCCCAACAACAGCCCTGCTTCCATTTTCTCATAGCCATATCACCTGTTTATTTTAAGGTGCTTGCCAAACAGCGTTTGCCCTTGTTCCCAGCCGGCCTCTCGTCAAGACCAGCTTCCTGAGGCAGAGACCATGTTTCTCCTGTCTGTGAAAGTCTCTGGTGCCTTCAGCCCATCACACAGACAAAGCTGTGGGGTGGCTGAGCTGCAAGCTCGCCCACTCTGCTCCTTCCAGAGCTACCACCTCCTGACAGGCATCCTTTGTCTGGGGACCCTGCAGAGACACAGCAGAGAGCAATAGGGACACCCAAATATCACCCACTACACCGGTGGCACTGGCCAGATGGTCCCACGGGTTTGGTAGCTACTATAGCCACAGGACTGTTTCCTCTCAACCACTGGGTACTTCTCAGAGTCAGTGTCCCCTGGTCCCATAGACACAGCATCCTGGGGACAAGGGCAGTGGCCATATCTTTGCCATGACATTGCCTTGTTTCCAGAGCAGACCCCAGGGAGTCCTCAGCTCAGCAAGCTGCCCAGGACCCAGTCTAAGCTCAGCAGCCCTACTCACTGGAAAGATGCCATTAACCTGGAGTGGAAAATTCCTCAGAACGATAGCACCTGGGTTGCTCAGTCCCACAGCTGCCGCACCAGCACGCTTGGCCAGTCATGCGGAGCCCAGCGCACCAGTGAACAGTTGATGTTCACCTGCATGGCACGTGAGATCAGAGCCCCCCCCCCCCCCGCAGGCCCTGCTGAGGCCCCTCCCCCACATGCCCCAACCCTTGCTGCTTCTGCTACTGATGTCCTTTCTGTGTTCTGTCTTTAGGGGTCATGTAAATGGAAAAACTGCTGTAGAAGTCAGTGCCCTTGCAGCCTAAGCCACAGGCGAGAAGAGAGCCCGTGTTCTCAATGGGTACATGACGCAAAGCTGCTGGGTGTAATGTTACGTTTGTACCATCCAGTTCACCTTGCACACCTTGTCCCACTCCAGTTTCTCTCCACTAATGGCCTCTGGCACACACTTGTGGCCAGTCTCATACTCAGTGGAGTGGTGGTTTGAATAAGAACGGCCCCAGAGACCCGTATGTTTGGATGTGTAGTTATAAGGGAGTGGAACGGTTTGAAGGGATTAGAAGGACTAGGAATGGTGGCGTTGCTGGAGTAGGTGTGACTTTGTTGGAGGAAGTGCGTCACTGAGGGTAGGCTTTGAGGTCACCAAAGCTCATGCCAGGCCCAGGCTCCCACTTAGCCTGCGGATCACAGATGTAGCTCTCAGCTACTGCTCCAGTGCCTGCTTGCATGCCGCCATGCTGCCCACAATGGATTCGACCTCTGAACCTGCAAGCCAGCCCCAATCGAATGCTTTCTTTGGTCACAATTGCCTTGGCCATTGTGTTTCTTTATAGCAATAGGACAGAGGGCAATCTAAACTCCACCAGCGCTGGGTCATGGGTATACCCTGGAATACCACAGCATACCAAGAGCCCGCTGGGTGAAGGGGAGGCCAGTAGACCTTTCCTGGGCTCCGGCACAGCCCACAGCACAAGCACCTGGCATGAAGCTTGCCAGGTCAGGCCTCTGTCCTCCAGCTTCCACATCCCCGGTCCAGGTGGGTGACAAGTGACCTATGGAGCTGCAAAGCACACCTCTAATATGAGAGAGGGTGAAGGAGGCCCTGGGCCACTTTGCAGAAGAAGATACTCTGAGAAACCCTACATAGTGTGGTGGGCAAAAGCCAGAGAACTGTCGGGTAGCTGCTCTCAGAGAGGAGTCACGTGCTGTCTCCATGAAGAGGTGGCTTCCTGCACCCAACCTGGAGTCTTGTATGAGCCAACAACTCAGGCCAATGGCACTGCAGACAGTGCCCCCTCTGTATAATAACCACTGTTTGTCCAGCTCTGCTCAGTCTTTCCTGGGAGCTGCTCTCTCAGACTTCCCAACCCTGGTCCTGGCCTTGTGGCTGTGCCTGTCTCCACTTTTGTTCTGTTTCAAAAATAAGACAAGGTTTCTCTATGTAGTCCTAGACTGCCTGGAGTTTGCCATGTAGATGAGGCTGGCCTTGAACTCACAAAGATCCACCTGTTCTGCCTCCCAAAGATTGAGACTGCAGCACACCAGGTTCTCTCTGCTCTGTGCAACAAGAGTGAGGCAAGGCAGCCCCAGCCCAGGCAGTCCTGCCTCAACTGTGAGAACATGGTTCCTGGGAGGGCTTCTCCCACACCCCATGCTCTCTTCTCTTAACTGGACCTTTCTCTGGGGTGAGGACATCCACACAAGACCAGGGAGAGTCAGCATTCACAAGAACAAAGCACAGTGCTGCCCTCCTAGACATTCATCACCCAAAGCTTACATCAGAAAGCCATCCACCTACCTACCGTCTCTGAGGTACCTGAATAGTCAGACATAGCCCCGATGCCACACTCTGGTCACAGGTCTGGGTACAACTCTTAGGGGCAAGTGGAGTTGAAGCACTGGCTGTGGAATGGGAAGGCACCCCAAGGGGGAAATGGGAAGGGCAGCTGCCTGATGTTAACCCTTAGATGAAGTCACACAACTCTGAGAAGCAACAGAGGTCTCCTCAGTGTACACCCACGCCCACTCACCATGTGAGGGTAGCATCTGGATTCTCAACTTTATGACCATCAGAGGTTAGCACTTCTCTTCCAGCTTGGGCAGAAACAGGAAGCGTTCCTAAGAGTTAAGGTAGGGTTAGCCTTTTGTCTCTGGTCAACCCAAAGCCAGGATTGGCCAGACGTGTAGATTTGTGGGGCCTGTGGGGCTGCTGGGGTAAGGCAGTAGCCCTGTCTTTAAGGGTTCGGTTCCTTTCTTGGACTCCTTGAGAGAAGGCATCAATCTACAGAGGCATCTCAGCTCACTAAAGACACCACAGCAGCAAGATGGAAAGACGGGAGGGCTGGGAGGCCACCACCCTCTATAGACTCCTTGATATTCACATTTACATTGTAGCTGGTTATGGAAGAAGAAAAGGGAGTGTCAGTGGGCTCAGTTTCTTAACCAATAGCACTACTTGTTTTTTAGTTTTATCACAATCCTGACACGCCAGCTCGTTTGTTCTGTTTGCATTCAAGAGAGAACCTGAAATAGTTAGACACCAGAGGCATACACGATGCAGCAGTTTCAACAGAGCGGGACAGAGCGCGGGGATGTGAAAAATGAGCTAAGAGAGCTCTTGACTACACCAACCCCAGCTGGAAGGAGAGCCCAGATGGCGGCGTGGGAAGCAGAGAGCCCTTGAGTTCAGAAGACAGGGCTCGGGCAGCCGAAGTGGCTACAATTAACAGTGTAAAGTTGGAGAGGAAGTGGAGGCGCAGATTAGCCTCCAGGGTGAGGAAAACTCTCTTGGCCTACAGCTTCAAGATTTACCCATGCTTGGGAAACTACGTGAAAGTGAGGAAAATGTCAGAGTAATTCCATATATATCATATGTGTGTGCGCATGTGTGTGCATATACATCTGTATGTAAAGCAACAGGTGAACAGTCTCCAGGGCTCAGAGCAGGATAAGAACACTTTGGGCACCCACAAGCCACCTTACCAACTCGCGAGTGTTGGCTAGAATACTCTGAGGGGCATCGCCTTAGAAATAGGATGTTAACTGTAGGACCAAGGCCGCTCTGGACTACTTGACCCGAGCTTAGAAACTTCTGAAGACCAAGGAACTCTGCCTGCCAAGCCAGAGTCCAACACCACTGAAAGGGCTACAACAGAGGCCACCAACGGTTAAAACTCCTGACGCCCAGTGAAAGGTGCAGGCCAGCAGTGAGCATCCTCTCAGGAAACGGAAGCCATGCAGGGTTTCAAGCAACAGAACTTTCACATAGAGGACTATTAAATATCAGCAGGGAGTCGACTAGGCAGAAGCAAAAGAAAATGCCATACAACACCTCAGAATGGGAACCAGGGAAGGATTCAGATCTGGCGAAGTGGGTGGTCATTGCTGCCCCTACCCCCACCACACAGGATGGCAGAGACCCTCAACTGTTCCAGGCTGGTGGCCAAGAGCTACCTGCAAAGATGGTGATAAAGTCAGCTAGAATGATGCCAGTGGAAGTGGTGGGAAGACAAAGGCACCCTGGTATGGGGGGTGAAGGTCACTTACAGGGATCCAACTTGATGTGACCACAGCCATCTTGGCTGTAACTGCCGTCATGCCTAGCCTGATGCTGTCCCTCAGTCTACCCCCTAAGGATGAGCACGGTTACAACAGTCATCCGCAACACCTAAGCTGCTGCTTCTCCTTCTCCTTGACATCCGTGTGTCTACTTATTTGGTGCCCGTACGTATTTGTACGTTTGTACACCAGCGCATCCAGGTGCCCTCAGAGGCCAGAAGGCAGCCTCAAATCCCCTGCAGTTGGAATTGACAGGCAGATGTGGGCACCTGACGTCATGCTGAGAAACAAATCTAGAACCTCTGGAAAGCAGCACTCTCTCTTAACTGCTGAACCACTTCTCTAACGCCCTTCAAATCATCTAAAATGACTTATTATTATTGATGTATGATGTGTGTATGGTACAGGCGTGGGGGGGTCTCGGCGAACATGTGGGTGTCAGAACACAGCTCACAGGAGTTGAGTCTCTCCTCTCGGCACGCAGGTCTAAGTGCTGGGTCTTCCTCTTATTAGAGTTGCAGCGGGCACCTTTGCCCACTGAACTGCCTAGGTGGCCCTAGCCTTTTAACTGACCCTTACTATGTCAAGAGCAGAGAAAAGCCGAAGGTATTTCAGTTGGCTGCAGGTCCTTCGTCTAGCCTGGCATATATGCTCCTTTCCCTGCCTTAGGGTATGGGGACACTGGTCTTGCCAATATCCAGGATACACTTCCACTTAAAGTCTCTGGTAAGTTGGACTTGGTAAGTTGGATATGGTGATATAACCTTATAACCTCCAGCACCTGAGGGGGTGACATAGGAGGGTTACCTCAAGTCTGGCCAGCCATAGCTCCAAATCCAGACGCTGTCTCAAAACGATTAAATCAAATAATAAGTAAGACTTTGTGAAATCCTGCATCCATCTGCCTCTGTCTTTGATTTTCCAGCTTCCTCCACCGTTAGGAGGCTGGTCCAAAACACCGAACTCACCAGGGCATTGCCAGAAGCCAACCGAACCAAATGGAGCACGCCTAAGGCAGCTGTCGGACCCTCATGCCAGCCCGACCCAGAGGACAGCACCAACAAAGCACACAGAACCGAAAGGAACCATTTCTCCTCAAAAGCCACCCTCGGATAAAGATTAGCATCGGCAAGGGAGAAGGGCTTTGTGTGCCCAGCCTTTCCAAGGGCAGGGAGCAATCAGAGCTGAGAGGCGACCAATTAAGAGCCGCTATTATAAATTTTAAGAGGACACAACCTAGAATCGCAAAACATTTTTTAAAACTCACGGAAAGCTGACGCAGAAACGAGAGTTAAAGGAAGTGGCAGACTGTAGTGAGCGACTGTAACTGCACTTCATACAGTCAGGAAGCCACGAGTGTACAAGGAGGGAACGGAAGAGTGAAAAGACTCGGAGTCCTTCAGAGGAAAAATATCTGAAATGAAAAAAGAGGAACAGGGGGTTGGGGATTTAGCTCAGTGGTAGAGCGCTTGCCTAGCAAGCGCAAGGCCCTGGGTTCGGTCCCCAGCTCCGAAAAAAAGAAAAGAAAAGAAAAAAGAAAAAAGAGGAACAGGGGCTGAAGAGATGGGTCAGAGGTCAAGAGCGCTGACTGCTCTCTCAGAGGTCTGGGGTTCAATTCCCAGCACCCATCCAGGTGCTCACAGGCCCCTGTAACTCCTGTTCTTGGAGATATGATGCCCTCTCCTGACCTCCACAGGGACCAGGTACACATGTGGTAAACAAACACGCATGCAGGCAAAATATTCATACAAAAAATTAGATATTGAATTTTTTTAAGCAGTAAGCCAGGTGGGTTAACAGCAAATAAACACGAAAAAAGAAGAGATCGGTGATTTGAAGACCCAGCTCACTGTCCAAACGAGCACAGACTGAGTCACTCACGCCAAGCCATGTAACGTGTGCACAATTGACACCGCCACACAAAAGGGAACTAAACACATCTGAAGAGACATCAGAAAACTTTATAAACTCACAGACCCGAGGTCAACTGCACCAGATAAATCGCTAAGGAACCTGTTCAATTCTAGTCCTTACGCTTAGAGACCTCTGCCAAGTGGGAAAACCAAGTGTGCACACCAAGCCCAGGAGCTCAGTGAGGTGAGATAAGCTGAGAAGCCTGTGCCAGAGCAGCCCTCAGGGTAGAGTAAAGGCCACGGAGGCCACCCTCAGAGGCCTGCAGCTGCTGTCCAGCTTCTCTCTCAGTGGAGCTCCATCTGCCATCACCACGTTTTAGCTGAGACTCCCCTGAGAGGCCCATCACACCGCTCCCAGAACGAGGTATGTATACACACAATAAGTAAATCATCTCTTCTACTGTCTTCACTGAGGAACCCAAACTACAGCCAACAGTCTACTAGATGGGAAGTGACAAGTGTCTTTTCTAAGATTATTAACACAACAGCCTATTAACTCTCTCCACTCTTATTCAATTCAGTGGCCGAAGCGTTTGTTTTATTCTTTGCTCATATCTTTCATTCTGACTACCATTTCCTCTCCCTCTTCTCTTCCCAGCCTTCCTCACCTCATATCCACTCCTCCTCCATTTCCCTTCAGAAAAGAGCAGGCATCCTGGGGATATCAACCAAACATGGGACAACAAGTTATTATAGGACTAGGCACAAACCCTCCTATCACGCCTGGACGAGGTAACCCGGTAGGAGGAAAAGGGTCCCAAGCACAGGAAAAAAAGTCAGAGACAGCCCCCGCTGTTAGGAGACCCACAGGAACAGCAAGCTACACAACCATAACATACGTAGAGGACCTAGCACAGACCTGTGCAGGGCCTGTGATTGTCACTTTCGTCTCTGTGATCCTCTGTGAGCCCTGCTTAGTTGATTCTATGGGCTGTGTTCTTGGGGTGCCCTTGATCTCTCTGACCTCTACAATCCTTCCTCCCCCTCTTCCTGTGATTCCCCAAGCTCCACCTAATGTTTGGCTGTGGTCTCTGCTCCCATCAGTTGCTGGGCGAAGCCTCTCTGATGATGACTGGGCTCCAATCTCGGCATATAGCAGAGTATCATTAGGAATAACTTCTCTGACTTTCCCCCCTTGCTTGCTTGCTGTTGTCTTTGGCTGCATCGTAGGTCTCTGGGCTCTCCGGCCTCTGGTTCCTAGCCATCCAGGCAGTGTCAGGCATGGGCTCCCTCTTGTGGCCGGGGTCTCAAGTTCCAGCTGTCGTGGGTTGGCTACTCCCACAAGTTCTGCATGCACCACAGCACGCTGTGCAGGCAGGACAAATTCTAGGTCGAAGGTTTGTGGCTGTGTTCTTGTCCCAGTCCCCCCACGAGAAACCTTGCCTGGTTACGGAAGGTGTTGGGTTCAGAATTATTAGCCGGAACGACAAGGTGAGAGGAACACAAATAGGGAGACAAAACAAAACACAAAGCCCATGACCTCAACTTGCACGAGATGATAGGCTCTTAAGAAGAAAACACTTGGATCTGGAAAACCTTTCATTAAAGCAGTAGAATACGACCGCAGCACGGAGCGACCACAGTAGCCTTTCTTTGTGCCTGTTGAGCTCTGGTCTTTTGCTGTGTATTATAATGTTAAGTGCAGGCCCCTGGACCTGGTTGCCCCAGAGATTGCAACCATGTGACCTGCCCCCCCCCCGTTATTTCTGATTGGTAAATAAAGATGCTGATAGCCAATAGTGGGGTTTAGGGGTCCCAGGCCTAGGCCTCAGAGGGAACCACAAGGGACAGAGAAGGAGTGGAGAAGTAGCCATGGATTAGGTGACAATGTGGCCCTAACTTCAAAGCCCACCGACCAGTGACACACTTCTTCCAACAAGGCCATACCTACTCCAAACAGTGCCACTCCTTAGGAGCCCATGTGAGCCATTTTTACTCAAACCACCACAATGACATCAAGAAGGTAGTGATGCAGGCATCAGAGGGTCTGGTTGTCTCCTGAGATACCCACTACCACCTTTGATGCTGGGGCTGGCATTGCCCTCAGTAACCACTTTGTCAAACTCATTTCCTGGCATGACAACAAATTCTGCTAGAGCAGTAGTATAATAGAACCTCATGGTCCACACTGAGAATCCCTGAAGTGTTCACCCCAGCAAGAACATAGCACTGAGGCCTTCAACTGCTGTCCCTGCTCCAACTCAAACCTCAACACACTGAGTAGTTTCCATCCCAGACCTGTAGAAGAAGGGGAGCCCTTAAGAGCCCCCTGCTGTCTACAATCCTCAATATAGTTCAGAGTGTGTAGCAACAGGTGCCGGACTGGCATCATTAACAAGCAAACAAGTAAAGCGGGCTACATAACAAAGAAAAAGATCAGCAATAGAGGGATATTACAAGATAATAGATGGGACATTTCCTCAATAAAAGAAACAAAACAATGAAATGTTTTGTTCTACTTCTTGGACGAAAGGCAGCCATGAGAAGACTCACTTCCAGGAAGCTAGGAGAAATGTTAAACAATATGTTCTGTATCAAAGCAAAATATGAGCAAAATGACCTACTAATTGTTGTCAAAAGAATAGAAATTGATTCAGCCTCTTGAGAGGGAAAAATTTAGTAACAATGAAAATGCTGTTGGGGCCAGATCAATGTTTAATCAGTGATTAAGAATGCCTAATTCACATACTGTTCTATCATGAGGACCAGTGTTCCCATCCCAGCACCCATGCTGAGCAGATCACAAAGGCCTGTGACTCCAGCTCCAAAGGATATGATGCTATGCTGGTGTGGTGGTTTGAAGATGCTTGGCCCAAGGAATGGCACTGTTAGGACGGGTGTGGCCTTGTTGGAGGAAGTGTGTCACTGTGGAGGTGGGCTTTGAAACCTTTCTCCTAGCTTCCTGGAAGTGAGTCTTCTCATGGCTGCCTTTCGTCCAAGAAGTAGAACTCTCAGCTCCTCCAGCGCCATGCCTGCCTGGATGCTGCCATGCTTCCCTCGATAATCATAATTGACTGAACCTCCCAGCATGAAAGCCAGCCCCAATTAAATGTCCTTTATAAGAGTTGCCATGGTCATGGTGTCTCTTCACAGCAATGAAACCCCAACTAAGACAGCTGGCTAGGGCTGGAGAGATGGCTCAGTGGTTAAGAGCACCAACTGCTCTTCCAGAGGTCCTGAGTTCAAATCCCAGCAACCACATGGTGGCTCACAACCATCTGTAAAGAGATCTGATGCCCTCTTCTGGTGTATCTGAAGACAGCTACAGTGTATGCATATATAATAAATGAATAAAAAATCTTAAAAAAAAAAAGACAGCTGGCTAGGTTTTTGTCAACTTGACACGAGCTAGAGTCATCTAGAGAGAGGTGACCTCAATTGAGAAAAATGCTTCTATCAGGTTGCCCTGTAGGAACGTTTGTGGGTCAATGTCTTGATTAATGATTAATGTGTGAGGGGCAAGTATACATGGGCAGTGCCACACCTATGTAAGTGGCCCTGGGTTGTGTAAGAAAGCAAACTGAGTAAGCCATGGGAAGCAAGCCAGTAAACAGCACCCCTGGGGACCCTTGCTTCAGTTCCTGCCTCTAGGTTCTTGCCCTGACTTCCCTTCATGATGAACTGAAGGCTGTTTTTAGTCACAGTGTTCGTCACGGTGTTTGTCACGGCACTGTAGGGGGTGGTTCTGATCTGTGAACGCTGAAGGTCTTGTTCCCCAATTGGTTCTTGATCGATCAGTTAAGTTGTAGCAGCCAATGACTGGGTGGAAGAGGCAGGACTTCCAGGTTCCCACAGGCAGGCTGTGGGGCGCAAGAGGAGGAAAGAGAATTTACCATGCATGTGAGATCTCAGGAGGGGGTTGGGGGGAGGAGTGGCTACTTTCCTGACTGAGCCCTGGGTAGCAGGCGAGAGATCAGAAATGCGACTAAGCTGAGGACAGAGTTAGGGTGCTGAGCAAGGACAAGGTACCAGGGCAACTAAGTTGGCAGATTTACAGGTGTTGAGCTGGGAGTGAAGGTAAGAGCAGGTTAGCGGCAGGAGGTTTAGAAATGTCTGGCCATTGAGCTAAAAAAACATATTAAAAATAAGTTGGGCTAGAGAGATGGCTCAGTGGTTAAGAGCACTGACTGCTCTTCCAGAGGTCCTGAGTTCAAATCCCAGCAAGCACATGGTGGCTCACAACCATCTGTAATGGGATCTGATGCCCTCTTCTGGCACGTCTGAAGACAGCTACAGTGTACTCATCTATAATAAATAAATAAATAATAAATAAATAAATAATCTTAAAAAAATAAGTTAATGTGTGTGTGCCTTTCACCGAGGATCCAAGGGAACCAGGCTGATGGCTGGTAGCACAGTCCACCCAGAACTTAAAGTGGAGTAGTAGAAACTACACACCACAGCAGCGGAAAGCACATCAGGACAGCCTCTTCTGGACACCACACGCACACCTTCTCTTTCAAATAATAAACCTAAAACAATCCCTTATATTTGCCTAACCATAATATCATATATTATTACCTTTGTGTACCCTTGTTTATGGCATTAAGATTGCTTTTGGTTTTGAGGTTTGGTTTTTGAACAAGCAATATGGCCACAATCAATATCCTTGGTATACACTGTCATTTTCCTCAAAACTCCATTTCCCCCAAATTCTGGTGGCTAGACAAAAGTCAGCATTCTCCAGGAACTCGAAAAGCCAAAAGGAGCTATTTCCCTTACCACTGGCAGAGGGTCAAGGGGCTGTCTGTGGTGACTATTAGCATACTGTAGCCAGGCTCCCTCAGTGTCACACACACGTGCCTGTTACACACATCAGAGTCCAGTCTTCTAGCTCTTCTTCCCACCTTGCTCCCCGACCCTGGCTCCCCTAGTCACAGCTTCCTTCCCGTTACTCATTCTATAACCCTGCTATCTGGGCTTTGTCTTTGGCCCTCTCTTTTTCTCCTTCTCTCACCCGTCTTCTCCTAGTCTGTTCCTGCTTCTCTTGGCCAGGTTCAGTCTACTGCTTTCTCTCGATGTCCTTGACCTCATATCTACATTAAAAACCTCGTCTTAACCACACCATGGAGCAGTCACGCTATCAGTTTCTATATATTTTAATGCACCTATATCTGTAGAATGTTTCAACATAACTTTCTGGGTCAAAGGGTGAAGTTTTTCTCTTTACCTTTGCTCTTTCCTAGCGTGTGTGTGTGTGTGTGTGTGTGTGTGTATGTTTGTGTGCAAATGGAGGACGGGTGTGCCTAGAATGGTGGGTGTCTTACCCAATCTAGCGCTGTGACATAGGGTCTCTCTTGGAACTGGAGCTAGGCAGAAGGTGCACAGCCCCAGCGATCCCCCTGTCTCAGCTGTGCTGGAGTTACAAGCACACAGTCACACCTGGCTTTTTACATGTATGCTGACGACTCACACGCAAGTCCTCATGCTTGTGCAGCACGCACGCTAATCCACCTACCCACCACCCCAGCCCAAGGACGAGGAGTATTTTCAGTTCTAATTCTTTCCTTGACAGGTTCTCCTGCTGACTATCAAATGGTATTTGTGGGCTTGATTTCAATTCTCCTAATGATTAATATGGTTGACCTTGTACACTTTAGCCATCCATATTTTGTATGAATTTGTATGGACAAATTCATTCCAATCTTAGGACTATTTTCTAGTTGGATTGCCTTTTGTCGAATTACACAGATTCTTTTGGGGGTGGGGTAGGTATGAACATGTTCCTGTGGGTATGTGCACATGTGTGCAAATACATGTGTGTGCTTGAGGAGAGCAGGTAGAAACTGTTTTTGGTTTTTGTTTTTTGTTTGTTTTTTTTAAAGAGACATTATTTATTTATTATGTATACAGTGCTCTGCCTGCATGTACACCAAGTCAGAAGAGGGCACCAGATCCCATTGCAGATGGTTGTGAGCCACCATGTGGTTGCTGGAAATTGAACTCAGGACCTCTGGAAGAGCAGTCAATGCTCTTAACCACTGAGCCATCTCACCAGCCCTGTAGAAACTGTTTTTTCTTCTTCTTTTTCTTTCTTTTTTTTTTTTTTAAGATTTATTTATTATATATACAGTGTTCTGCCTGCATGGGTCAGAAGAGAGCACCAGATCTCATTATGCATGCTTGTGAGCCCCCATGGGTTGCTAGGAATTGAACTTGGGACCTTTGGAAAAACAGTCAGGGGGTTGGGGATTTAGCTCAGTGGTAGAGCGCTTGCCTAGGAAGCGCAAGGCCCTGGGTTCGGTCCCCAGCTCCGAAAAAAAGAACCAAAAAAAAAAAAAAAAAAAAAAAAAAACCAGTCAGTGCTCTTACCCACTGAGCCATCTCTCCAGCCCTGTAGAAACTGTTTTGTAAAGAAGGAGTCTCATGTATGAAGACTTAGATGGATGAGTGTTTCTAGAATAGAAAGGCAAAAAAAACCAAAACAAACAAACAAAAAACCTAGAAAGCTTTTGCAAGTTATAGAGATTTGAATAAGTTATTTAAAGTGCACAAAAGACGAAAGGTAAAGATAATGTATATGGTTTAAGATCAACAGTTACAAAAACTGGCTAAAATGTATGTCAAATACAAATTTATTTAGAAATATCTGGCTATTAAACATCATACAGTAAAGTACCAAACTGGCATAGCTGATCTTCTGGGTGTTCAGTAACCATGCTTGGAGGTTGTTCTAATGCTGTCAGAGGACTAAAACGGAGAAATTTTCCCCTTGCCCTCCAAGATCAATGAGGCCCCAGAGGATTGTGGACGATCTCTGGAACTGTGGAAAGTCACCTCAGTGAACTCTAACCAGCACCCAGTCTACAAGGAGAGTCACTACATGGTAAAGATTTCCTCTACACACCCTTTTGGTTTTTTGACACAAGGTTTCTCTGTAGTCCTGGCAGTCCTGGAAGTCACTCTGTAGACCAGGTTGGCCTTGAACTCAGAGATCCACCTGCTGAGTTCAAGACACGTGCCTCCACTGTTTGACTTACACCACGGCTGTAAGCTAGACTGACGACTTGGTTGCAGAATATTTGATTACATTGTGAGTTGTAGGCTTAGATCTTTTAAAACTGCTGTCAGGATACCAGCAGTCTAGTTCAGTAGTATCAGGATACCAAACACAAATCAGCAGCTGTGGCACAATCCAGCAGAAACTGCCAGGCCTCTGCTGAATCGGCAGGAGTTGGTGGGAGCCACCAGGTCCAGCCAGAAGCTCTCTGCTGTCCCTCTCTCAACAAAGTGAAGATCAGTGAAGATTCGGGACCAACTGAGTGTTGCAAGGCTAGCTATGCAAGTGCCCCCGTCACTGTCTGTTGAGTCCTGTTTATACTCTCTTTAAACATCATGTGTCCTCTCACGGGCCTTGCCTCAGCAAAACTCCATGTGAGTATGCCTTAGCAAGATACCACATGAGTCTGTATTACGTGACACAACCAGAACATTCCACTTCAGTGAATCCCGAAATTGTGTTATTTGCTTAAAAACAAAAACAAAAAAACCCTCTTTCTAGTTGTGGTGTGGTTCAGCCCTCAGCACACAACCTCTGGCTGAAATACAGACATGCTCTTAGCACACACCTTTCATCCTAAACAATGAAGGTAAAGTTGCACGAGGTTTGAAAGTGATGTCTAATTGAGTGGCAGACATAGCGAGAAATCGGAGAAAGATTCGACAGAACAGGATCTGCCCAACTCTCAAGAGGAGAGAGAGGAAAGCGAAGCTACTGAGGGCAGTGCAGAGAGAGGAAGCAGTTTTGTTAGGACAGTTGCAGAGGCAGGTTGCAGAGAGACGGCTAGGTCCAGATGGAGACAGACCAAGCCAGAGAAGGAGAAGGAGACAGACGATTAGAACAGATTGCCAGAGTTAGTTTGAGGCCAAGCAGAGCAATTCAGGAGACGCCTAGAGAAGCCAGGTTTAATCAGTCAGTGTGGAGAGGAGTTTGAACCAGAACAGCCGAGTTAAACCAGTCAGCCAGAGCTCAGAAAGAACTAGAAAGATTGAGCTTATTCAGCAGTAAGTCTGAGAGACTGAAAACACTCCAGGCCTAGATAAGACCGTACAGAGGGTAGAAGCTTCCAGGACCAGGCCTAAGTCAGTAGACTGAGGCAGTGAGCCTGCATGAGGACAGTTACATCAAGAGAACAAAAGTTACTCTCACAAGACTTTTCTTTCATCAATTAACCTCTGTTTCACCAGCTCTCAGAAAACCTTAAAAAAAAAAATTTCAGATCAGCACACTATCCTTCAGAACCGACTTGACTTCTTGGCTGCTGCAGTCTTCCATAATTGAGAGGGTTCTCTGACCCCTGCTAAGGATGGGCTCTGCACCCTCCTCTCAGAACGGTGCTGTTTCCATACCAATGCATCCACATGGTTCTGAGAGGCCAAACCTACTTTATCTTGAGACCAAACCCCATCATCAAAAAAAAAAAAAAAAAAAAAAAAAAAGAAAGAAAGAAAGAAAGAAAGAAAAAACAAAAACAAAAACAAAACAAAACAAAAACCAGAACCTAAAAACTTGATCTACAGTTACACCCAAGCACCAGAAAGGACCCCATGGCTTGTCCTTGACCCACACTCGAGCACTACTCCCTAACTTCTCCTAACAATAGTCCATCAAAGATTAGTCTAATTATGTCAGATGTACTTTCAGACCATTTGATTGTTCATGGTCTTGCCTCAGAGCACCCACCTGTTGGCTTACAATAGTCAGCCTGTTAGATGCTTCCCAGGCTGAACACCCCTCCCCTCACCGCCCACTTACTCTCATCTATAAAACCCTGCCCCAGTGAAGGCAAGAGACCAAATCTTTTGGGTTCAGACCTAAGATTGAACTCAAGTTGACCAACAGGCCACTTGGTACCTAGCACCAGTTTCCAGGTTACTCCCCCCAACAAGTCTACACACCCCGGGTTACAATCCTGCCCGACACTTCACTTCCTAACCACCACCAATCAGTTGGAAAAGAGAAGTTAAGTTTATGGTTTGGCTCCCAGTACCAGCCAACTATGTCACAGGCCATAATGGCCTCCCAATCAGGTGTGGCCCAGGCTAGGTACCCCTTCTTGCCTCTATAAATGCTTGCCTAAAATTAGGCTCAGGGCTCCACCTTCCTGCTGTGCCCAAACTTGAGCTTGAATAAAGAGATGCTAATGCAATTGCATCGGAATTAGCTCCCTGGTGGTCATTTGAGGTTCACAAATGTTTCCTGGCACAACAAAGGTTTAGGGCTTCTCCACCAAATCTCTGACCCGCTGCATCAGCAGCACAGTGGGAAGTGAGTAGGGCCAAATTAGAGTTTATAATAAAAACCCTTGGAGCTGGAGAGATGGCTCAGTGGTTAAGAGCACTGACTGCTCTTCCAGAGGTCCTGAGTTCAAATCCCAGCAACCACATGGGGGCTCACAACCATCTGTAATGAGGTCAGATGCCCTCTTCTGGTGTGTCTGAAGACAGTCACAATTTACTTATATATAATAAATAAATCTTAAAAAAAACAAACCCTCATGTGAGTACATCAGATTCGACTCCTGGTTGGTCTCTTGGGGCTCGAGAACACGAACAGCAGATCTTTCCTTTCTTCCCTCTTTTCCTCATCCTTACACTTTTTACCCTGCCTTTTAAAATGTTTTACTTACCAGATCTACTTCCCTTATATCTGAAAAAGGATGTTCTGATGTAAGTGCTTTCTCCACAGCAGCTCCTTTCATTCCTAATACATCTGCCAGAAGGCCTTTTGGACACTAGAGTTCTGATTGCAAGGAACCTTCATCCCTGTCACCCCAGAGCAGATACATTCCTCACACGTGTAGAATATGCTACGACAAGTTACTCAGCCACAAAAACAAGTGAAATATTCACTCATGCAGGACAAACAAAAGAGGCCACATATTTTATGATCCTATTTATATAAATACACAAAACACACAAACTTGGATTCCCAAGGGGCTAGGGGGTGGGGGTGGGGGGGGAATACAGCTGACTGTTAACAAGAACAAGCAGTTTCTATTTGAAACTATAAAATGATCTAGAATTTGATATCGATGACAGTGGTAGTCTTGTGGATAAGGATCTACTGAAACACACTTTAAAAGGATTTCACAATTGTTGGCTTTCTTTCTAGGCTCTGCCCCGAAGTTACCTGGCAAAGCCACGTAGGATTGGTTTGTTATAAAAGGGATTGTTTGCCACCCCCCTCGTTCTCTCTGCCCCTTCCCTCTTTCTTTAACTCTCTTCTCTCCCTGATTCCCTTTCCCCTCCTTCCCCCTCTTTCTCCATGTGTTCCTGGCTGGCTTTCCTCTCCCCTCCCCCTTTCTCTGCCTCTACTCCCTTCTCAATTCCCCTTTCTATGCCTCCAAATAAACTCTATTACGATATCCGTCATACGTCTGGTAGCTCAGGGGAAGGGATGCCTCAGCATGGACCAGCCGCACCCTAGAAATCTTATCCTTGGCTTAAAACAAACAAACAAACAAACACAAACAAACAAACAAACAAAACTACCTTAATTTATATCTTTAAGAATACAAAACGTGTGGTCGTCTCTCCAGGTCTACTCCTTCGAATGATCCCAGTGTTTTTTCAGTGACTGATCAAACTCTCAGTTCCCAATTCTATTATCGAACAATGTCCTCACTGAATCTGGCGTTTCTTCCACACATACACATCCCATTAGGGGATGCCACTTTCTTTTTTCCATTTATTTATGCATATGTCTGCAAATACATGTACAAACCAGAAGAGGGCATCAGATTCCTATGGGACTACAGTTGGAGATGGCTGTGAGCCACCATGTAGTTACTGGGAATTGAATTCAGGGCCTCCAGACGAGCAGCCACTGCTCTTAACCGATGAGCCATTCCCCGTTACCGCACTTCTTTAAAAGCGATCATCACTACCCTCATCCCAAGCTTCCTCTGCACTTAACAGAATTTATGCAGCGAGCGCTATCACCGCGTACAGATTATAGTCCTGGCTCGTGCGGCCTCACACCGACCGGAAACGCCCTAGCCACTGTGGAACACCGGAAGGCGACCCTCATCCCGCTTCCCACGCTAGGACCACGTACATAGTTTTGCGCACGCGCAGACCCTGCACCTGCGCACTCGTCATTCTTCGCTCGCAGGCCTCAGGGCGCAAGCGCAGCCCCGCGGCTCTCCGTTAAGAAGGTGCGGCTGCAGAGCGGGAGGTAGGAGGGGCTCGGCGTAGGCCTAGAGTGGCCCGGTGGTAGTGATAGTGGTGGGGGTTGTCACTTCCCGCGGTGTCCCCTCTCCTGCGAGGCCGGAAGGCGTCTATCTGTCAGCCTCTGCCGGACGTCCCTCGATCTTGACCGGCCCGCGGTGGGGTGGCAGGAGCTGCGCTCGGTAGACAGGGGCAGCGCCTCCCCGGAGGGAGGTAGGGACAGCCCAGGGATCAGAACCTTCTGTCTGACTTTAGGGCCGTCGAACATTTCCCCAGGCAGGCCCAGTCCTCTTCCGTGGGCACCCGTAAGGATAGCGGGAGGGTTCACCCCGCCTTAATCCATTCATTCCCTTGACGCCTGCTAGGAGCTGGTAGGCAAGTAGGACGCTGAGGAGGCAGGAGTTCCCTACTCTCTGGAAGCTGGAAGCCTGGTGGAATCCGTTATGTCGTTTAGCAGATATTGGTGGAGCATCTACCAGAGAGGACAGTCTTATGACTGGATTGTCAGGAGAGATGTGGGGACTCGTAGAAATGTACACATCTAGCACCGTACAATTCAGGTTGCTTTTGCCTGATGTTCCCGGCCTTTGGGAACTGAACCGACTTCTCTCTCACTGCAGGCCTCTCCTTGCTACTATTTCTCTTCAGTCTCCTCCCACTATATCAAACTTTGCAGTTCGTGAAGTCAACAGCCTAGCATTTATTGTAAGTTGGAAACCAGATAGCCCAAAGAAAATACAAAGTAAATAAATGTATAGCTAACTGATATGCTGAACTTTACTAACAGATAATTCAGTGAATAGAAACATAGAATCTGATACCCTGGAACCACATTGCCTAAAATCTTTACCCTGCTACTTCAGAACGGTTCCTTTTACACTGCTTGTGACTGATTCCTCACTGTGATGAAAAGGTGACAGTAGACTGTATTGTATAGGATTGCGTAAGGATTAATGAGCTAAAGATTTGAAAAGCAATTAGCATAGCACTGGACACATAAGCATTCAATAAGTGTTATACACTGCAAATGATTACAAGCTGTGGCAGATGTCACTGTGACAACCATGTGCGACGACACAGTGAGGAGGGGGACAGAGCCCATGTGAAGGAGTAGGGGAAAGTTTTATAATATTATTGTATCGCTATATTTGTAATGGATAGATTTCTGCCACTGGGTTATATAGGGAGGTGTGTGTGTGTATATATGTATATACGTATTGGGTTATATAGGGAGGTGTGTGTATGTATGTATGTATGTATGTATTAGGTTATATAGGGAGGTGTGTATGTGTGTGTGTATTGGGTTATATAGGGAGGTGTGTGTATGTATGTATTGGGTCATATAGGGAGGTGTGTGTATGTATGTATTGGGTCATATAGGGAGGTGTGTGTGTGTATGTATTGGGTTATATAGGGAGGTGTGTGTGTATGTATGTATGTATTGGGTCATATAGGGAGGTGTGTGTATGTATGTATGTATTGGGTTATATAGGGAGGTGTGTGTGTGTATGTATTGGGTTATATAGGGAGGTTGTGTGTGTGCATGCGTGTGTGGTGTGTGATATGTCTTGCGTGTCATGTGTGCTGCACTGGGATATACTGTGGAACAAGTATACTTGTAACCAGGCTGTATTTGGAGACTCTCCCCATAACGACATCCTCTGTACATCCTGGAAGAATGACATAAAATAGCATTAGCTGTCTAACTACACTTAGATGCTTTTGGTTTTCCACAGATACAGAGTTAGATGAACCTATGTCCTTTATCACTGTGGAGACCTTGGAGAATCACCTGATCACAGAGTTCACATGTGTTCTATCCCAGAGGCAGCTGTTGGACAACAAAAGAGGGAAGTTTTTAAACAAGTTGTTTAACTACGGGTCCAAATTGAAGAAAGATATGAAAGTCATTATGGAGAGGAGTACAGTACTTGGTTTGCAATTGTGCAAAGTCTCCAAGTAAATCAGAGAGAAGACAGCTGTAGTGAGGCCAGAGGTGTGGTACAACCTCAGTGGGCTCACGCACGAGCGCCGCATCTGTGGACATGTTGCCAGTCCGGTCCTCACTCCCCTAAAGACAAACACGAAACCTTAAAACAGGTCAAGTGATGGATGAGTCAGATGATGATTTCAAAGAACTCTGTGCCAGCTTTTTCCAAAGGGTGAAAAAAAATGCGACCAAAGAAGCATCAGGAGAGAGGACGAGGCGGAAGGCCTCCGGGCACACTCAGGAAAGAGGCAAACGGAAAGAAGCCAGCCAAGCTGTCGCCAGGAGCAAAGCCCTTCAAGGCCCTTCAGAGAAGAAACCTCGATTAGGCAGCCAGACCTCTAGGACTAAAAAGCAAAGGGCACCCAAATCTCAAGAAGGGGACCCCGCTCTCCCTGTGAATGGAAAGGGAGGTGTTCTTGCTCCTACCCCAGATCAGCCTGTGTTGTGTGAAAGACCACAGAGCACTCAGACAGGTAACCAGGCAGGACCCACTGCCAGATTTGGTTCCAGAAAGGAACCAAACTGATGTATGCTGTTGTAAACCAGGGCTCAGAAAACCTGCTAAAAAAGGCCAGATAGCTGGGTGTGGTGGTGCACACCTCTAATGCTAGCATCAGGAGGCGGAGGCAGGTGAATCCCTGGGAGTTAGAGGGCAGCCTGGTATCCACATACTGAGTTCGGGATAGCCATGGCTATGTAGAGAGATCATCAAAAAAGGCCAGAGAGCAAATATTTTGTTGTTACAGATCACATAGTTTATGTTGCAACATTTGACTCTACTTAATTATGGGGTTGCAACTCTGTCAGAAGGTAAACATTTGAGAAAAAAAATAACCTATACTTTATATGTCCAGACGGTTTTTCTTGTTTTCATTCCCTAAGAACACAGTGTAGCCACTATTTATATAGCCTTTATATTGGATATCATCTTAATGCATAGCAGGGTTAAAGCACACAGGTTACACAGGTTCCATATAGATAGGTGGTATACTGACTAGAAAAAGTGATCTGCAGGTTTTGAAAGTTTCAGGAACTCGTAGAACTGATCTCTTCTAGCTACAGCGCGTCAACTGTTCTAATGGCAGCCGTAGGTGATGCAGAAGGGAATGGGGCAGCCGTGTGCCAATGAAACAATTTACAGAAATACGCCTAGCCCTAGAACCATAGTTTGCCCAGTCCTTTGTGTGTGTGTGTTCAATGAGTATGTGTAGAGGTTTCCTCGGATAGCTTTCTGTGACTGTTGATGCAGTTAACAGCAGTCATGTCAGCATAAAAATAATGGTGTCTTCAGTATATGTGTGAATTAATTTTAAGGTAGGTACGTTGGAAAGGACTAGCCAGTCCTTTGGTTAGGTTGAGGAGGCTTTCAGAGTGTGCACTACGTGTTCCTGACACCCTTTGCATGCTCAGCCACTTGCTTGACGTAAGCCTTCACACAGATCTGAAAACAGACTTGAGTGTAAGATGTGCTCTGCAGCTCCTGGTTTCTGTTTCTAAGCTTCCCTCACCGTCTCTTCCTGACTGTAGAGAGCATTTCTAGTGTGGGTGCAGCGTCTTTCTTCAGTGGTGTTAAAGCCTGGGCCTCTGAGGCTGCTGAAGGATCCCACAGCACTGCACAGGCATACTGGGCATCCTGCTCCCTCCTGCAGCTGGCAAAAGCCCTGGTTCACGCATGCACACCTGCTCACACCTGCACACCTGCTCACACCTGCACACCTGCTCACACATGCACACCTGCACAGTTGGCATGTAGCTTCATGGGTTCCTGGACTCCACTGAGGGCTGTAGATGGGTCTCAGGTTAAAGCATGGGTCTCAAAAGCATAAGAGATAAATATTTGTCATTAGTATTTCTTTAATAATTGCTCTATTGAGATATTGCTCATTACATAATTTTAAAGCACAGTTTTGTGGTTTTAGTACATTCAGAGCTGGGCAACCACCGCCACCACTACATGACTTGAGAGCATTTTCATCCCCCCTAATGAACCACAAGCTCATCTGTAGTCACTGCATCCAGTATCCTTCGCCACTGATGTGTTCCCATTGCCACAATGAGGAAATGGTCAGGTCCTGTTCACACAAGTCAGGTCAAACCTGAACTGGCGGGTATAAGACCTTTTGGAAGTTCGAGTCTAACCTACAGAACAGAAGCTGTGAATATTTTCTTCCTCCAGAGAATGCTCCCAATGGCGACTCCACGACGACTGGTATGCCAAGCCCCTCCAAGCCCAGAGCCTCGGAGCTGGTTCTCCAACGGATGAAGCAGTTCAAGAGAGCGGACCCTGAGCGCTTGAGACATACCTCAGAAGAATCCCCCCTCAAGACTGCACCGGGAGAAAGTGTCCCAAGGAGCCTGCAACAGGAGATAGTGGCGGGAAACGGTACGGTGAGCACACTCTGCCTTCGAGGAGAAGGTACACTGTGTAGGAAAGGCCGCGGAAGAAGCCGCTGGCTTCACTTCTGTATACAGCTTTTCTGTCTGATCTCTACCTCAATGAGGTGGTGACCTCCTTGGAGCTAGCCAAAGAATGGAGTGTCCCTATAAAAACTATTTATCTGTTATTTTTTATTACGTGTACATTACGTGTCTATGTGGGGCGTGTACATGGGAGTGTGGGTGCCTATGGAGGCTGGGAGAGTGTGTTGGATCCCTGCGAGCTGGAGCCGCAGGCAGTTGTGAGCTGTTTGACATGGGTCCTGGGAACCAAACTCTGGTCCTCTGCAGGAGCACCACACACTCGTACCCACCCAGCTGTCTCTTTATCCTGATTTCCTCCTGGACTTCCTCACACAGTCTTGCTCCTTTTTGTCCTGTCTCCCTTCTTATCGCCCCCACACTGCTTATTATCAAGTTATGCTTTTACAGAGTTGGGCTTTTGTTTGTGTGTGTGTTTTGTTTTTAAACTACAGTAAGGCCTGAGGAAATTGCTTAGTGAGCAAAGTGTTTTGTGCAAGCCAAGGACTCGAGTTCAAGTCCCTGGCATCTACAGCTGGGCATGGTGGTGCACACTAATTCTAACTGTGGAGAGACAGACATAACAGATATCCCGCAGATCAGACATTTACATTATGATACATAGCAGCAGCAAGATTATAGTTATGAAATAACAAAATTATTTTATGGTAGGGGGTCACCACAGTGTGCGGGACAGTGTTAAAGAGTTGCAGCATTAGGAAAGGTGAAAGCTGACCTGCTCTGGGCTAAACATTTTGGCAACCATTCTTTTTTTTTTTTTTTTGGTTCTTTTTTTTTTCGGAGCTGGGGACCGAACCCAGGGCCTTGCGCTTCCTAGGTAAGCGCTCTACCACTGAGCTAAATCCCCAGCCCCTTTGGCAACCATTCTTAAAAGGGGTCATGTACTGTGGACGCCTAGAGGGTACAATGTCAGGGGCTGTGCACTGTGGATGTTCAGAGGGTGCAATGTCAGGGGTCCTATGAGCAGCATGGGTCTTCATCCCTATGAAAATGTACAAAGGAAAAGAAGGGTTTGGGGAAAGGCTCCCTGGAACCACACAAGCCCTGGACTGGAGTTGGATCCTCAGTACCTACACAAAAGCTGAGCAGGTATGAAGGATCTCCCCAAGGCTTGGGAGACAGATACAGGAGATCCCTGGGGCAAACTGGCTAGCAATAGTGGCTGGATTGATGAGCACTGGATTCAGAAGAAACCCGGCCCCGGTAAATTAAGTGGAGAGCAATCAATGAAGACACATGTCTTAGGGTCTTACTGCTGTGAGCAGACACCATGTCCAAGGCAAGTCTTATAAAGGACAACATTTAATTGGGGCTGGCTTACAGGTTCAGAGGGTCAGTCCATTATCATCAAGGCAGGAGCATGGCAGCATCCAGGCAGGCATGGTGCAGGAGGAGCTGAGAGATCTACAGTGTCATCTGAAGGCTGCTAGCAGAATACGGCTTTCAAGCAGCTAGGACAGAGTATTAAAGTTCACACCCACAGTGACACACCTACTCCAACAAGGCTATACTGCCTAATAGTGCCACTCCCTGGGCCAAGCCTATATAAACCATCACACCACCCAGTATCAACCTGTGGCCTACACACACGCACGTGTGCACATACACACACACACAAGGCCTGGGTTTGAGCTCCAGTACCACAAAAGAAGTAGGCACCAAAATGAAGTTGTGCTGTTTTTTTGAGCTCATGACAAGGGTTGTAGACTAAACGTATGAGTCAGAAAGTCCGTAGGGCACATTCTGTGTGAGGCCAGGGTCTGTTCAGAGAGTCAGAACCACTCCGTCCTTTGGGCTGCTGCTGAATAGACTCTTAACTGTCAGAGGCATCTCACACTGTCCTGACTCAGTAGGAGGTCAGCATTACAGGCGGCTAAACTCCTAGGTAGGCAGAGCCCCAGGCTGGGCTCCACAGGTGGAGGACCACCCTTTAAGAAGCTCTCCTGGTAATGAGTGTGTATGTGGATGTGGGGAAGGAACTGTCCTCAGAGCTCCCTGCCGAGCGGGGCTAGGTTCTAGTCTGTGCTGTTCCTCGTGTCCAGGATCCAAGACCTATAGACAAGACAGAGGTACAAGATGGTGGAGGCTGTCTGTCCTCATGGGTCTTGGATGCTTCTCCACTCTACAGAGTATAAACCCAAGCTTCACAACACAGACAGCGATGCTGCAATGGCCCTGGCCTTACAGCAGGAATTTAGAAAGGAGGAAGCTTCCTCACGTCCTGACAGCCTGGAGGAGAAGGGCTTGTTCTTCTGTCAAATATGTCAGAAAAACCTCTCAGCAATGAATGTGACTCGGAGGGAGCAACATGTGAACAGGTAGGGGCAGCAAGGCTTGTCCCCTTGTCTGTCAGTGACCAGGACACAGCCAGCACCACGGGCATCTCGCTGTCTTGCACGGTGGTAGCAGCTCAGTGTCATCAGTGAACCCAGCTTCCCCAGACAGCCCCCTGAGGTGGATCCCTCACGGTCGAGCTTGTCCCTCACAGGGCAGCAGGCCTCAGCCCTGTGGACCTGTCACCACACCAGTTTTGGATTACTTTCATCCCCTCCAAAGGGAACATCATACCTGCTGGAAGTCACTGTTACCCCTTCTTGCTGCAGACCACGACCTCCCAACTGTGTCATCATTTGTCCTTTGTGTCCGTCCTCCATGGGACGTCTTTCCAGAGCTCATCTGTATGTTGTGTGTCAGTGTGTCATCCCCCCACACACTAAAATGAAACCCATGGAGTGGATAGAACATGTGCCTGCTCTTCCCTCCATTGACTGAGGTTTCCACTGTGGGTTTGCAGTGGAGCTGCTGTGAGCGTGCGATTCCTGTCAGAGCACCTGCTCTCGTTTCCCTGTGGCGCATACTTAGTGGGTTGCTGGACTGTAAGGTGCCTGGGCTGATCTGTCCTTTATTCTTTAACCACCTTTGCTAACACAGACCTAAATTTAGTGTCTGAGGCTGACTGCCAGGAGCCATGTGGGTGGTATGAGGGGGTCAGCTTTTGGGGACCGTGTTTACATGTCAATGTGGATCAGGTAACAGCTACAGCCCTTGTTACCTGAGAGGTGGTTCTGTTTACTGACTTCCTACAGATGCCTGGACGAGGCAGAGAAGGCACTGAGACCTGCTCCACCTCAGATCCCTGATTGCCCAATATGTGGTAAACAGTTCCTCACCGCCAAGAGCCGAATCAGTCACTTGAAGCGGTGCGCAGTGAGGATGGAGGTAGGCCCTCAGCTCCTGCTTCAGGCTGTGAGGCTGCAGACAGCTCAGCCGGAGGCGGGCAGCAGCCCTCAGGTACCCAGGTAAGACAGTGAAGGGGACCACGCAATGGTGTTCCCACCCCGCTCCACACTCCTTAGACAGTTCGTATGGTGTTAGTAAGAACAAGCTCTCTCTGGGATTCTGGCATGAGGCGGCCATCCCCCAGAGAGTTGCTGCGCTTCCTTGAAGTCCTTTCTGTGATGTTGCTAGCCCCATGATCCTGCAGTGGCCACTCTGACGATCCGAGAATTTGGCATCTGCTCCACTTTTGTCTTAGCTGTGCTCTGTGTTTCTGCTTTAGGGCAGCTTCGCTCTCATGCTATCAACGTCAGATCATTGAGAGAATTAACTGGACAGAACTATAGGACTGTCTATTACTCTTTGAGAATCCTGTACAGTGTGTTTTCTTCATATTCGCCCCTACTTTCCCTCAAGAATGTGTTTTTTTTAAAGATTTATTCATTTATTACATATAAGTACACTGTAGCTGTCTTCAGACACATCAGAAGAGGGCATTGGATCTCTTTACAGATGGTTGTGAGCCACCATGTGGTTGCTGGGATTTGAACTCAGGACCTCTGGAAGAGTAGTCGGGTGCTCTTAACCGCTGAGCCATCTCTCCAGCCCCCAAGAATATATATTTTTTTAAATTTATTCATTTATTATATATGAGTACACTGTAGCTGTCTTCAGACACATCAGAAGAGGGCATCAGATCCCATTACAGATGGTTGTGAGCCACCATGTGGTTGCTGGGATTTGAACTCAGGACCTCTGGAAGAGCAATCAGTGCTCTTAACCACTGAGCCATCTCTCCAGCCCCAAGAATGTATTTTTAATTGCACAAATTAATGCCTGTGTATTAAAACAGGAGACTCCCCTAAAGCTGGGAAGTGGCTCTCAGCATGTAGACGCCAGGCAGGCAAGCAGAGGGTCAGCTCTGTTCACTGTCCCAGACCTGGGAACAACTAGTTGACCACAGCTTTCCAGGGAACAGAGGTAGCCTGGGCAGCGGACGTGTGGGAGCCGTTTCTCCTAATCACTACCTGATAACCTCTCATGGGTTATCAGCCGCTGGGCTGAACCACAGCCGAGGTCACAGGGCAGAGCAGATTCCTCAAGCCAGGGAGTCTGTGTATATTAGGACATCCATCCTAGCAGTTTGGGCAGGAAGCCATGAGGCCTTTGAATAGACATTTTACCTATTACTTGTCTCACATGTATACTTTAAAAATAGCTCCAAATAGCGAAACATGTACCCGGTTCTTCTAGAAGGTTGGTGAGCAGAAAGTTAAGTAGAAAGCCCCTTTCTCAATAACTTTGAATTTTCTTTAAGTGGGCTTTAAACATTCCTCTACTGAGACCATGCCTTGGCTTTGGGCTTTGGAATAGTCAGCGTTTCCTGGACAGAGCACACACAATGACCTGATCTGAGGGCCTTCTTGCCTGCCCTGCTCCTCACCTGCTTTCTCACAGCCCCAGCCCTGCCGTGCATAGGCGCAATGCCAGCGCTCCCCTTCACACATGGCTCCTGGCTGCTGACTGGCTCCCCCATGCTCCTCCACCCCTCTCACTTAGGGTAGCTGAGTTAGGGTGACACTAAAATATCCCAGCTTTCCCTGTGTTGCAGAGAAAGAGCATGCGCTTTGGCGAAAGCCTGGGTTAGGACAACAGCTGCAGGGCAGGCTCGCGGAGCTGCTTCTTACCACACATCCTATTTGTCCAGCTGCTGGGACTGACTGGGAAGTAGGTCTGTCTTTCCAGCCAGAGCCCTTCATGCACACCTGTAAGGCAGAGGCAGGCTAGCTTAGGGCGGCTGGTTGTCTGGGAGACCTTGCCTTTTGGGCCTTATATAGAGGTGCTGCTGGAGTCCTCCTGGAGGAAGAAAAGGATCCTTTGTGGCCAGGACTGCCTTGTGGGGGTTGGGGAGGAGTGGTTCTGAAGGTTCAGTGGGCAGAACTTGTTGGCTACAGAGAGCCTACTTGGAGCTATAGACTACTAGGGTTTGGCCACATCTAGGTATTCAGGTACACCAATGGCCAAGAAAGTGCCAGGCCCTCGAGTGTCTGCATTGCGCTAACTTTCTAGGTTTGGATGGACTCAGATCAGTGCATGGAAAGCCCGGGAAGTTGTTGGCTCATTGCTGTGGTTCTGTCCCTATTGTTCCCTGTAACATAGAAGAGGCCCCAAAAAAGAGGTGCTCACTGACCTCTCTCTGTGGCTGCCCTTTAGTTTCAGCAACCATGTTGGAGATTTGAAACGGAAAGGAACCACCAATAAGAGGGAGCCACAGAGGAGATGGAAAGTCAGTAAACCTGAGGCTCCGTCCGAAGACCTGCTGGTGGCCATGGCTCTGTCTCGTTCTGAGATGGAGCACTGTCCAGTTGTGCCCCCACTCAGACTGGAAAATGCTTATTCTGAGAAGAAGGGGCCAGGAGCAGGTACATGTGGCCGAGGCAGGGCCGGGGGAGGGCTTGGCGACCAGTGGCTGGCTGAGAGTGACCATGGCCACCCCTGGGATAAGCAGTCAGAGCTACTTCTGACTGAGTCACTTCTGTTTATCTGTAGAGAAGAAAAGTCGCAGGAAGAGACCCCCGGTGTGTCCCCCACAGTTGGTAACCCAAGACTCTGAGACCACAAGTAGACAGATCGAGGATCGTGTCGCCCAGCTCCTGTCAGAGGAAACAGAACTGGCTTGTACCCCACCACTTCCTGCCAGCAAGATTTCTAAGGAAGAACGGGAACACGCAAGCTGGCGAGTGCGGCAGCCTGAAGGGAGGCGGGGCTTTCTGTGGGAACTCAGTGCCCTTACAGGAGCCTGGGTTAAGGAGTCCTTCTACACAGTGGGCCTGCTTCCTCCACTTGTGTCCCAGTGCCCTCCCAAGGTGAGCAGTGTCCTCCAAGCACATAAGCGGACAGGCTTGGGTAGTCTAGAAATGCACCAGACAGCAGGGCTGATGGGGAAGGCGTCCAGTAAGCAGGTTATGGAGGAAGAGACAGGCTCTTGGTGTACCTCATTCTCTCTGTGGCAACTCATTAGCACTTCTAAGAAAATGACTTTGGTCCCCAAATTCAGCACAGTCCTTAATTAAAATGCAAAGTCCAGGCCCAGCCAACCTGGCACAAGTCTTAAAGTCTGTCTGAGATAGAGCCTTGGAACCCTTGTCCTGCATACGCACTTCACACAGCTCTGGTAGGTGTGATCCTAAGTTGATATTCACCAGCCTTGGCCATTTAAATGACATTAAGTGGGCAACTAGTTCCTGGGGACCCTTCTGTTAAGTGGCCCTTCCGTACACTTGGAGGCATCATGTGGACCTGAGCTATTACAGAACCTGCCAACACAGTTGAGTTTTCCTAGGCTGCTCCTGGTTGTGACTGGCCTCCCTTGGGGGTAGGCCTGTCCTAGCCGTGCATGTGTAGGGTGGCTATTGCAGAGTATAGTAGTGTCGGTGACAGTAACCATATAGTCACTAGCTTTTCAACTTCTTTCAGGAGCCCGAGCTACCCCTGGAGCTGCCCAAACAACAAGAGCCAAGCACACAGAGGCCACCTGCTTCCCAGAGCAGCCTCCCCGTGAGCCACAGCCCCAAGAGCCAGCTGCTGTCCTCTAGCCAGAGGGAAGGCCAAGCTCTTCAGGACCTTGTGGACTTGGCAGTCGAGGGGCTGAGCTCTAGTCCATGCTCCAGGAGTGCGGGCATGCCCACAGGTGGGACACTGGGCAGGTTGTTGGGCCTGCCCTGTGCAATGTGAGGTCAGGAGGAACTCCAGTGTGGGCAGCTGGGAGGCTCTGCACCTCTCAGTGGAGAGCGTGGATGAAGGTGCTCTCGTACCTTCCTCAGAGGAGAGGATGATGCAGAACATTCCGGTCTTTTCACAATCATCCCTAAACTTTAGCCCAAGACAGACTTCCTAGGCTAGTTTGTCTGTCCTACAGTCTTCCTACTTCCCTGTAAGGAGATGGGTAAAAGCAATTAAAGGGTTGCCTTAAGTAAAGGTGTCCTTAAATAGCATGTGTCCAGCCAAACCCAGGGTTGATACTGCCAGCTTGAGAGATGGCATCCTTCTGATCTACGAGTCCTTCTCTTAGGGTTGGACTTGGTACCTAGCAGCCTTCCACTGACGGGATTTGTTCTACCATGTCAGAAGACCCTTAGGAAGGATGACAGTGTCGCAGTAAGTACAAAGGCATCTGCCACAGCTGATCTGTGGGCTCTGCTCAGGCTCTGGTGTTTGCCAAATGTATGCCTTGACACCCGTGGTGGAGCGTAGAGTCCCAGGCCTCCTGTCTCATTTCTTGGGTCACTGTCACAACGTCTTTGCCACTGCTGTGCTTGGGCACTTCAGGTGTCCTCAGCAGCCAGTCTGCAGAGCCTTTCCAAGAGACTGCCTCCCTCTGTGTGCTCGTTTCTTAGTGATTTCCTTCATCGCTAAGGACTCGCTGTGCCCCTTCTGTGCATGGATTATGGGGTGAGCTCTAGCTCCCAATCCAGTGTACTGTGTTGGTAATGAATGACACTGGAAGATGGGTATCCGTGAGGACCCTGCTGTGCAGGGGCCATCTTGGTGATGTTCTTGCATGGAGGTTGGAAGTATTGGGTTCCTGCATAGCTCAGGCCCTGAGTCCTGTGCATGCAACGCTTAGGAGCTGTGAGGGCATCTTTATCCTCCACTGTCCCTCACACAGGCCAGGGAACACTGCAATAGAGAGCCTGGGAAGGAAAGAGCATTTGCCATGCTGGGTCCTTGTCTTCGGTATAACCCAGAGGCATAACCTCATGCCTCATCTGGGGATGTCCCGAGAGGAAAGCTGAGTCCTGGCTCATGGTCTCCCCTGCATGGGAAGTCAGCACAGCAATGGAGGAGCTCACACATCTCTCTTCCTCCTCCTCTTACAGCTCTCTCTTGGGTTATTGGCAACAGACTTTGGGGCCATGGTCAATAATCCGCACCTGAGTGATGTCCAGTTTCAGCTTGACAGCGGAGAGGTGCTGTATGCCCACAAGTTTGTTCTGTATGCTCGGTGCCCACTTCTTATTCAGTGTGTAAGTACGCAGGGGGCTGGACGCCTACCACCCCCCTTCTCTTTTCTCCTTTCCATTTGTATTTGCATCGTTTTGAGTCTCCTGATCCCTCTCCCTCCCTCCCTCCCTCCCTCCCTCCCTTCTTCCCTCCCTCCCTCCCTCCCTCCCTTCTTCTGTTGGGATGGCATGCTCTTGCTTCAGTCTCATGTTACAGGCTCCAGCCACCGTGGGGGAGTGCAGTGAGCGCTCAGTCACAGGAGCGTCCTATCTTCAGTCCTGCAGTAGGATGTCATCTGCAATCGTACTGGGCCGTAGTCATCTCTCCTAGTACCCTGTGGGGCTGGGCTTTTATTTGCTTTGTGGGTTCTTCTTTCTTTCACCCTCACTTCTACCTTGCAACACCCTGAACACTAGGTAGGAGAGGAAAAAGGGTAGAGGGGAAGGGGGTGACTATTAGATTACTTCCTGCTGATTGGGGCACCGCAGTTCCTTGGGGCAGGTTTGATCTTCACTGTCAGCCTCTCATTTCTTCTTTCCATCTCTTCACACACGACAAACCACAGCCCCTTCGGTCATGGCTCTAGCATTTATATATCCTCTAAGAAGTCCTCGGAAGTCCAAACGCCACAAAAACCACGCCCTTGCCAGAGCAGTAGGCAAATCATAGTCACCTACTGTGGACAGTCTAAAGCAGCCCCATATCCCACACCTGGGATTAAAACAAAAGCATCTTATATTTCTGTGTTTTTAAAGAAACCAAAATTCTCACTATACTCATGCAACCCACAGACCCACGTCGGATATGCTTAGAGTCAAGTGGAAACTGACCTTAAACATGCAGCCCAGTATGATTTTGTAAACAAAGGTTCAGACTACAGAATCTGGCCAGGACAACCCCCCCCCCCCCCCCCCCAGGATCTCAGGCTGTCTGAGAGCTAAAGATAGACTCTGCTCCTGTACTTTAGGTAAATACGGAAGGCTTCTCTGCTGTAGAGGATGGGGATCTGACCCAGCGTGTCCTGCTGAGTGACGTGAGCTCTGAGGCTGCCCACGCATTTCTGAACTACCTCTACACGGCAGACACTGACGTGCCTCCCAGCCTGGCTCCTGATCTGCGTTCCCTGGCCCTAAGGTGGGACTGTACTGTCCACACACTCCACAGCCGTTAACGTTGGTGACATGGACTGGGGGATTGGCATCACGAGGCGGTTGTGCTGCCTAAGGTCAGGGCTAAGCCCATCAAAACGTCTTTCCATCTTTTAATCCCAAGTGTACACCAGCAGCCCTGAACAGTTCCCTGATAGTTGGCTAGAATGGATGGTTGCAGGGTGCTGAGAGCTGGGTGGGATAGTAGCCCATGGTGTCAGCACCCTGAGACAGACACCTGATGCAGCCCCTTCATTGTCCCCATAAGTTACCCAGCATCAGCTAGGCGTCCTTCCTCCTCACTCATCCCAGGGTGTGCACATTCGTGTGCCTTTCGGGAAAAGCTCAGTGATGGTGGTTTGTGATACATCACCTGGGTTTCAGAGCCTTCCGATAGGTGGTCAGCCAGGCCTGCCAACAGTTTTGTCTGCTGTGTTTTTCCTCGGGCACAGTGCTTGAGTGAGTTTCGGGCAGCCTGGTTTTGTAGCTCTACCAGGTCCTGTGAAGCCAGCTGGGCCTGACACTCTGTCAGCACCAAAGTTAAAGCGTCACGGTGCTGCCAGAGGGATGACCAAGTGCGTTCCTGGGCAAGGGAAAGGCCACTAGGGGAACACTCTTCCTGAGCTCTGCCCTGGCACCTGTCCTCCGTAGAGCAGCGATGACACCGTGTCTCCCCTGGCAGGTTTGGTGTGAGTGACCTCGTTGAGCTGTGTGAACAAGTGCCTGCCACAGCAGACTCAGAGGGAGAGCAGCCAGAGCACAGCGAGGATTGTGAGAGCAGAGCAGAGAACTTCCAAGCGCTCCTGAGGTCCGTGTGGGGGAATGAAGAGGAGGAAGCGGAGACTCTGTTGAAACCTGAGGTCTGTGAAGAAGACAGAGAAAAAGTGAATGAGGCGGAAATGGACGAGATATATGAATTTGCAGCTACGCAGAGGAAGCTTCTCCAGGGGGAAAGAGCAGCAGCCACGGATGGGAACACTAACCAGCACGGGGAGGACAGTCCAGTTTCTGAGCCTTCCCTGGCAGGTGTCCAGAAGGACAGACAGCTCGAAAATACAGAGCAAATGGCGTCTGGGTTAGAAAGAGAAGAGGTACATGAAGGAGATTCCATTCCACTGCAGGACCAGTGCCCAGACTGGGCAGGGAAAGCAGAGGCCCAGGATGCACTGGAGGAGGCAGTTGACCACCCTGGCTTCTGCAGCCCTTCTGACAGCCTCCAAGAGACAGGGAAAGAATGCTTGCCTTTGCACCCAGCCCAGGCCCATGACTGCAAACAGCTCCTTCCATCAAATCAAAGAGCGTCATTGGAACTGTCACAAGTAACAGTTGGTCATGAAGAGCAGAGTGACCGCGTCAGGGAGAGGCAGGCAAACATGGCCCAGGCACCTTCTCCACACCCCTGCTGCCTCCCGTCACAGTCTTCTGTGGGTGACAGTCCCAGCCAGTCATGGCTTCACCTATACCACACAAGCAGTTTGTCACCCTCAGTGTCCCAGTCACACATTTCCAAGGTGGTGTCCCCAAGCTCACCGTCTCCAGTTACACCAGCTAAGCAGAGGAGGGACAGTAACATTCTCACATTACGGAAAGAAGCAGGCCACCACAAAGGCAGACAAAACAGCTCCAAATTGGGACGCAGAAGTAGGAGCATTCTGATTTCCCCAGCAAAGTCTCCGCCCATTGACCTGACGCAGTCTGTACCTGAGCCCCTGAGCCCCAGGGCCCAGGATCCTCTGCGCCGTGTGAAGAAGGAGGGCGAAGTCATCCTCTTACTGGATTCAGATGAGGAGTGGGAGCTGGAGCACATCAAGACAGAGTCCGTTTCTAAAGACTCTCCAGGAGGGAAAATTCCAGAAGTTAGCCCCAGGCCCTCTGACCTGTTGTCAGTCATTGATGTAGAGGGAGATCAAGAACATTTCCCAAGCCCACCGAAGAGAGAGGCCGGGCTGCAGCAGGAAGAGGAGGGGCAGCTGGGAGACCGGCCTGCGCCGGGCCACAGACACATCCCCTGGCTCTTCTGCAGCCAGACACCCAGCCTGGGTGAGGACAGCGCTACCGAGAGCTCCTGGCTGGTGCCTGCCACCCCCGGGGCCAGCAAGAGTCGTGATCGCTCATCTCAGACCCAGATCAGAAGCCTTAAGATCAGGACTCCATCAGGTGAGACTGCTCAGCAAACACCAAGGCCTCCCGTGCTGGAAGCAGCCCAGAAGTTCTCTGTGATCATGCCACATACACAGCCTGTTACTGTAGGAGCCTCAGACACCAGAAGACAGGCTTACAGAAGCCCTTCCCGTCCCTACCTCAGACGCCACAAGCTCTCTTCTTCACAGCCATCATGTCCTGTTCCTGATTTTACCAGCTGGTGCCAAAAATCCTCCTCACCTAGACCATGCCCACCAAATCCGCCTGCAGCCGATGAAGTGGTAGAAGTTGGGGACAGTGATGATGAGCAGGAGGTGGCTTCCCATCAAGAAAACAGCAGCCCTGTGCTAGATGGTGACCCCCCAGGTCCCATGGGTGACTACTGTTGGCATGAGCCTCTTTCACCAATTCCAATTGACCACTTGAACCTGGAGCGGACTGGCCCCTTGATCACAAGCAGTCCAGGCAGTCAGGTCCAGGAGGCTCTACAGAGTGATGGCTGGCACTCCCCAGGACTTGGCACCACCCCCATCCGAGGAAGCTGTGGTGCTCTCAGAGAGTCTCAAGAGCAGTCCTCACAGGCTGGCTCTCCAGAGAGCAGCAAACTGAGTGTCCTTAGCCAGGCTCTGTGGGATGACTGGGATGAGGAGGAAGGACATTCTCCAGAGGCCCCACCTGTGGCCCAAATGCTGAGTGCCAGAACTCGGAAGCCAGACAGGCCAGAGACACCAAGTGAGTGACTGTGAGGCCCGAGAGAGGCCTGTCCTATACTGCTTACACTGATGGGATGTGGAGGTTGGGATGGAAAGCTGAAGGATTTGCTCATCTGGGCAAGACCACCCTTTGATTCCCCTCCCCCCATTCTCCCATAAAGTAGGAGATGTGGCTGTCTCCCTAGAATATACTAGTAAGTATATAAGCTGCAAGTCAGCATTTCCTAAGCCTGCCTGGATCTCAACTAATGCACCTATTCAAAGTTCCGTCAGGGAACCCTCTTCCAGACCACTGACTCAGCACCCAGAGGTGAGCGCTGTCTGCAGATGTCACCTTAAAATGGGCAAAGTGAAGCTCCTTGAAAAGTTAAGTGCCATGTATTAAAGAGCAGGCTCGGTGGCATTTACCCAGCATACACGAGGCCTTAAATTCAATCCCTGCACCACTGTACACAGTTGGTTAAATATACAAACCTGGGTGTGATGACCATGCTTACAACTCCAGCACTCAGGGGGTAGAGGCAGGGGTCAGAAGTTCAAGGTCACCAGCAGCAGTGAGTTCCATGCCAACCCCTGCTGTCTTTAGAAATGGCTGATTCCTGGCACACACCTTTAATCCCAGCACCCTGGAGGCAGGGGCAGGGGCAGGGGCAGGGGCAGGCAGATCTATGTGACTTCAAGGCCAGCCTCGTCTACGGAGTGAATTCTAGGACACTCATGGATACACAGAGAAACCCTTTTCCCACCCAAAATTTAAGTATAGAATTGCCACAGTCACTCTAGGTGGGGGTGATGCACATCTCTAATCCCAGTACAGGACAGTGAAGCAGGAATATCAGGAGTTTACGTCCACCTAAAGTACACGACATGACAAAACTGTATCTAAGAAGAAAGAAAGGAAGACAAGAGAATTGTTTAGGGAGGAAGTTCAGTCCATAAAGTCCAATCCCAGACCCCACATTAAAAGCTAGACCTGGTCACACGGTTGTGATCCCAACACGAGATGAAGACAGGACCATCCATTGGGCTTGCTGGCCACCAGCATAGGAGTCGTCAAACAAGCCCTAGGTTCTCAGAAGACAAGTTGTCCTGAGGACAAGTGAGGAGCAGCATCCAGTGTTGGCTTCTGGCCTCTCCATGCATCCTCGTGATCACACTCACACGGAGTAATTCATAGAGCCCAGAAGTCCTGTTCTCACATACCCAAAGTAACTAAAACGGGTTCAAACACATAACCACTCACATAGTCACAGTAGCCAGAAGGGGAGAAAACCCAATGGTGGAATGTCGCGTAAGACTTAGGATGTGATGGGAAGGTCACAGAAGCTACTCACACCGTCACTCGTTTCTTGCCATAAAATACATACATAGACTGAAGAGTGCTGCAACACAGACTGCAGGTCCCCAGGGTCAGGAGTCAGAGCCAGGTTGCCGAGTGACGTGAACACTCAGTGGTCGAGCATAGTTCACGTTAAACCTTTTGCATCAGCCTGTGTGTTTTAAAGAATGGGATGGTGTACAGTGTGTAGCACAGTGAGTACTTAGCATGCATGGTGGACTCGCCTAGCACCCAAAGCTCACATGAGGAAGGTGAGGGGGAGCATGACCCCTGGCCCCACCTCAGGTGGAAGGACGTTACTTCCCATGCATTCCAGTCTTTCCGAAATGCTCAAAAGCCACTGCCTGTGGCCGGGAGGAGAGGACAGTGGATGTGGTCCATCATGCAGTCACAGCCTTGCTGGACGGGAGTGGAAGTCAGCAACCTGCTGCTTCCTTCCCAAATCCCCCAGCGGGCTGCTGACACCCTTCAGTGGTTTGAGAGCCCTAGCACCCCTGCTTCTGCCACAGGGGTGCCTACAATGCAGAATTTGCATTCTGCACCAGTTCCCAGGCTCAGAACCACTGCAGGAGACTTGAGACTCACACAGACTTTGGTCTGAGTCTGAGGCAGGTTTCCAAGCTTCAGGAAACCCTGAAAACTGACAGGAGGCAGTCTCCAGCCTCTGCAGACAAAAGGAGAGGGCAGGCTAGCCGTTCTTCCCATCAGTCTTGGTTTTTTTTTTATTCTAAGGCTTTTGTTGTTTTGAGGCAGGGTGTCCCTCTCTGTCCCAGGCTGGCATGAATTTATTGTAGCCCCCACGTCTCAGCTTCCAAAGTTATAGAATTACAAATGTGAGGTCTATCCCGCTCATGGTTTGTTGTCTGTCTGCCTCAAGCTGTCCTAGAAGTTGAGGAAATCCCTTTCCCTAAACTCAGTTTTGAACACCATACCTGGCATCTCTAGTAATCTTTTGTTTGTTTTTTCCAGACAGGGTTTCTCTGTGCAGCCTTGGCTGTCCTGGGACTCTCTCTGTAGGCCAGGCTGGCCTCGAACTCAGAGATCCCCTGCCTCTGCCTCCCAAGTGCTAGGATTAATGTTGTGTGCCACCGATCCTCCCCCCTCCGCAAGCATTTTTAAGAGGATATATGTACACTGCGTGATCTTTTGTAACTGGCATCTTTACTCAGCACAAATGCTTCTTTATTATATCTGAATACTGTGTCCATTCATCCATTAGTAGACGTTTGGTTTTGTGACGAATCCTGCTTTGTGTAGACATACATTTCACTTATGGTATAGTTAGGTCCAGGATTGTGGGTCATGCAGTAACTGTGGTTAACAATTTGAGAAACGACCACACCTTCCCCACAAGATACTGCTTCATTTTAGGTCCCCACCAAGATGTGTGTAAGGTGAAGGTTCCAGTCCCTCCATTCCTGTCAGCACATGTCACGTTTCCAGTCTAGTGGCTATGAAGTGTTCTGCACTGTGTTTCCGATATCTGAAGGTTCATGCTGAGCGCCTTTTTATGGACTCAGTGGCCATTTGTGTATCTTTGGAGAAATGCTTGCCCTGTCCTTGGTTTATTCATTACATTGGTTTTCTTCTTTCATTTGTTTACTGTGTGTGTGCATGCACATGCACATGCACATGCACAGGGTGCACGCAGCGGCCAGGAGGCAGTGGTGGGTGTTGGTTCTCCTTGGGGGTCCCCCACTCACCTGCACCTCCCCAGCCTACGCTGTCTTTGTTGTTGGTCTAGGGAGTTGTGACGTCTAAGCGAGTTTGGCGGTTCTCAGGGCTGCCAGCTGTCTCTGCTGTCTCCATACCTCAGGGTATGCTTTACTGGGAGATCAGATCACGTGCTGGGCTGTGGTACTAAAACACAGGAGCCTGTTCACCGGCATTACTGCTGTGTGGTTCTTGGTAACTGCTGTACACTGCCTTCCAATGGGAAGAAACAGCTCAAGTGGTGAGGGTGGTCTCCTTGGGCACAGTGTTGATTGGGGTCTCTCCTTTTCCATGGTGACACTTCTGGGGCAAAAGGTGGTGGCAGACCCATGCCTCTTACACTAAATCATGTGCTTCTTGTGTTTTATCCAGAAGGTGCTAACCAGAGAAAGAACTTGCCCCCCAAAGTGCCTGTAACCCCAATGCCAAGGTATTCGATCATGGAGACCCCAGTGCTGAAGAGAGAACTGGACAGGTTGGTAGTGACTCCGACTTCCTCGTAGGTGGTCTCCTGCGAAGAACCAGGCCGGGCAAGTGGGATGACCCAGCACTTGACCCTTAGCCCGGGGAGGAATTCCTGCAGTTTGCTCTGCATAGACTCGAGTGGGTTGAGTGGCTGGGCTTTTCCACGTCCTTACCAACCGTGAGCTCCTAGCGCTGACAGACGACTCCTGTGGTTACTCCATGCTGGTAGGAATGGAGCCCTAGCCGTGCCAGCCAAGTAAGGAGACTTAATTTTGTACCACGATGTGAAAACTGCCACATCCCGAGCAGTGGTGCTCCTCAGTCTCAGATACTTGGTGAAGTCAGTGCTCCCACTGTCCCAGGACACTGGGGACATTTCTGGCATGGGTAGCCTTCAGAGGAGGCTTGGTTGGCATGTGGCCACATGGTCAGCTTTGCACACCTAAGCAAGTCGGGCTTGTGAAACTTGAGTCCACTAAAGCCACACGTTACTCTGCAGCAGAGTGTGGTGGTAGGGCCTTGCTGCTGGACGTTGATGTTCATCTCTTTCCACATGCAGGTTTGGAGTCCGTGCTCTGCCCAAACGCCAGATGGTTCTAAAACTGAAGGAGATTTTCCAGTACACTCACCAGACTCTGGAGTCAGACTCTGAGGATGAGATCCAGTCCTCCCAGGTACCCCCAGGGGTAGCTCGCAGCCAGGCATCGAACACTGAGACCTGCAACCCTTCAAGGTCAGGAAGTTACACCCAGCTCAAGGCCACTGCAGGTCTCCGGACTCAAAGATCCAAGGGCCCCAGTAAAAGGAAGAGCCTTCAACATCAGGAGGAGCAGCTCGGTGAAAGCATTTCCCACCCGAGCAGGTCACCAGCTGGGGAGCCTTCACGCCCTGATGGTGACGCCCAGCTCCCAGCCTCCCAGGAGTGCATGGCTACCTCTGTGGATGGCAGCGACAACTCCTTTAGCTCTCAGAGGTAATGGATGCAGCAGGGTCTGTCACACTGTGTGTCCTGTGAATGGTGGGTCTGAAAGGGCATTAGAGAAGCCTAATGGCCAGTGTCCGAAAGCACGTGATTTCTGTTCTCTAGGACGCCCACATGGCTTACGTGTTCATTCCGAGTCCCCACAGGCCTGAGGAGCCCCGTAGTTTCCTTAGATGCCTGTGCTTTCTGGGTGGGATTGGGAGGCAGATCCCACCTAGACTGGCCTGGCCAGGGAACCAAGAACCACAGAGACCTGTAGGGCACCATCAAGGAGTCTTGTCACGTGTCAGGCCCAACAGAACCATGGAAAGTCATCCCTCAAAGGGGTTCCTGGTCTTGGGAGCTGAGAAAAAGGTGTTACATAACACCATTGTTCTTTCCAGCTCCTCTGGTGAGTTTGGGGCTGCCTTGGAGTCTGTAGGCGAAGACAAGGATGAGGAGGATGGCGTCACCGCGTCACAGGTAGCGATGCAGGCCCCAGACACAGAGGAGGCGGTGAGGCGCTACATCTGCTCGCAGCCTGCCCTGCACAGGAAGGTCCTGATGTACCAGCCTCTGCAGCTGGCTGAGCTGCAGGCTGAGCTGAAGCAGAACGGCATTCCTGTGGCCATGGGCAAGCTGCTGGACATCCTGGATGCTCAATGTGTCACCTTCACGACTGCTGCCGCCCGCAAGGAGAAGCTCAGACAGAAGAGGCGGCAGCCCTCGGGCCGAAAGAAAAAGGATCAGAAATGACCGTCCTCCACCCAGTTAGACCTGCCAGAGGCCTGAGCACCTAGTGTAAGGGAGGCCTCCACAGTATGTCGTAGGACGTGGACCTGTGTCTGTGTAAAGGACAAGAAGTCTTCTGCACTCTAACTGTGTGTGTCACCCTTGGTCTCAGAGCAGACCCTCCCCCCTCAGCCAGCACTAGTTTTCCCCCTTTGGCCCAAGCAGGGTCCCCATCCTATGTGTACCTGAAAGGCAGTGGGCCATACCAGCTGACCAGGCCAAGACCCAAGCCTCTTCTCTTGCCAGTGTCCAGCACAGCCAAGCACACCACGGCGGACCAGACAGGATGGGCAGCCTGCACCACTATTGTCATAGGTGCTCTTCCGCCCTGTGCCTGCCCAGACACTTGCCACTGTCACCAGCATTCTTCAAGTAGGACTGTGAGTAGGGCCCAGTACAGCTTTGAAGACCCCCAAAGTAAGCATGTTTGTGGGCTCTGCCCATTTGTGTTAGGCCTCTTTGACCCAGTGTGGACTCTGGGACCAGAAAAAACCCAGAAGTTTGGATTTCTACAGCTTGTGAATGTCCTTATGTGTTTTAAATACAGTGAAGTTGTTTTATATGATGTGCAATAAAAAACAAAGAAGGCTTTATTTAAAAAAAAAACAATAAACTTAGACACTCCTCTCTGGGAAAGCTGTGGGGAACACACAGTGAGCTGGGGCCCTCCGCCCTGCCGCCCACCAACGCCTTTGCACGTGTTCTGACCTTGACTGCTTACTGTCCGCTGATGTACATCCCTAAGAACACATGCAGATGCCACTTGTTACTGTCTGCACAGGCACTAACTCCAGCTGCTGCTGCTCAGGGGAACAGGCCAGGGACAGTCTCAGTGTCACCTGGAGTGTCACAAGTGCCAGGCTGGGCCTGTTGGACCTACTGAATCAGCTTGCTTTGTTAACACTGACCTAGAGTTGTGCCAGGCCACGTCGAAAGAAAGATCAGCCAGCCATTCTTTTAGGAGCTGCAGTGTGGCTTGGTGATAAAGTATACCTAAGGTTCTGTTCAGTTCCTAGCACTACGAGAAAGCCATGACATCAAGGACAGATTCCTGGGAAGGATTTATGAGCTGATCTTAGAGGCCAGGGAGGTCAGAACAAAGCTTGGTGTTTGTGGAATGTGTCCTGGCCAGTCCTGCCCATGATTACCAGGCAGGCAGGCAATTAGAAGCCAAGTGCCATGGGTACCCAATGACAGATCCCTCAACCCCTAAACCTTCCCGCAAACACGCCGGCTCCCACATGATGGCACTGGGACCCTCAAGATGTATGGCTGCTTCACCCTTCGGTGATCTGAAGCCACATGGGCACTGGGACCACTCACTGAATAAAGTGAGGGGTCCTCTTCTAGAAGCCACCCTGCCTTTGTTTGGTTAGCACAAGAAGTACTTAGCCCCACGACAGAATGTGTGTTGAACACAGGGACATGGTGTGGGTGGACATGGAGGTCTGGGTAAAGTGACCAGAGCTCCAGCCTGTTCACTTCTGTGGTCCAGCCCTTGCCATGGCCTAGGCTGGTCCACCTAAAGCCGTCTGTGTTGAACCACAGTCGAGCTTGGATAAAAGACCACAGGGAAAGGCCCTGACTGCAGGCTGGAAGCTTCATACTCCCCATGTTAGGAAGAACTGAGCCTGCTAACTGCCCTGCTGCCCTGCTCTCGGGGAACAAAGTCTCAGAGTGAAGATGACCCTGAGAAATGTGTGTACTCGGGCATGTGTGTATGTGTATTCACACACACACACACACGCACACACGCACGCACGCACGCGCACACACACACCAGAATAGCCCATGTATGGGGCTGGTGGCTATTGCACCAGGATATTCCCTCAAGATTCTCAGGAAGGAGTCTGTTTCCTCTCCTGCCAGGTCCCCAGAGGAGGCAGGCTCAGCCTCTTGGGCCTCAGGTGACAGGTGAGTGTGACAGGCCCACAAGGCCCCTGTGGCGTCCAACGTCTGGTAGGCACCTGGTTCAGGCACCTTTGTTGTACTCCTTGGCCAGGACCACAGCCACCAACTCTGCTCTGTTTGCCTAGAGCCTCATCAGGCTCCTCATGGTCTGGCACTGTGTCCCAGCTCCTGGCTTGCTTCTCTGTGCTCAGTTGCGAAGGAGATGGGTAGAAGGTGTCCTGAAACAGTATTTCTCACCACCACCAAAATCCTACCCTCTCAGTGGGAAACGAGAACTAACGGTTCCTCCTGCATCCCTGCAGGCAGGCTGCTGTCAACACTGGAACTCAGTAGACTGTCACTCTGTGTGCTTGCTAAAGAGCCCCTGTCACACAACTCACTAAGAGCCATCACAGAAAATGGCTTCCCCCTGGTGCTAGGAGACCTTCTAAATAGTCCGTTTATTGCAAGCTTTTTGGCCCTTTGATGTCTCTGTCAGAGCAGGACGCTATGAGGCCCACCTCAGGGACAGAGTGACCTTCCTGCTGTGACCAGCTACGTGCTGCTGTTACAGGATCCACTGACTCGCAGGGAGACATAGGATAGGGCTAGGTCAGAAGTACTTTTGGGGTGAAAAGAATGTGGTCTAATAAGAGGAAGGTCATGGGGTATCGAAGCCTGGAAGTGCACAGGCATTCTGGCCTCACTGGCTGCCTCTTAAGCAGTGTGACCTAAACCAGGTGCTCACTTCCTCCCTGCCCCCTTGCTTCCCCACCCCCAACCTACTGACGGAGCCTGTTGTCAGAGGACAGAGGGTGACATGTCAACAGTTTTGGCACTGTACCCATCCTGACCACATGCTGTGGGATGCTCAGTCCCAGCATGGAGACCCAGCATCATTTCCCTACTCTCTAGACTTCTGGGGGATGTGACAAAACCAAGGAGGTAAGCCTGGGGCCAAGCGGCTCACCCATTTGTCGGCGAGGCTGTTAGCTTTTAAAACTAGACAGGAAGGAAGGTTGAGGTGGAGGACAGGAAGAGCTGAAGACCCGGAGCTGCAGTGACAGTGGGTGGACTCCTGGGGACTGCAGGATGTGGTGGGTCTGTCACTCCTCACCCTGGCGTGATCAGTGTGGTAAACTCCCCTGAGCTCTCAGACAAGGTTTCCTCGGCTCCGGACAAACCAAGGTCTCTGCCTCGGCTGGCCTGCCACTGACTACCCAAGGCCTTGAACCATGACCATGGCCTCCTGCTCACTGGAGAATGCAGGCGGAGCTCTTTAGCACCCTGGAGCAGCCACAGTGGCAGGAAGGTAAGTGGCACCCAGAGCACATTGGTGCAGGAGCGAGGGAGGACCCAGGAAGAGCTGGTAGGGAGGACAGACGCTCTTAAAGCCTGAGCTACACAGGGCACCAGGAGATTACAGAATGCTGAGCCCTGGGTGCCGGGCGCTCCTGGGGCTGGATGCCTCGGTGTCTGGTAAACTCAGATGTGCCCAGGATGGTGGTCCAGGACAAGTTCTAGGGGAGAAGGCCAGGCTCTCTTTTCTTGGTGACAGCATGGGAGGAGCAGGATGCACTGCAGGCTGTTACGAGTGAGACTGGAACCCTGCCCCCTCCCTGCCAGGCTGCGGACCCCAAGCAGGTGACCCTCTTCTTGTGCTCACCTGCAAGTGGGCTCACAACTCCAGCACCTACCTCAAAGGTCAAGGGAAGTGGTGCACACAGCTCCAGGCTCAGCTCCCAGCCGTCCCAGCCATCCCCCCTCCCCCAGAGCCACTCCTAGCCACACCCTGGGGTTGGTTAAAACTTGTCATTCTGAGACTGGTAACCCTTGGAGGCCTTCTGTTAGGGGTGCTGCTGCAAAGCCTGGTGAATGCTACACACAGGGAATGTTAGCTACGGTATCCCCATGGACAGGCTCCTAGGCCCTGGCGCTCCTCCCAGCGGCCCCCTCCCCCAGGCTGGCATTTCCTTATCCCAGTCTCACCTAAGCCACCCTGCAAAGGCTGTACCTACCTTCCTGCTGGGAGGGGAGATCCACCCGCCTGCTGGGACTCCCGGTCAGGGCCACGGTGTATCCTTAGGGCAGAAGTAACTTCTTCCTTCAGGTTGCTCATCTCAGAAGCCAGATAGCTGCTATGGTGCTAGGTCAGGCCTGGGGAGGGAGATGAGGGCAGAGAGTAAGTCACACAAAGAACCCAAGGTCCTGTGTGTGTGACCAGAGCTACCAACAGCTAGGTGGGGCAAGGCGGGCATTTGGGAAGGGGATCAGCAGGCTCAGCCAGGGAGAGGCATGAGACAGAGTAGGCTCCCCCAGACATGATGCTTTGCCAGAGCCCAGGAGCAGTGATCTAGGCCCTTCCAAAACATGGCGGCCTCATCCTCTTGTTCACTAGCTGCAATAAGGTTATCTGGTGGGCATCCAACTACAGAAGGCAGTGGCTAGCCCTGGTCCACGCCCTGACAATAAATACCTGAGCGGAAAGCACAACAGGCCCCTAGCATCCTGACCTTTGGCACGGACAGGCTGACATAGGACTACTGCTTCACTTGGTCCAACTACATTTGTATTTTTGCACAGTTGACAACTTCAGAAGTCAAGATGTACCTTACACACAGTAAGGTGAACTAGTGTGTTTAATCATTCCTTGGATCGATGTGTAGAAACTGGCACCTAGAGGTCCTTTGTGCTGCCTCTCAGGCAGAAGCAACCCCAAGAGTGACTATTTCACACCTATCATTTCAGATTGGTTTGTCCAGATTTCCCTGGAAATGGAATCCAGGAGCACATTCTTTTATGGCCAACTGTGCAGACATCTGTGTGACAGGCTGGGCCGGGTGCAGAATCTGTGTGACAGAATGGGGCCGGCGTGGGCATCTGTGTGACGGGCTGGGTCGGGTGCGGGGCATCTGTGTGACGGGCTGGGTCGGGTGCGAGCATCTGTGTGACAGGCTGGGCCGGGTGCGAGCATCTGTGTGACGGACTGGGTCGGGTGCGGGCATCTGTGTGACGGGCTGGGCCGGGTGCGGGCATCTGTGTGACCGACTGGGTCGGGTGCGGGCATCTGTGTGACGGGCTGGGTCGGGTGCGGGCATCTGTGTGACAGGCTGGGCGGTTTGGTAGCGGTTTGTGCCCTTTCCACCTTTCCCTCGCTACTGTTGATGGGTATTGGTTGATTTTACTACTTTGGCTAATTCTGAATAAAGTTGTCAGGAACATTCTAGAACCTGTGGCTTGGTGGGAACTCATGCTTGCGATCCTAGATCTATCTTTTCCATCTACTTCAATGACGTTCCATGGTTTTTAAATGCAGAGGTCACAAACTTGTTGCTAATTTCACTGGATGTGATCGGTTTTGATGGTTGCTAGTATGCAGAAATAAACGGACTGTTTGAGAGCACTGACCCTGGGTCCAGAGCCCTGCCAAACTCAGACATCAGTTCTAGTCATTCGTTTGTGGACGATTTTGAATTTTCTGTGTCTAACTATAGCTGTGAATGTTTTAGTTTTTCCTTATTGCGATGGTTTCTTCTGTGTGTGCCTCTGTGTAGTCTGTATCTCAGGTTTTAGTTGTTTATTATATTATTATGATTATTAGTGTGGGTATCCCTGCGTGCATGAGGAGATCAGAGGACAATTTTGGGAATCAGTTCTGTCCTGTGGTCCAGGGCCAGCACGCTGGTTGTCATGTTTGTGTGGCAAGCACTTTAAACCCTCTAAGCCGCCCTGCCAGCCCCATCCTAATTTTTAAAAAAGCAAAACCATCGAACAGAATATGTCATGCTTGGTGAATAGAGCTAGGATTATACTCTCTCTTTGTATGATTTAAATATTTTAATGAACATGTATTACTTTCATAATTCCGTAATCAATCTAGTAAAGTGTAAAAAGCAACATTTGTTAGTGGAATTTGAGCAATTGAAGTTAATACAGTAAGAAACAATTCCTCAGTTCCACTACCAAACGCCTCCAGCTTTTTCCTGTAGAGAGAGAAAATGGTATCCTGTTATAGTTGTACTATTTTTAATTTTTTTAAGTAGCTTAATTTTGAAATATATGTGCACATAAGTGTCTATATCATAATATGCACATGTGCTTTTGAGTGTCCACAGAGGGCCAGAGAGGGAAATAGATTCCTTGAAGCTGGAGTTCCAGTTACAGGGGCTGTAAGCCACTTGATGTGGGTGCTGGGAACTGAACCTGGGTCTTCCGGAAGAGCACCAAGCCCTCTCAATCACGGAGCCATCCCTTCAGCCTCCGCATTCTATACCTTAAATTTTTTGGCATAAAAGTGTAAATGTGTTGTAAATCTGGGGTTATAGCTCATGGGTAGATCACCTGCTTACCACAGCCGAGACTCTGGTTGAAGTCCCAGCACCACACAACAGGGATTGTCATTAACTTAACGACACTCGAAACTATACATTTTGCATAGATTAGACCCTCACTAAGGTGTTTTGAACCTTTATGACATTAAAAGACAAAAAGTCTACTGTGAAGCCTGGCGTAGCGGCGAACCTTTAATCCAGCATTTGTAAGGCAGAGGCAGGCAGATCACTGTGAGCTGGGGGTTAGCTTGTCCTACATAGTGAATTCTAAGACATCCAGAGTTATATAGTGAGACCCTATCTCAAAATAAAGAGTACAGTATATGCATTACTCCAGTTAGACACGTCGAAGGCCTTACTTTACTTCAGGACCTCATAGTGTCGCGACACAGAATTGGACCAAATTTATTTTTATCAGTTAATCTCTCATTGAGAAGAATTTTACATTTTCACCCCCTTCAACTTTTTCCTGTAGCAAATGTTTTATGAGCATTCTTGTAGCTGCATTTATATGTCTAATTATTTAAGATAAAGTCACATGGGGGGGGGCAGGGAGAAGGCTCAATAAGAACACTGGATGAGAACATGAATTCAGATTTCCAACATGCAAGATAAAAGTTAGATGTGGCTGTACTGTGGTGAGTGGAGGGAGGATGATGTCTGGGGCTGGCTGGCCACTAGCCCAGTTCTAGATTCAGTGAGAGACCCTCTCGCAAAGGTAGAGGCAGAGAGATAGAGCAGGACATCTGATGTCCTCTTTTGGTCTCAGCACATGCAAAGGCATCTGTACTCACCTGTCTGTGCATACATCGTATGTAGTGGTGAATTAGTTAATCCACTTTGGCTCCTAACCCACCCAAGAGCTCTCTGGATTTGCAAATGAAAGACGTGCGTGCACGCACACGCACGCATGCACGCACGCACGCACGCACACACCAGCTAATTTTGATGCGCCTTGGCTAGCTCTTCTTCCAATATTATGGCTCAACACCTTTTAAGTTTATATTTTATCTTTGCTGCCCTGTTACCTTCTGGGCAGTGCCACCCTCCCCCTTTCCATCACATTGCTGGATGTTTTCTCCCCTGCAGCTCTTAAGTCTGATCCCTCTGCCTCCATGGCATGGCGATTCTCTTACTCCCCTCTCTTTTGGTCCCTTGCCCATGCAATCTAAAAGTCCCGCCCTGACTCCCTGCCCAGCCAATCAATTGAGCCAGCTGGAAGCAGGTACCCTCAGATCTGGAAGCATGGCCTTTGGGAGCCAAAATAAGACAATGCATAAGAACCAATTCCCAACATCTCAATCTTTCTGTCTAAATTTTTAAAAAAGGTTTGTCTCTCAGATAAAATTTGGGCATAACCGCAACAATTATGTAAATTACACAGTTTGATATATAATTAACATCTAGTTCATCATAGTTATCAGTTAAAGTACTATTTTTTTTTAAAGATTTATTTATTTTGAGTACACTGTCGCTGTCTTCAGACACACCAGAAGAGGGCATTGAATCCCATTACAGATGGTTGTGAGCCACCATGTGGTTGCTGGTAATTGAACTCAGGACCTCTGGAAGAGGAGTCAGTGCTCTTAACCGCTGAGCCATCTCTCCAGCCCCAGTTAAAGTACTATTCATCCTGACTGAAAGAGTTTACAATTCTATATCTGAGTTACGTCCTGACTTTAAATTGTATTACCATCTGAAAAACATCCTTTCTATATCATCTTCTTCAATGTTAAACAACCTGAGTTTGATTTGAGACTATAATTAGTCTTCAACCCCATCAGAAATCTGAGAATGAATTAAATATTACCGGAAGACATAGCAGGAAGCACAGAGCATAGCTCCCAAAACTTAACCAATTTGTAGAGACAGCTACCTAGATAGTCCCTCACTCCTCAAAATGTGGGAGCATCAGTCTTCAGCCTTCTGGCCCAGAGCCATCGGACAGGCCTTGAAATAAAGCAGGAACTACGAAGGATTGTTTACTTTGTCTTGGTAGAGCTAAGCTGTCGACTATCCCACACTGTGTGTCCCTTCTTGGACAGTATTTTTTGTCTGTAAATGAACACAGTAGTTTTTGTTTGGTGGCTATATTTTGCCATAAGTGGAGCAACTCCATATGGAGGTTTTGATGTTCAACTTCTTCTTTGAACCAAGAAGTGGGGTACTGTCAGGACCTGTCATGGTACTGTCATGTCTCTAGTCAAATGATCTTTAATAATGAATTAATAGTAAATGTCATATTCTGTGGCTTTCTGGTGTTTTTGAAGACTATATAAAATGTGTCTGAATTGTTAAGCCTTCATACTATCATGCACACATGTAACACTCACATCCACAAAAATTCAATTCCCGGGGCTGGAGAGATGGCTCAGTGGTTAAGACCACTGGCTGCTCTTCCAGAGGTCCTGAGTTCAAATCCCAGCAACCACATAGTGGCTCACAACCATTATGGTCTATTTGATGACAAGCTACAGTGTACTTATATACATAAATGAATAAATGAGGTTTTTAAAAAAATTCAATTCCCATTTGTAGAATTTTTAAAAATATAATCTGTTATCGATTCTTTGGCATAACTTTAATTTTTTTCTAACCTTATTTTTGATGATGTTTCTTTTTTTTTTTTTTTTTCCGGAACTGGGGACCGAACCCAGGGCCTTGCGCTTCCTAGGCAAGCGCTCTACCACTGAGCTAAATCCCCAACCCCTTTGATGATGTTTCTTAAGCGTTTTAACCTACCTTGAAGCCCACCACCCCCCAGAGGTGGAAAAGAAAGGATATGGGGGAAGGAGACCTGTTTAGAAATGGTTCTTTGGAGCAATTCCCATCGGTGTGGTCTGGAAATCGGCAGTTCAGTTCACCGGTCAGCAGCGGCAGCTCCTTCCACTCATGCACACTTCAGGATACACCGCGGTCCTGTTAGCAACAGTGGTGACTCAACCTAGCAGAGACAGCCAGGCCTCAGCCTTGGCGTGAGTCAGTGGGAGGGACCCAGAGGGACACCGGGAGAAGTTCTTGGCTGTGCCTCTCTCAAGGAAGCAAAGATCAGCGAAGACTCTAGGTCCACAAGCATCGCACAGCTAGCTGTATCAGCAAGCCAAGCTCTGTCTCCATCGCTCCGTGGAGTCCTCTAAACCTTGGCAATTTCGCATCACGTATCCTAATCCTACTTTTTATTTCCCAGTCCTTTTATATCCACCCTTGTAATCTCTCCCACTGACCCCGCCAGGCAATGACCTGCTCGGTCAATCACAGCCTTCTCTTACACTCCCGTGGTGTCTCCAGTCGTTATGCCATATTTATATGACTCCATGCTTCGGTCTTTCCTGCCTCTCCGTCATGTACTTGTATGTCTTAGTGGCATTGGGAGCTGTGGTGTATCCCACAGTACACCAATTTGTCCACACATCTTTATGTGCAAATGTTCATTACAATGAGTCATTGGTCTGATTTAAGGCCTCTGGCTTCTGCTAGGGATCCTCACCAAGATTTCTCTCAGACATCCTGCTGTTGCCCAAAGTTGTGAAGATCCTCTGACTAAGAACCCACCCCTTCACATGCCTCATAGCTCATAGATACGGTAGCTGTAAGGGTGGGTCAACTCAAGGCCCTAGACGTGGGCCTGGGTGGTAGTTGAATTTGTCAGCCTAGGTCTCCCCTGGGCCTCCCCTCCTCCAGGTGAGGGGCAGGGCCAGCTCTCTTTCATGTGGTTGAGGAGTGGGGCTGCCTCTCCTTTGTGTGTGTGTGTGTGTGTGTGTGTCTGTCTGTCTGTCTGTCTGTGTGGTGGCCATCAAGGAGTGGGGCTGGCTCTCCTGTGGCTAGATGAGAAGCCAGTCATGAGTAGAACTTTTTTTTTTTTTGGTTCTTTTTTTTCGGAGCTGGGGACCGAACCCAGGGCCTTGCGCTTCCTAGGCAAGCGCTCTACCACTGAGCTAAGTCCCCAACCCCATAAGTAGAACTTTTAATGACAAATTACGATCTATAATTCTGGTTGAGAGTGTGTGTGGTCAAGTGGCAGAGTTTGCCTAGCATGCAAGAGGGGATCCATACCTGGCACTACAAAAAATATTCTATTATCTTCATACTAATTTGTGTTTCAACCACCTATGTGTTAAGATTGCTTGGTCTGGGGAGATGGCACAGTTGTTCTTGCTGCTTGTGCTGAGGACCCGAAATTTGTTCTCAGCTCACATCTACTTAGAACTCCAGTTCCAGGGCACCTGACACCTTCTTCTGGCCGCACAGGCATTGCACACACATGAACATAAGCAGGAAAAATATTCATAACACATAAAGTAAATATAAATAAATCTTAAGAAAAGATTCTTCACACTGCCACATCATCATGTGTCGTTTGTATTTGCCTGTTACAGGAGATTCATAGCTCAGTGTTTTTCCTGCTTGATTTATAGACTGTTTCTTTCCAGCATCTTAGCTACTTATTTCTAAGAATTATTCATTCTTTCTTTCTTCCTTCCTTCCTCTCTCTCTCTCTTTTTCTTTCTTCCCCTTCCTTCCTTCCTTCCTTCCTTCCTCCCTCCCTCCCTCCCTCCCTCCCTCTCTCTCTCTCTCTCTCTCTCTCTCTCTCTCTTTCTTTCCTTCTTTCTTCCTATTTGAGACAAGGTTTCTCTGTGTAGCCCTGACTGTCTTGAACTCAGTCTGTAGAGCAGGCTGGCCTTGAACTGAGAGAGATCTGCCTGTCTCTGCCTCCTGAGTGCTGGGTTTAAAGGTGTGCACCACCACTGCTGGCTGCTTGTATTTTTAAAAAAGCTTCCCTTGGGGACTGGAGAGATGGCTCAGTAGTTAAGAGTACACGCTGCTCTTCCAGAGGATCCCAGCACCTAGATGGCAGATCCGTGCCATTTGTAACTCTAGTTCCAGGGAACCAGAAGCTCTCTTCTGGTCTCCAGTCATACACATGGTGTACAGACATATATGCAGGCGAATCCCACCTAGATGAAAATACATTTTAACAATATTTATTTTGTATTCATGTGTATGCATCTGTGTGCGCAAATACCTCAGATGTCAGCAGGAGTCACAGGCAGGTGGGAGCTGGCTGAGGTAGATACTGAGAACTGGGCTCCGGTCCTCTGGAGGGGAATCAAGCATCCCTAACCACTGAGCTTTCCCTCCAGCCCCTCTTTTCTTTATCTATCTAGTCATTTCCTGTCTATAATGCTCTTGTCATCACTACCTGATCCATCTAATTTGTGTCTCCGTGTGTATTTGTCTGTGGATGCAAATGTGTGTAAGTGCACATGCCTGTGTGTGTAGGTGTGGAGGACACGTGCACGTGACTAGTCGCCTCAGAAACCCTTCTTGTTCCTTGTCCTTTACTAACATCGTCCCCTACTTTTCCCTACTCACAAGACAGGGATTCTGTCCAGTTTGTTCACCTTCATATTCCTCGTGTCTACAGCATATAAGAGACTCTCAGTAAATATTTCCTGGTAAATCATATCTGTAATTACACACTTGGAAGAATGAGGCAGGAAGATTCTATAAAGTAGGCACCAGGCTGACGGGGGCCACACGCAAGACTGTCTCATAAACCAACAAGCAACAAACATACTTGTAGGTCAGAGGCCAGGGAGATGGCTCAGTGGGCAGAGAGAGACACTTGCTGAACAACCACGAGGACCTGAGTTCAAGTCCTTAGCACAGACATAGCCAGGTAAACACGGCCAGGTGTACATCTATAATCCCAGCACTGTGGGGTGCAGAGACAGAAGGGTCTCTGGGGCTTTCTGGCTGCCAGCATATGTCCAGGTTCAGTGAGAGAGCTTGTGTCAGGGGAGTAACGTAGAATATGATACAGCAAGACACCTGACATCCTTATTTGGCCTCTCCACAGACATGTGAGCATACACCACACACACACCGTCAAACACTCACATACTTTCAATTTCAATTTTTTTTTCTTTTTTTCGGAGCTGGGGACCGAACCCAGGGCCTTGCGCTTCCTAGGCAAGCGCCCTACCACTGAGCTAAATCCCCAACCCCACTTTCAAATTTTACTAGGCAAATGAATGGACAAATAAAGAACATATATTCTAGTTAACAAACATTCCCTCCATTTTTTTTTTTTTTGAGGCAAGGGCTTGCTATGTAGCCCAAGTTCTTCTCAAGTTTGTATTCTTTCTGCTCCTGCCTCCAAAGTGCCAGGACTAAAGCCATCCACCACTACACCCAGTGACCCAGTTTTCAAACCATGGCCTCCATCTTAGATCAACATCCATGCTTCCTAACCATGTGTCCTTAGGAAAGCCACCTAACCTTGGTATTTGGTCTATGAAATAGAAGCGGTAAAGAGGGTCTTCATTAAAAGTAAATGAGTGGGGTTGGGGATTTAGCTCAGTGGTAGAGCGCTTGCCTAGGAAGCGCAAGGCCCTGGGTTCGGTCCCCAGCTCCGAAAAAAAGAACCAAAAAAAAAAAAAAAAAAAGTAAATTGAGTGATGCAGACATGGAGGTATGCTGAGTGGGGGAGGGGATATTTGCCTTTGGGAAACATAACACATTAGCTGAATGGTGATAGGAATGGGCATTGTCCCCAAGAGGAAAAGAAAACTAACTAGAAATCTACCCAAATATTATACCCAGCAGTTCTATACAGGGTTGCTCCGGGAACACACACAGCAAAACTAACCAGAAATCTGCCCAAATATTATACCCAGCAGTTCTATACAGGGTTGCTCCGGGAACACACACAGCAAAAGCTGCTTGCCAGCACTGCTACAGGGAAGCGAAGACCGGTTACCAATGCAGGGATATTGTTCAAAGCAAGTGACAATTCAGAAATAAGAAGATAAAATATGGGGCTGGAGAGATGGCTCAGCAGTTAAAGGTACACACAAGAGTACATGCTATTCTTGCAGAGGACCAATGTTTGATCCCAAGCACCTATTATAACTACCCATAATGCCAGCTCCAGCAGATCTGACACTTTCTTCTGGCCTCTGTGGGCTCACCCATGCGTTTGCACAAACCCACACACACATAAACAAAATATGGCTCTCATTTTAAAACATGGAATTATTTCTACTGAAAAGCCGAAAGCTTGAAGAATTTAACAGAGGAGTGACACACCAAAAAAAAAAAAATACTCAGTTTACTGACATCCGATGAAATATAAAAATTAATTCTTTTACACCAACAATTTTCAGAACAAGACTATTTTGTAAGTGCTTGGATGCAAGTAAGAAACCTTTACTTTCCAAGCTCTAGATGAGGAAAAAAATGTAGGGTTTTACTAGTGAAGCTATAAAAAGATCTGTGTATTAGCACAGATCCAAACATGCACCAGGCGTTGGCCCTGATCCCACCCCCGCCCCCCAACTCTCCACTTTGGAAAACTGCAAAAGCAAAAGCCAGAGGATCTTACAGGAGTGTGGAGAGTGGAACCAACCTCTGCCAGCCTTACATTCCCAGGTTAGTCCATCCTCTGCCAGCCTTACATTCCCAGGTTAGTCCAGCTCATTGGCCTTAAACATAAACACGGTACGTTAATGGTATCGACTCTCCAGCATGGCTATGGGTGGAATGGCCGTCCTTCTTACTGATGAATGTTAAACTGACACCAATAAGTTCAAAACCAGGAGTCTGTGACAGCCCCTCTTCAGCTAATCACCGAGAACCTGGGGCAGCCAGCACTGGCCAGATCGTTGGCAGTTAAGATAACCATTCCCAGGTCATCTTAAGCAGGGCCGCTGCCAGCATTGGACTGTGTTCTCTGCTTACCCCATCTCCCGTGTGCTTTCTTGTCTAGAACTATAAACTATGGGCGACTGGTATCTGCCTAAGAGTCCCCAAGGGACTGCTGTGGCCCCTGTACCCAGTGAGGAGGAACATCAATGGGACAGGCCGCAGGAGAGCTTCAAACAAGCAGCCGGCTGTGGCGAAGGAGTGTGAGCAGGTGGGACATGGCATGCGCTTTACCTCTTGCCGGCCCCGTATCTCTGTGCTCAGCAGTGAATGGTGCTTCCTGTAGGCCCAAAGCCCCCCAGCTTCAGGAAGGCCAGCCAAGCCAAGAGAAGAAGCTATACTGCTGCTCTGAGAGCTTCCCCCTTACCCTCGTTCTTTCATTTCCTTTTTTAAAAAATTAAAATACTCCTTTTTAGAGCAGTTTTAGGCTGGCTTACAGAGTGGTGATTGGGTACGGAGTTCCCACACACTGTTGCCTGCCCGGCGTACTCCCCATGCGGGGCTGCATTTGTTACAGTGAAGACCCTCAGGCTCTTAGCTTAGCTGACACAACATAACTGCACAAGTCCAGTCGACTCTAGGGTCCCCACTTGCATAGTGCAGTGGCACCCACCCACCCACCAATACAGTGTCACACAGAGCACAGGGTGTTTGTTTCCCCACCCTGGTCACCCCCTGACCTTACCACAGTCCCCTTCCACTCTCTGCCTTTCCCAGGGTGCTCATTGGATCGACTCATACACTGCTCCCTTCCCACACTGCTTACGTCACTCCTCCCAACAGTGTCGCCATTGCCAGGTCACAAATAAGGAAACCTAGTTGTAGTGAGGTGACACAGCCTGCCTGGGGTCACCCAGCTTGCAGGTGTTAGAGCTAGAGTCCAAGTCCTTTTCATTCGGCCCCTGCCTCTTTATTTTCCCTGGCCAGGAAACAGCAGAGGGTTCCCCAGGGTACAGTCTTGGCTCTGTCTTCACAGCTTCTGGCTGCAAACACAAGACTCCATGAGGAAGCAAGAGGTGTGGACAGACAGAGAGACATGCTGGGCCAAGAATGCTGGCTCCCCAGCTGAGCAGGTGAAAACTCTTGTGGATCTGTTGGCTGGGAAGGGCAGTCAGCTGCTACTGGCCTGTAACAAAATGCCAGATTCCCCAGTGGGATCTCAAAGCAATGGTAAGTCTTCCATGGAGGACGAGGGAGGCAGTCGGGGAAGTGCCTGAAACCTCTCACCTTGTCCTGTGCACCTCTCACTTTGCACCTTACCTCTTTTGTCCTGCAGAGTCAAGGCTACAAAAGCACTGTGAGGCTCTGTTGAGCAGGGTGGGAAATGACCCAGAACTGGGCAGTCCCTCACACCAACTGGCCAGCCTCATTCTGGTAGAGGGTCTGACAGACCTACAGCTGAAGGAGCATGACTTCACACAGGTGGAGGCCGCACGTGGGGTCTGGCGCCCTGGCAGAGCCATCACCCTGGATAGGCTCTTTTTACCTCTGTCTCGGGTGTCTATCCCACCTCGGGTGTCTGTCACCATTGGAGTGGCTGGCGTGGGCAAGACCACGCTAGTGAGGCATTTTGTTCGTTGCTGGGCCAGAGGACAAGTGGGCAAGGGCTTCTCATGGGTTCTGCCCTTGACCTTTCGCGATCTGAATACCTATGAGAAACTGTCTGCAGACAAACTCATCTACTCCATCTTCTCAAACGCTGGGGAAGCTGGGGCGGTGACAGCTCCAGATAGAGCCCTCCTGGTCCTGGATGGCTTGGATGAGTGTAAGACACCCCTGGAATTCTCCAATACCGTGGCCTGCACAGACCCAAAGAAGGAGATCCAGGTAGACCACCTGATCACTAACATTATCCGAGGCAACCTCTTTCCAGAAATTTCTGTCTGGATCACCTCCCGGCCCAGTGCTGCTGGTCAGATCCCCGGGGGCCTAGTGGACCGGATGACCGAGATTCGGGGTCTTACTGAGGAAGAGATCAAGGTGTGTCTGGAGCAGATGTTTCCTGAGGACCAGAACCTCTTAGGCCAGGTCCTGAGTCAAGTTCAGGCCAACAGAGGTCTGTATCTGATGTGCACCATACCAGCCTTTTGCAGGCTCACGGGGCTGGCCTTGGGTCACTTGTACCGCACCAGGCTGGCTGTCCAAGATGCAGAGCTGCCGTTGCCTCAGACCCTGTGTGAGCTCTACTCCTGGTACTTTAGGATGGCTCTTGGTGGGGAGGGGCAGGATAAAGGAAAGGTAAGCCCTAGGATCGAGCAGGTAATGCAGGGCGCTCGCAAAATGGTGGGGACACTGGGCCGCCTGGCCTTTCATGGGCTGGTCAAGAAGAAATACGTGTTTTATGAGCAAGACATGAAGGCGTTTGGAGTGGACCTCGCCTTGCTACAGAGCAGCCTGTGCAGCTGCCTCCTGCAGCGGGAAGAGACCCTGGCCTCCTCAGTAGCTTACTGCTTCACTCACCTGTCTCTGCAAGAATTCATGGCGGCTACATACTACTACAGTGCATCCAAGAGGGCCATCTTCGACCTCTTCACTGAGAGTGGCATGTCCTGGCCCAGGCTGGGCTTCCTCACCCACTTCAGATGTGCAGTGCAGCGGGCCACACAAGCCAAGGATGGGAGGCTAGATGTGTTCCTGCGCTTTCTCTCTGGCCTCTTGTCCCCAAGGGTCAATGCTCTGCTGGCCGGCTCCCTGCTGGCCCAAGGTGAGCACCAGAGCTACCGGAACCAGGTGGCTGAGGTCCTACAAGGCTTCCTCCATCCCGACACCGCAGTCTGCGCACGTGCCATCAACATCTTGTACTGCCTGAGTGAGCTGCGGCACACGGACCTGGCCCGCAGTGTGGAGGAGGCCATGCGGAGTGGGACCTTGGCTGGGATGACCAGTCCGCCACACCGCACTGCCCTGGCCTACCTCCTGCAGATGTCTGATATCTGCTCCTGGGAGGCCGACTTCTCCCTGTGCCTCAGCCAGCGTGTCCTCCAGAGCCTGCTGCCTCAGCTGCTCTATTGTCAGAGCCTCAGGTGGGTCTGGGGTCTGCGCAGGGAGTAAGGGCAAAGGAGAAAGACCTGGAGTGCGTCCTTGCTTCATCACGCCCCTTTCCCGGTAGCCTGCTGAGATTGCTAGAGTTCCACAGCTGGGCGCTAAACCATCGTAGCAACTGATCTAGTTCTAGAAGCCACAAGTCTGAGGTCAAGGCATGGGCAGTGCTCCCATGAAACCATGTCAGGAGGGCACATCCTGCTTCTGGAACACCTGTGGGCCAGCAATCTTTGCTGATCCCTACGTCCTCTGTCACATGACCATCTGCCCCAGTGTCCTGTCCACACCCAGCACTCATTTTTTCTATATGGCCATTATCACACTAGATTATAGGTCTGCCCTATGTCAGTGTGATGTCCTCTTAGCTATTACATCTGCGGTGAGCTTACATCCATGTAAAGCTATATTCTTGAGACAGCAAGGTTAGAATGTCAACATGGAAATACAACCTGACTGAGGAGACCCTCTGAGTCCAGGCATTGTGACTCAAACATGCAACCCCAGCAGTCAGGAGGCTGAGGTAGAAAGACTGCGGAGTTCTAGGACAGCCTGGGCTACACAGCAAGATTGTGTGTGTGTGTGTGTGTGTGTGTGCGCGCATGTGTAAAACAAAGACTGTGTGAGCCAGTCAGTGTTGACAGAAGTTTCACCCTCAATCACACTTGGAACCAATGTAGAGGAACAGATGTAGAAGGGTCAGTTAGGACCTGAGAGTCCTGAGAGTTGACATCCTCAGAAGTAAAGCTAGCCAACAGTGTTCCACACAGGTACATGGTGTACAGAGCTGCTGTGACAACACACTGCAAGTTGCCACCTAAGAGGAACAACACAGCTCCCAGGAACCACCTCAGGCTACCTCAGATTACCTTAGGTTACCCCACAGGGAAGTCTGGGCACCATGAGTGCGCGAGTCTATAGGTCGGAGCTGAAGCAGTAGGACTACAGTGGGGTTGAGAGGCGGTGGAGGTCTCGCCCTGCTCACAGGCTGCAGGACCACTCACTGTCACCGTTCCTCTGCCCAGGCTGGACAACAACCAGTTTCAGGACCCTGTGATGGAGTTGCTGGGCAGTGTGCTGAGTGGGAAGGACTGTCGCATTCAAAAGATCAGGTAACACAGCCCCCAGCGACCTACCTGCTGCATCGGCTTAGGGCATCTCATCCCTTTCTGTTCAGGTAACCAGTGGCACCCCAGGAACGGGTAGGTTTTAGTGTGTGGCTTAGAATGCAGTCTGCCCTTTTCTCCCCCTTTTTGGAAGTGCCAAGGGATGGGGTGCCCGGCCTGTGAGAAGAGGGGAGTGACCAGGGAAGGCTGGGACTCTGTCAAGTCCTCAGTACGCTGCCCTGGCTCCGGTATCAGTTTCTGGATGCTTCTCTCAATATTTACTCTCTGATAATATTCTGAGCACAGGATTACATCGTAGGCAAGACTTTAAAAGCTTAAGGCTTAACTTTTAATTTAAATACATTTTAAGTTGAAATTTTAAACATGTTCTTAGGCTTATGTGTATGAGTGTTTGGCCTGCTTGCTCTTTGTGTCCACAGGCGTCAGAAGACAGTGTCAGATCTCCTAGAACGGGGAGTTGAGGATGGTTGTGAGCCAGTGGGTGGATGCTGGGAATTGAACCCAGATCCTCTGCAAGAATAAATGCTCTCTCTTAGTAGCTGAACATTCTCTCCAGCCTCAAAATCTTTTTTCTTTTTTGACATGGGGTCTCTTGTAGTACCCTTTTGCCTCAAACTCACTATATAGGTAAGGTGATCTGAGCTTCAATCCTCCCGAGTGCTGGGGTTTCAGCGAGGTCCCATCAGACCCAGTCTGCACCACGCTGGGCGTGGAACCCAGGTGTCCTGCATGCCAGGCAAGCGCTTCACTTACTTGAGCTAATCCTCAGTCTGTTTTCAAAAACTTAAACCTAAAACGTTGTCTTTAGCTGGGTGTGATGTACATGTCTATGATCCCAGCACTCTCGAGGCTGAGGCAGGAGGATTGCCTGGACTACACACAGTGAGGTCCTATCTCAAATAAAATCAAGTCGCATTGCTTACATTGTAATCAGAGAAAAGTCTGTATGCTGACTTAAATGCTTGTGAAATGTCTACACTTTCAGACCTAAGCAACGCTTGGGCTCATGGATAGGTCAGTGTGGAGATGGTAGGAAGGTTCTGGAGAACTGCGGAGTAATTTAGAGAAGAGGCTTAGGGAGTGAGGCCGGGGCTGGCTGTGCCTTGTGAGTGAACAATGAAAATGTAACCTCTGGGAGAGAGATGGTCTTGACGGCTTCTCATGTCAGTGCTGTGACTTCCATAGGTAACTCTAGGCCCTCAGCACAGGACAAAATAGCCAACATTTAGTGCTGCTTAAAACGAGGCTCAGAAGTAACTCTGAAGACGGCCAGGCGTCTCTTCTTTGCTTATGCTTTTTCCTCAGTGACATGCGTTTACAACGTCCACGTCACTGCAGAGAAACACGTAAGGCTGCTTGTGAGATACTATTTTTACAGGATAAGTCCTGGGCCAACAAGAGTGCACTGGTCTTCAAACATTTTGATGGTGGAGGGCAGGGAAAGGAGGCCTTCTGTAGTCCAGGCTGGCCTTGAACTCAAGATCCCAACCCTCCAAGTTCTAGAATAGGTGTCTACTATTACACTTGGCTAGTATTCAAAGGTATGTATGTATGTATGTATGTATGTATGTATGTATGTATGTATGTATTTATTTTTGGTGTCACTATGCAGTCCTGGCTGGCCTAGAACTCACGTGTAAACCAGGCTAGCCCACAGAGACAGGTCTGCCTCTGCTCTCCTGGTGTTGGGGTTAAAGGTGGGCACACTATGCCTGGCTCAGATTTATTTTTAAGTGGTGGAGTTCATTGAAAAGCAGCGAATAAAATGCACAAAGTGGGAACTGTTGGCACTCGGGGAGCTTGGTCCCCTTAGCTTCCCTTCGCCTTCCTGGTGGCCTTAGTACCAGAATCTCAGACACTTTTGGAAGAGACTTGATGCAAACACTGCAGGGGGTGTCGTGGAGAGCTCTATCCTAGGCTGCTGCCCACAGAACTAAATGATTCTCAATTCCTGCCCCGCTTCTGACAGCGGACACGGGAAGCAAGCATCCACTGTGTGCCTCGGAACACCCTCCCAGGCACAGAAGGACGAACCTTTTTTAAACTTGAAAGTTAGTAATTCTGCCACGTGCCGTTTTGTCCTAGGGGAAGGCTAGTATCGATGGTCTGCTCAAACCAGGTTGTGCTAGTTTAAGGAAACTAGTTTGTGCTGGATTCTCAGCACTGTGCATTTTTCAGGAACTTCATAAATGGAGGATACCTGGAATTAGCCATGGCTTGGGGTATTTGAACCACAGAAACCTGCACCGGCATTCGATATTTTGTTTTTTCTTGAGGGCCACATGGACATTATGCCACTAGATAGGGTCAGCAAATATAATATCAGCAAATCCAGTATAAAACATTTTACTGCCTTTATTGCACCCCTCTTCCTCCCCCCCCCTCTCTCTCTCTCCCTCTCTCCCTCTCTCTGCTGTATAAATGACACACCACAGCACATATGTGGAGGTTAGAGGACAGCTGTAACAGTCAGTTTTATTTGAATTCTGGAGATCAAATTTAGGTTGTCAGGCTTGGTACCAAGTACTTTTACCCTCTCAGCCATCTTCCTGGCCTCAAATCCAAGACGTGTATCATTCAAACCCTTGTCTGCGCATTTGTAAAGGAAGTGTTATGCACGGTGTTAGACGGATCTCCTTTGGGCCCCTTTGTCAGGGTGAAGGCCACCTGGCCCACTCTGACTCTATCTTCCCAGGCTCAGGTCTTCCTGTCCCTGACTTTCTGCTCCACAGTCACCTTGCCTCTGCTTACATCCACGAGAGTGATGCTGGGAAAGCAAGGGTTAATCGCGAGCCTCATCAACAAAGAGAAGGCACTGGGTCACAAACCTGAAATAAGCACTCTCCCTCTTCTCCCGCAGCCTGGCTGAGAATCAGATTGGTAACAAAGGAGCCAGAGGTCTGGCCAGATCCCTCCTGGTCAACAGAAGCCTTGTCACACTAGAGTAAGTGGGACACTCAGGGCCCCTGGAGTAAGAATTTTAAGCTGTCTACGATAGATAACAAAATGTTCTATTTTACTGACAACAACGATGGACTGGGTGTTAGATGTATTTTATACTTTGTAAATTACAAAATGCCAATGGTTATGCTGAACTTATATTTGAGAGAACAGCTCTTTTTTTTTTTTTTTAAATTTGGCAGAAAGGGTGAAGCGTAGACTGTTGTCTCTATGCAGGTGAGGGCTGGCCCCGGGTGGGACAGGGCCTATGACTGGACGGTGAGGAAGTGGGGTGGGCATAGAGTTTTGGTAAGGGAAGAGAGGGGAGAACCAAGAGGAGGCAAAGAAGGACGATCCCAGATTCATGTGGCCTTAAACAGCCGCAGGTAGTTATGATGATTTCTTAAGGGATGGATTTCATAGGCCAATTGATCTTATCTAGGTGGGCGGTTTATGTCATTATCAATTGGCTGTGAGTTTATTGTGTAGACGTTTTGTGGGGTTTGAACTTACTGATATAAATCTGATTGCTAAAAAAGAAAAGAATTTTAAGCTGTTTTAAACTGTCTCCCATCTATGGCATATCTTGAATTTTCTCCATCCTTTCTCCCACTCCCACACTCAGCCCATTTAGAGCAGTCAGTGGCTGAGCTCTTGCAGACCAGGTGTCTGAAGGACAGCCGAGAAAGTGAAAGTCACTGACATCTCTTGAACTTCCTTTCACCAAACACTTGATTTCTGACCCTGACCTGGAATCGTCTTTGTCATCCCCACACTTAGCTTACTAGACCGTCACATCCTGTTCCTTTCTCTCATCATGGGGGGGCCACTTTGGGGAACGAACACACACACACACACACACACACACACACACACACACACACACACACACACACCATGGGCTTTTCTCCCCACACCGAAGTTCCTGAAATAACGACGCTGAGACTTATTATTTAGGAATAATTACCTAGGCCACAAGCTTGGGCTCATTCTCTGACTATCTCACAACTTAATTAGCCTGTTTATTCTATTCTAACTCCTGCCACAGTACCTACAACTGTCTCTTTCGGCATTCCGGGTAAAGCTTTCTGTACCTAACTCTATCCCAGAATTCCTCTCTCTCTGCTGGAATCCCCTGCCTGTTTCCTGCCTCAGGCAATAAACCAATGACTTTTTTATTGACGGGTGATGCTTCCACACAGCGCACAAGAGATGCTCTCTACAGGATCTCTCTCGCTCTCACATGAACGCACGCACGCACACACACACACACACACACGCACGCCCATACATGATCTCTGCCATGGTTTCATCAGATGTGAAATCCTTAGTCCCAGTTCATTCCCTTTATGATTACAGACGTAACATGTCAGTGCCATGTTTACCGCTCTTCCCACCTCAGCAGTCTTTCCCCGTCTTGCTTCTACAGCCTTCGGAGTAACAGCATTGGACCACAGGGGGCTAAGGCTCTGGCAGACGCTCTGAAGATAAACAGAACTCTCACTTCTCTAAGGTAGGCGGCCCCGCTCCTAAAGTGGGAGGCGATTGAAAATGGAGGCTTTGGGATGTCAGCAAGCGTCGGTTCCAGATTCTCCCAATTCTGTGTGCTGTTGTAAGTCCCCAAGGTTTCTTAGGGCAACAAAAAGCCTGCCTTCCAGAAGATGGCATTGGGTATGGTTTGCTATGTGGCTTTTAGGAGCCTGTGGATATCTGTTTACTTGAGGGTATGTATACTACTCTTCTGTTTTCTTTTGTTTTGCTATTTATTCAAAGGAAAATTTTGTTGTTATTGTCTTAAGACAGGTCTGGCTAGGTAGCCTTGGCTGGCCTGGAACTTGCTATGTAGGCCAGTTACAGTTTCACCTGCCTCGGCCTTCCAAGTGATGGAATTAAAGGTGTGCACTACCCCACCCAGCACCAGGAAAAATTTTTGTTTGGTTTGGTTTTTTAGACAGGGTTTCCCTGTGTAGCCCTGACTGTCCTGGAACTCACTCTGTAGACCAGGCTGGCCTTGAACGCAGAGATCCACTTGTCTCTGCCTCTCAAGTGCTGGGGTTAAAGGTGTGTGCCACCAATGCCTGGCAAAGTTGTTTTTATTTTTATTGAAATTTAATTCTATGCAATTTCATCATTTTGAAGTATACAGTTCATTGGCATTTTGTGCATTTGCAATGTTGTGCGACCACTACTTCTGTCTAGTTTCAAAATGTTTTCGACTATATTTCGAAATGTTTTCGAAAATATTTGTTTTCTTTTTCCTTTTCTCCCAGCCCTTAGCAAGTTTTCTACTGATTTATTGGTTCTGGGCATTTCATATAAATAGAGTTATACAATAAGAGCTCTGTGCCTGTCTTCCTCAACTAGCATAATGTTTTCAAGGTTCGTCAGTATTATAGCGTATTGATACTTTCTTGCATTTTGTAGCTGAATACTATTCTACCACATGGGTGGAGCGGTCTGCTTCTCCATTCCTGTGTGGATAGACATTCAGAGTGTCTTTTTTTTCACACTCCTATTCAGCTTCTAGACCATTACGAGTAATACTGCCTGCAACATTTGTGTAGACGTATTCGCGTACCTGTCTTTAATTCTTTGGGGAATATACCTAGAAATGGAATTGGTAGGGCACATGCCAAGTCTCAGTTAAGAACTGCCAGAGTGTATTCCACCAGGCCTGAGCCTACTGACATTCTCCTCAGCAGCGTGAGGCTTCCATTTTACCACATCTCCACTGCTGTTTGGGTGCTGTGGCTCATGGTTGTAACAGGAACTACAGACGACCTCATCTTAATTGATGTTGATGGCATGGGCACTTTGTTTCTGGTTGGTGGGCAGCTACTTAAGAGACTCCACACAGGGCTAATGGTCTTTCCTGGCTGATGGACTGTGAGAAGGTCACATCATCACTGGTAAATCTTTTCACAGTCAATTGCTTCCTGTCTTGGGCCTCTAAGGCAGGTATCCCCACTGGAGTATGAGTCTAGGCCACTGCCAGGTGTCTCTTGTTCTACTGCTAACTTACTCCTTCTTGCCTCTGTAGCCTTCAAAGCAACGTGATCAAGGATGATGGTGTCATGTACATGGCTGAGGCCCTGGTCTCCAACCAGATCATCTCTACGCTACAGTGAGTGGACGTAACTCTCACTGCTCCCCCTCCCTTCTGCTGGCCTCTGCCTTGCTCCTGACAGAGAGAGCAGACGACCACCCGGAGGCTTCCCGACCTACCCATACAGTCCCTGACCTACCCATACAGTCCCTGACCTACCCATACAGTCTCTGACCTACCCATACAGTCCCTGACTTACCCATGCAGTCCCTGACCTACCCATACAGTCCCCCACTTACCCATACAGTTCCTGACCTACCCATACAGTCCCCGACCTACCCATACAGTCCCCGACCTACCCATACAGTCCCCTCCCCGACCTACCCATACAGTCCCTGACTTACCCATACAGTCCCTGACTTACCCATACAGTCCCCGACCTACCCATACAGTCCCTGACTTACCCATACAGTCCCTGACCTACCCATACAGTCTCTGACCTACCCACACAGTCCCCAACCTACCCATACAGTCCCCGACCTACCCATACAGTCCCCGACCTACCCATACAGTCCCTGACTTACCCATACAGTCCCTGACTTACCCATACAGTCCCTGACCTACCCATACAGTCCCTGACTTACCCATATAGTCCCTGACATACCCATACAGTCCCTGACCTACCCATACAGTCCCTGACCTACCCATACAGTCCCTGAAAAGCATGGTGTTACCTGCTTTTGCAGAGAATAGGTGTAGCTTTGGTTTTTCAAAACCTACTTTTAATAAGGGTTCTCAAGTGCTTTAACCTCCCTTCTGGCCCTCTACCCACCAGAGGTAGTGGAAAAGGAAGGTTATTAGGATATGGGGGAAGTGGACCTGTTTAGAAATTGTTCTTTGCAAAAAAGGAGGAGGAGGAGGAAGAGGAGGAGGAGGAAAAGGAAGAGGAGGAGGAAGAAGAAGAGGAGGAGGAAGAGGAGGAAGATAAGAAAGAAAAAAGAAAGAAGAAAAAAAGAAATAAAAAAAGAAATTGTTCTTTCGAGCAAATCCTATCTACATTGTCAGGAATCAGCAGTTGAGTTCACAGGATTCAGCAGTGCAGCTTGATCCACTTGCAAATACGTCACAATAAATCAGCAGTCCGTAGTGTCAGGATAGCAGGCATGAATCAGCAGTGTTGGCACAGTCCAGCAGAAACAGCCAGGCCTCTGCAGAATCAGCATGAGTCAGCAGGAGCTACCAAGACTGCCAGGGACGCCAGGAGTTCTGGGCCGTGCCTCTCTCCACAAAGCGAAGATCAGCGAAGAGGAGAGACCAAGAAGTGTTGCAAAGCTAGCTATGGGAGCCCCTGTCGCTGTCCATTGAGTCCTATCTATGCTCCCTTCGAACATCACAAGTTCTCCGTGGGTCTTGCTTCACCACAGGTCTTGCCTCAGCACATGAGTCTGTCTTAGCAAAACTCCACTTGAGTCTGTATCAGTTGGCATCACTCTGCCAATCGGTCAGAGTCCGAGGACACAGCAAGAAGCTGCCAGGACGTCACCAGAAGGTTTTTGTGCATTTCTTTCTATGGAATCAGAGGAGCTCAGCCACACAGTGTAAGGCGAACCAATACGTGCTTTTCATTAGTGAGGGGTCCTTTATGATGTCGTCCTTTCACGTGCTTGCTTTAGCAAAACACCATCCAACACAACTGACTTTCCAAAGAAACTGTAAGTTTCCACTTCAAATTGGTATGAAGAATTACTGAAAACAAAAAAACTCCTGCCAACCCCGAAAATCATCTCCACAGACGTGGGAAAAGAACACTGCACTCTTTTATTGAAAAGGCAGTGGGTCTGACTATAAAAGCAACATCGTGGACAACTGCCGGTGAGGTTGCAAAGGCAGCTCCCACCCTTCCATCAGCCCAGCAGAGGTGACTCCTTCCACTGTGAAGAGCTGGCAGCTTCACTTTTCAGCAACTTATCCTATGCTCAGCAGATAGGTGAGGAGAGGCCAGGTGCCCCTTAATTGCTTTTGCCTCAGGAACAAAACTGCTCCTGCCTTTGTGACGATCAGGAACTTCACCACGTGGAACCAGGTGCCCACCTAATTCTCCCAGTAGCAGGGAAAGAGGGCACTATCTTACCTGATGTTTATCTTGGAAAGGAAGGCCTCAAGACTCTTAGAGACCCCAGGAAGCCAGGCATGGTGGTGGATACCTTTAGTCCAGGACTCAGGAGACACAGGCAGGTAGATCTCTCTGAGTTCAAGGCCAGCCCAGGTTACATAGAGAGACCCTATCTTGAAAAACAAAGACTTCAAAACCCATACTCCTGGGCTGTGAAGCCAGAGGAGACTGTACTTGTAAGAAGACAGCGCACATCTCAAAGGGACAAAGTAAGGATTTACCATTCATGGTTTCAGGAAAATATTCTAGAAAAGGAAGATGCCTTTTCCTTTAAGAAAAGATGTGTGGGTTGGCGATTTAGCTCAGTGGTAGAGCGCTTGCCTAGCAAGCGCAAGGCTCTGGGTTCGGTCCCCAGCTCCGAAAAAAAGAAAAAAAAAAAGATGTGTGGGTATGTACAGGACAGGTGCAGTATTTTTTGTTTCATTTATTTAATGTGTGTATACGTGGAGTACACACGCACACACCGTGACAGGAGTGTAGAGGTTAGGGGACGACTTGCAGGAGTCAGTTTTCTCTTCCCAGCATGTGCATCCTAGAGAGTGAACATAGTTCTCCAGGCCTGGTGGCAAGCACCCTTGTTTGCCGAGCCATCTCATGGGCCCGAATCCTTCCATCATAAGGAGGGCATTCTAACTTTACGCAGGAGAGGTCCTTCCTCATCTGTCCTGTACCTCTTGCCAGGGAAGTTCCTTGAGGTGGGAGGCTGATGGGATTACATCCATCTTTCTAGCTGGCAGACTTGTGCATGGAAGTCTCTCATACGGGGGCTGTTGAGGACTCAGCCTCTTGCTCCCAGATGCACGTTCCCCTTCACTGTGCCAACCAGATCCTTTGTGTACACTGAGTAGAAATGGGGATGGCCCCCTACTTGTCCTTGATCTTGGACCTACAACCCAGACCGGCTTTGGCCTGGGTGTGACTGTGGCCGGCTTTGCTGACAAACCCTTCTCACCTCCCACAGGCTACAGAAGAACCTAATTGGGCCCAGAGGAGCCCAGCAGATGGCAGATGCCCTGAAGAAGAACAGGAGTCTGAGAGAACTCATGTGAGAAAGGCCAATAGGCCAAGCTGGTATTCCCAGCATCATGCAGGAGGCCGCCCTCCCTTCATATTTGTGGGTGGGGGTGGATGGTGGAATGGATGGTGGAATGGATGTTGGGATGCATGGGTGGATGGATGAAGGGGTGAGATGCAGGAGTGGTTGGTTGGATGGAGGAGTAGATGGATGCGTGGGTAGGTGGATGTATGAGTAGATGGATAGGTTGATGTCTAAATGGGTAGAAACAGGGATATACGAGGGTTTAGAGAAACTGATGGCTGGTTAGCTGGCTCAGCTGGATAGGCCTCAGACCCCACAGGCATCCTTTACTGCTCCCCTGTTCTCAGAAGGAAACATCATCTCTTGGCTATCTTCACACAGAGTCCCAGACGTAGCTCTAAGGGCGAACCCTTAGTTCTTTCCAAAGAGTTCCAAAAGGGGTCACCTGCAGTGACTACAGATGAGCACAACTGAGGCCGAGCTGCACTGGACACCCTTGAGATAGAGGTCGTCTCCCCTGAGCTCTGATGCCGAGGCGTGGCCCACCATCATTTGTCTCTTGCAGGTTTTCCAGTAATACCATTGGGGACAGAGGTGCCATGGCCCTGGCTGAGGCCCTGAAGGTGAACCAGGGCCTGGAGAACCTGGAGTGAGTCTGCCTGGGAACCACCCTTGCCTGAGCCCATTTCCATGAGAGAGCCCTACCAACCCTAGCCCCACCACTGTGCTGTTTCTGCCCCTCCATCCACCTTTTGCCCTATTCAGCCTACAGCTCTACTTCTCGGCAGTTTTTAGGATGATAAGGTCTAAATGCCTTGTCCTAAGTGAGCACCAGTGGCTGAAGTAAAGCTTTGGAAGGTAGGGTGGGGCTGGCTGCCACATTAGGATGGTTTTGCCACTTTACTTTCTCCGGAGTACGGCTAACATGTTTGCAGCCCCAGGTCAAGGCAGCTTAAACCTCAGGGCTTATCTCCCTAAGGAGATAAGGCAGGCTAAATCTCCCTGGCAGGAGCTAGAAAGTGGTGATGGGAGAGGAAGGAAGGATGAGGAGGACAGTTCTTAGGTCCCCAACTCCCTGTTGAACCCCATGGACATGGCTCAGGCTGGATCAGACAGCCCCCTCCAGGTCCCAGGACACCCACATCAACAGTACCTTGTCCTGTGTCTGCAGCCTACAGAGCAATGCCATCAGTAACACGGGAGTGGCAGTGCTGATGCGAGCCCTCTGCACTAACCAGACACTCTCCAGTCTCAAGTAAGCCTTGACCCCAGTCCCCGCAACCAGGATGCTGTCCCTTTAACAGGTGGGAATATAAGGCCTCTGGGACTTGGAGAGAAAACTGGAGAAATCTGTGGTTGGTACAGGCGTGGTTCTAGAACGTTCCTTTTCCTACTTGTCAGTTGTGGTACCAGTGGGTTGCTTCCGGAAGTGTAAGTCCTTCAGGTGCTATTTGCTCCTCCTAATTCAGACCCTGTGCTTTTCCTCCCATGTGCTCTACACTGTTGGTAGACCCGAGTAGGACTGAAACAGGTTCCTTCATATTTTGTCCCAGGAGGCCCAGGGCCTGTCTGTGGTTTCCTGGGGTGTGAAAAACCTAATCACCTGGGCTTGCTCTGTCAGAAGACTGAATGCTCAGAGTCTTATGTTTCCTCAGCTTAAGAGAAAACTCCATCAGCCCAGAGGGAGCCCAGGCCCTCGCTCAAGCTCTCTGCAGGAACACCACTCTGAAGCACTTGGAGTACGTGGTAGGGTCCGGAGGGATGGAGGACAAGGGGAGATGTGCTTCTTCACCTACCCAGCTCACCATTATGATGGGTTAGACCCTTGGCATGGTCACAGTTTACAATGTTGGACAAGGGCTTGATTTGGGAAGGGCCAGCAAGGAGATCTACTGGCAACCCTGATATAAGAACTCTCCAGCCTTACCCCTGGAGATACGCACATGGGAGAGGACCCTAAAGAGTTGGTATGGGACCATGCCAATAGGCAGTAAGTCCTATTTTTAGTCATGCGTGTCCTGGTTGCATAACCTGTACCCATACAGAGTATATTTGGCACACCAGAGTTCTCCATAAGCATGAACCACACAAACTCAGTATCAGTGCTGACTGTGTTTTGGGGGAAGATAGGGAACTGGACCCCTAGTGACCAGGATGGGGGTGGTTCATGGAGCCCCTTACTAGCTCCTATTCCCTTTTGCCAGCCTGACAGCTAATCTCCTCCATGACCAAGGTGCCCAGGCCATTGCCACAGCAGTGGGAGAAAACTGCTCCCTCACACACCTTCAGTAAGTCTACCCTCCCTCGTCTCCATTCTCCTCAGCTGAGGGCTACTCAGAGTACAGTAGATGGAACCCAGATTTGGGACAGGTATCCTTATCCTGGGTTTAGATTCCTGAGGTTATCCTCAGATAGACCTAGATTATGAGGCAAGGGTCATGGCTGTGACTCATAGTGACCCATGTTTCATGGAGATTATCTGAGCTTGTCCCCATGGCCACACTTGGGAAAACACTGGCCCTCTGGGGGTTGAGCCTGAAGGGAACTTCAGGAGTCCCCCTGCCATACCCTACATAGAGTCACCCGGCCACCAGAGTCACCCACCCTCCTGGATCCCCCAGAGTCTCTCTAGTCTATTCTTGTGCCATGTGGTCATGAATCTGTGTCTTTCCAGCCTGCAGTGGAATTTCATCCAGGCTGGTGCAGCCAGGGCCCTGGGACAAGCACTCCAGCTGAACAGGACCCTGACTACCTTAGAGTAAGTGTGGCCTATGGGGATGAGGGGCGGTCTCCAGGCATAGGGCTTGCCTGATGATCTTTAAAAATAGTCTCCTTTACCGTAAGACCACAGACCTGTTTCAGTCCTCACTTGGAGGAAGAGGGGAGGTGGTGTTCATCTTTAATCCCAGTACTTGGGAGGCAGAGGCAAGTGGACCTGTGAATTTGAGGCCAGCCTGGTCTACAGAGTGACCAGGACATCCAGGGCTACACAGAGAAACAAAACAAAAAGTGTGTGTGTATATACTTGCCCTGACATATGCATGGAGATCAGAGGATTCAGGAGCCAATTCTCTCCTACTCTATGAGTAGGAGACTCAAACTCAGGTCATTAAGCACCGTGACCTGCTGAGCCATTTCACTAGTCCTCACCTTAAAAAAAAAACAATTTTGTATATGTGTTGGCCCTTGCTTTCAACCTTGTTTGAGACAGTTTTTCCCCCTTGCTACACATGCCAGGTGATCTGGCTGTAAGCTTCTGGGGTTTCTCATTTTGCTTCCAATCTCCCTGTAGGAGAGCAGGGGTTACAGACATGTGCTACTGCATCCATGTGGGCTCTGGGCATCTTAGCTCAGGACCTTCTGCTTACAGGGCGAGCCTTTTACCCAGAGCCACCACCCCAGCCCAAGGCTCAGGTGTCTGGGCCTCCTTTGCATCACTCTGTGGTTTCTTCTCCATCTTTCTTTTTTTTTTTCCGGAGCTGGGGACCGAACCCAGGGCCTTGCGCCTGCTAGGCAAGCGCTCTACCGCTGAGCTAAATCCCCAACCCTTCTCCATCTTTCTTACATCTTCTCTAGCCGGTATCTCTCATTCTTTCCTACTGTTTCACTGTTCAACACTGGTGCTCCTCAGGGTTCCAACTGCTCAACTCCTGATGACTCCCACATCACCAGCTGGGTGGTTTGAATGAGAATAGCCCTCATGGGCTTATATATTTAAAGTTGGTGGCCACTGGGGGTGGACTCTGAGGTTTCAAAAACATAAGCTATTCCCAGTTAGCTCTCCCTGTCTTACGCCTGTGGATCCAGATGTAAGCTCTTAGCTCCTGTTCCAGCACCATGTCTGTCAGTTGCCGGCTGCCATGCTCCCCACTATAATGGTGGTGCTAGCCTCTCATCCTCTGAAGCTGTAGGCCCCCAACAAACTCATTCTTCTCTGAGCTGCCTTGGTCATGTGCTGTCAAAGCGATAGGAAAGTAACTCAGAACTAACCCAGCCGTGTCTCCTCAACTCCAGCACAGGAATCTACGCCCAGGTTGCCTTGTGCTCTGTGTCACAGGCATTGCAAGTGGCTGCATCCTCTTGCACACAGGCCTGCTTCTTAGTTCTCCCTCTGACTACTGGGAACGATCATTGTGCAAGCTTGAGGCACGAGCTGGGCTCCCACCCCCACCCAGCTCATCTGTAGGTCCTGCTGACCTCTTCTCCACTGCCCCTCCCACAGCTTCTGTCAACTGCCACCATCCAGGCTATGTCACCACTCACCTGCCACACTGTGTGACCTCCATCCACAGCGGGGCAATTCCCCTCATGCTGCTCGTCAGAGAGCTTTCCAAAATATCCATCTGTCTTCATTATGAGTGAGATCTTTGCCTGTACCTGTGGAGTGAGGTGTAACCCCGAAGCCTGGATTCCAAGGTCTGCCTCCTCATTCTTCCAAGCTCCTGCCCTCATCACTCTGTGAACTCAGCTGTCTCCTAGGTTTCTTTGGATGTTCCAGCTTTCTTTGTCTCTCGGTCCCTGATTTGGCTTAGTTTATCTCTTCGGGGTACCACACTGGGGTAGGGACTCTGCTGGTCTCCCTTGCAGCTTGGACCTGACCTATCAATTGCTCATTTAATAGTGCTTCCCCAGCTGGGAATTAATCCCCATTAATTGTTAATTAATAATTAACATTAAAAAAGCATTAATAGGTTAGTGTCTATTGCTGTAATAAAATATTATGACAAAGAATGACTTGGAAAGGAAAGGATTACAGTTTGTAAGTCAGTCCATCACTGAGGGAAGCTAGGACAGGAACAGGATAGAAAGTGGAGTGGAGACCACCCAGGAGTGCTGATCACTGGCTTGTTCTTCTTGGCCTGCTCAGTTTATCTTCTTATATGCCCCAGGACCACCTACTCATGGTCAGTATCACCCACAGTGCAATGGATTCTCCCACTTCAACAATTAATACATAAATCGGCCACAGGCACAGAGGCATTTTCTTAGTTCCTGTTCCCTTGTCTCGGAGGACTCTAGCTTGGGTCAACTTGACAAAAACTAGCCAGCACAGGGCAGCATGGCGCTTGTTGTTTTGGACCCCCCAGCACCCGGCACACACTCAAACTGCTTCCTGACACATGGCAATGTCCATTTGTCCCAAACTCATTTATTGTCCCAGAATTTGTTTTCTTCTTCCAACTGGAAGTAGGAGAAAAGATGCATAAAGCCAGCAAGAACGGCACAGAGCAGGGTGGTGGAGGGCAGAGGGAGGAAGATCTCTGGATTTGAGGACAGCCAGGGCTACACAGAAAAACTCTGTATCAATCCCCACCCCCCACCTACCCCACCCACCCAGCCGCCAAGAAGAGTGGACTTCAGGTTAATCTTCCTTTTGTTCTCAAATCCTGTTGATAGCAAGTCCCATGTCTCTTTTCTTGTCTGCCTTGGGCACTTTGCTCATACACGCAGACTCTCTAGGTTCCTGTGCATTAACTATGAGGCCAAGGGCACAGTGGCTGCCCGACAGGACAATAATCTAAGGTGACTTGATGTAGTGAGTGTAAAGGGCCCCAACCCCATGGGCCTCGCCCAGAGTTGTCTTGTGCTCCTTTTATACTAATAGGTCACCCTGTTTAGCTTACAGGAGAATGCCATAGGGGATGAGGGCGCTTCCTCAGTGGCCGGCGCACTGAAGGTGAACACAACCCTCACTGCTCTCTAGTAAGTCCTGTGGGTGTGGGCCCAGTAGATCACCCCCTTCACCACCCCCTCATGCCACAGCCATCTTTATCAGTCTAAGAAAGCTGTTTGGCTTTTCGAGTATCAGTGATTGGGTAATCAAACCTGTAGGAAGGGCTGCAGGTACAGACAGCTCTTCCAGAGACTTCCCTGTCTCCCATCCACATCCAGACCTTGCTCTTAGGTGTCAGAACAGAGGGGGGAGATGCAGTGTTCTTGGAAGGATCACAGGAAATCCATCCTTAGTGCTATTTCTCAACGTTTAGCCCTAAGGGGTACAGAGTATGGAAGGGAGGCCTGGTGCAGGGCAGGGAGGGACCAGGAGCACAGGAGGCCTGCTTACCCACACTGATTGCACCCCTCCTATATACAGCCTACAGGTGGCCTCCATTGGTAGTCAAGGGGCCCAGGCACTTGGGGAGGCCCTGGCTGTGAACAGAACCTTGGAGATTCTTGAGTGAGTATTCCTGGCGCTGTTGACAGTTATTTGCTGGAAAAAAAAAATGACTGTCTTCTCCATTCCCACTCTGTCTTTCCCTGCAGTCACTATGGCACTATGCCCTGGGTTGGGCCTGTACCAGACAGACAGGTCCAAAGGCTCTATTTAGTGGAATCACCCCAAACCCCACACCCTAGGAGTCAGCAGCCAATTCCTGGCGTGGGTGTGGGTCAAGCTCTGTGGGTCTTCCTGCATTGCCTTTGTCACTGCTCTCCAGGAGCCCTGTGACCGCAGTACACTGTACCTCTGGATGGAGAGTCAGCGCTCCCATCTCGGCCTAGGTTCTCCTTCTCTGGAGTACAAAGACAGCTTCCATTAAGTGCTTAGGAAGAAGCCACCCCCAGTTCCTGTAACTAGTAATGTCCAGATAAGCCCGTACCCATCTTGAGGGACATTAGTGTCACCCCACAGCCCATCCCTGCACCTCAGGCTTCTTGCTTGCCCTGACAGCTTACGAGGAAACGATGTTGGGGTAGCTGGAGCCAAGGCCTTGGCAAATGGTCTGAAGTTAAACTCCAGTCTCCGAAGACTCAAGTAAGTGATCATGTGACCCCACACCAGCCAAAGCAGCCAATTTCTGCCAGCACTTCTCAGATGAGGCACACGATTTCCTTTAGTTGCTTTCTAATACATATTAACTGACCGCAGTGTTCTGACCATTACTGACCACATCCACCGAAGGTGGCTTTGTTCATTCTCCTTAAATAACTTACTTAGAATACAAAGTAATGGTCTTGGGTAGAGTACCTGGCTACAGTTTAGCAGTTGCTATGGTGCCTGTGGACAATCACCCTCAGAACCACTCATGCCATCCTCCTCTCAGCAAGGCATTGCTGCCTCCTACGTCTTTTCTGTCCTGGTGGCTCACCATCTGTCTGTCTCTTCTCTGTCCAGTCTCCAAGAGAACTCACTGGGGATGGACGGGGCCATATATGTTGCCACTGCACTCTCTGAGAACCATGGTCTGCATCATATTAAGTGAGTACACTCATCTTTTCCAGCGACTTTTTTTTTCTTTCTTTTTTTTTTCCCCTGGAGCTGAAGACCGAACCCAGGGCCTTGTGCTTGCTAGGCAAGCACTCTACCACTGAGCTAAATCCCCAACCCCTTTTTCCAGCGACTTTTGCTGAGCCCCAAAACTGCTCCCAGACCAGATTCTGCCTTTTGTCCAGTTCTGGGAGTGAGGTGATCTGAAGAGACTCCGACAACTCCATGGGGAGACGAGGTCTAAGAAGGATCATGCCAGAGTGGTGTGTCTAGGGGGGATCCCAGAAGGGCAAATTCAATAGGGTCCTGAATTCATTACAATGACAGTCACACTACTAAAGACAACTGTAGATGCTGAGGTGCCCTAACTCTTCTGTCCTAGTCTCCAGGGAAATCCCATTGGGGAATCTGGTGCCAGGATGATCTCACAGGCTATCGAGAAGAACGCTCCCACATGCACTGTGGAAATGTAAGGAGAACAAGTTCCTGGAGGACCATGCAAGAGACTCAACTGGAAGCTTCCGATGGAGGACCTCTGGTCTCTGCAAATCTTCCTGGAATTGGAAATGCTGCCGGGCCAGCTCTCAAGCTGGTCTCCATAGAGGAAGGGAGGGCACTCCAACAGAGTCCACAGGCACCTTTCCTGCCCAGGGTCAGTCAGAGGAAAGTTGGCTACTGTGATGGGATAGAGAAGGGAAGGCCCTGCCACCAAGGGGCACTCAGGGGCAAAGTCTCAAAGCTCCACAAAATAGGAGGCTGGTCCTGGCTGGTCCAGGGCCTTCGCATGCCCCAACTTAAAAGAACAAAAGGAAACAAAACAGGCATCAGCCTCTGCAGTGTTCCTGCCCTGTGCACTAACATGGCCGGCATCAGCCTCCACAGTCTTCAAGCCCACTAAGCACATTAGTTTGCCAAAGGTGACAAGGGTCCATTTTTCCCTTTCTCAAGAGGAGAAAGTTTGGGGTGTGACCATTAGATACATATGGAGAAATATGAGAAATCTGGGAAGATAAACAAAGGTTAATGCTAAGACTCTGGAGTCAGAGGTAAGTCTCCAGGCAAGGCTCTGTGCTCTTCTCTAAGATCTGTCAGACATCTACCATGCCCTGCTGCAGTTGGAGTCCAGCACACTGGTTGCCACTGAGAATTAACTGTTGATACCTTGATGCCATTATCCTGAATTTAAGCTTTCAAAACCTCTACAGTGGCTGTAGCCTCTCCATGGAGACAAATGAGCTGTGCTTCCCTGTGGCAAATTCCTTCCATTGTCTGATTGAAACAGGAAAACCTACATGAACTTCATAGGTCTCAACTAAGGCTCTGAGATAAATGCTTATAGAGACCACAGGGAAGGCCAGGTGTGGGGGTACAGACCTGCAATCTCAGCACTTGGGAGGCAGAGGCAGAGAGGCATCTGCGAGTCTGTGAGTTTGAGACCAGCCTGGTCTACATAGTAAATTCCAAGATAGCCAAAACTACATGGTGAGATCCCGTCTTTAAAAAAAAATAAGTGTGCAGAAGCTGGACATGTAGCACACACCTGCAATTCTAGTGCTTGAGAGGCCAAGAAAAGAGAATCATAAATTTGAGGCCAGCTTAAACTACATAGTGAGTTTTAAAACAAACACATAAAACCACATACTCAGGAGAGCTGTCATGGCAGTTGACAGTTGATGGTGAGAGGTGATGCTGTTTATGTAGGAAAAGAGGCAACACAGCAAGGCAAATGTGGCCTTCACAAAGAGATTAGACAAGACAGGAATAGTCTGCAATCCCAGCGCTCGGTGGAGGCAGGAGGGAGGATCAGGAGCTCAATGTTGTCTTCGGATGCACAATGAATTCAAGACCAGTTTGTGCTACATGAAACCCCACCTCAAGAAAACAAAGGAAAACAAGTGACTAAGTTGGGACAAGTGAACACCATGTGTGACCGTGGGCCACAGCACTGATGGAGTATTTCTGCCAAAAATGTCTACCTAAGCCTACTTGTAGCTGTATGGCTGCACAAAATGCAAACGCAAGGGCCGTCTACAAAGTGGCCCTGCCTACAGGAAGATGTTACAGCAGTATAGAGATTGTTTCAAATTAAACAGTTGAAAAAGATCTAACAATGAAATACGAGATCCTTAATTGTCTCCCAGGCTGGAGCAAAAATACAGCCTTCAAAGGACATTACTTGGGAATGGAAAGTGTGTTCATTTTGGTTTCGAAGGGTACTGTATCTGGGTATAGGATTCATCTTTCTTTTGGTATTTTTGTGATGTTGCTCTCAGCCTGGTGCTCCGTCTGGCTCAGTGGAGTAGCCTGGGTTCCTTCTCCTGCTCTGCCAAGAGCAGCAGCCACATGCTGCTCTACTCTTCTGACTTACATTGTTTCTGGCTGAAGCTTTCAGGACAGCAGTCAGCCAGCAATCAAATGCCAGGCAAGCTGTACCGTATAGAAGCCTGGTATGTTGGTGTGAGGGCAAACATTGTAAGGAAGAAGGGTGCTTGCTCTCTAAGGATCCTGAGAGCAAGTCCCACCAGACCTAGAAGGGCCCCCTTTCCAGAAAGTCTGTCCAGAGTCTGCTATTGAGGCTTCCCAGATGTCTGGCTGGCAAGGTCTAGCTGCATCACAAGCCAAAGTGTGAGTCTGGGACTGAGGTAAACTGCTGACTGGGACAGTGGTTTGGCTTTCTTCCTGTTCATTTTGTTTGATTTATTCTGGACACTTTCTGTTGCTGTCTTCTGCCTTTCCCCTGAAGCACATCCTCTGCTAAGTGCAGGTTACTACTTTCCATCTCAGACTTCTTTCCACACCACTGAACAACCTGTCATTCACTCTGGTCTCTGCTGTGGTCCTCGATGGCCTCCTGTGTTTACCCACTATAAAAATTTTCTCCACTTCCTCCCCCCCCTCCCCCGCTTCTCTTCATTCTTCCCTCTGTCTCCCTTCCTCCCTCTGGTTTTACCAGATTCCAGGAGTACATAGATAAGTGTGTTCTGTCCATAGGTTTATCTAGAGCGCTCCCATGGTTGTGCATCTGTCAGTCATGACTAGACATATATATTATACATGTGTCACTACTTCCAGAGTCCTCAATACTTGCTATTTGTACCTCCTGATTGGTTGAGGTACTCAACTCGGATGCCTCACAGAGCTCTAAGCACTTTTCAGTACAACCTTCCCATAATGAGTAGTCCCCAGAGCCTTTTTATCCTCCCAATATCCCTTTAGACACTTGAATATAGTTGAAGGCCACCACCTGAGCTCTTCCTATAACACTAAGCCTTGGCTGGCCCAGAGCTTTCTATGCAGACTAGACTGGCCTTGAGCTCGCCTGGCCCTGTCTTCAGAGTGCTGGGATTAAAGGTGTGCAGTATCATGCTCAGCCCAGTGATCTTTTCTTCTCCTTCCTTTCTTTCTGTGGTGGTTTGAATGTTTGGCCCAGGGAGTGGCACTATTAGGTGTGACCTTGTTGAAGGAAGTATGTCACCGTGGGGGTGGGCTTTCAGATCCTCCTCCTAGCTGCCTGAAGGCAGTCTCCTTCCGCTCTCTTTAGATGAAGATGTAGAACTCTCAGCTCCTTCTCCAGCACCATGTCTATCTGCACACTGCCATGCTTCCTGATGTGACTGAACCTCTGAACCTGTAGGCTTGCCCCAGTAAAAATGTTTGCCTTTATGTCTCTCTTCATCAATAAAACCCTAACTAAGACTTTCCTTTCCCTTTTTGCTTCTCAAGATAGGTTTTCTGTGTGGCCCTAGCTTCCTGGAGCTTAATCTGTAGACCAGGCTGGCCTTGAACTCAGAGGTCTGCCTGCCTATGCCTCCTAGTGCTAAGATTAAAGGCGTGAGCCACTGCCGCCCAGGCTGAGTGATTTTTTTTTTTCTCCCTATCTCTTGAGGTGGCCACTCTTGAGCAAAACCCAGCCAATTCCTTAGCAAAACACAGGAAGCCCATTTTGCTGTTCCCTTATTACATACCAAGCATTTCAGTCTATGTGCCTGTCATTTCAGACCTTGGACACCTCTAGCTTCTGTTGTTCTGATTTGTGCATCTGTGTGAGGGTACAAGCTTGTGAGTACAGGTGCCCAAGGAAGCTACCAGAATGTACCAGAGGCCCTGGAACTGGAGCTAATAGTTGGCTGTGGGTCACCTCGTGTGGTGGGCACTGAGCTTAGCTTCCTCAGCCTTGGAACCATCTCTCCAGCTCCAGTGTTTTGTTTTGTCAGGCCTACAAGAACTCTCTGAGCTTTTCGTACATGTTTACAATGAACTATGATCATGTACACTGCCTCCCTTTTCTGCTCTCCCCCAAAATACTCCTGCCCTAATTTTGTGTCTTTTTTGTTTGATAATCTACTAAATCCAGTTAGTGTAGCCCAAGGGAGAAGCAGATGGATCTATGTGAGTTCAAGGCCAGGATAGGAGTTCAAGGTCTGCATAGGAGTTCTTGGCTAGCTACTAGTTACATAGTGAGACCCTGTCTCAAAAATGAAACAAAATAAAATGCTGAGGATACAATTCAGCTGACATAGTCTGTCAAGCAAGCAGGGGTCTGAGTGCTGTCTCCAAACACCCTCCTGCAAACCCTTAGTGTGCACTTGTAACCCCTGGGAAGCGGGAGATAAAGCGGGAGTTGACTGTCTAGTCAGTCTAGGATAACTGATGAGCTCCCAGGCCCCAGTAAAAGACCCATCCCTACACCCTCCAAAAGGCGGACAGTTCTTGAGGAACAAGCACAGAGGTTATCCTCTGGTCTTCACACATACATGTCTACCAGCACAAACAAGTACCTGTTCACATTAGAACATGTGCACATATAACATACAAATGCATGCTTGTGCTCACACACACACACACACACACACACACACACACACACACACACACACACGGATCCCTTTTGGCGGAGTAGGTAACAGTAGACGTTGTTGCTGCATTTGTTGAGGGAGCCAGGCTGGGGAACTATGATGGTGGCATGTAATTTGAAGTGAATCCCAGAACAACACTCTGGGAGTAGAACCTCTGAGAGAAAACAAAACATTCATAGTCTGGAGCCTCTCTGTGGCCTGATCATCAAGGAAAACTAATTTAATAATAACAGCAGCCAAGACTTACATGGTGTCAAGTCTGTATTTCTCCTCAGGGGCTTTTCTTACAGATTGAATCACTTGGAACACGGGTATGGGGATCCCAAGCGTTAGGAGACAGACAAAGAAAATCTCTGTTGGAGTTTCAGTATGGATAAGCTCAGATGGGGTAGTGAACAAAACACGTTACCTTTCCAGCCTGCTGAGTCCCTGTTTACCTATACATCTGACGCTCTTAAGCTGTCTGGGTCTCTTGGCAAGAAGGTCAGAAGTCATTGTCACTCTCGTCCAAGGGCTCGGGTTTCCGGACCCTCCGACTGGGTTTAGCTGGTGAGAGCGCAATGCTCTCATCTTCCAAATCATCGTCATCTTCTTCATCATCTTCCATGTCCATTTCGCTGTCCTCCGAGTCTTCCTGAAGCAAAGAGATGGCAACTGTAACTGAGGTGCCGGCTCACCATGACATCTTGTCCCTAGAGACCCCACCTCACCCTTGCCAGGGCAATGACCAGCCACCCCACGTGGTGGATGGTTGTGGGAACACACACACTGCCTGTTGAACGAGTCCACTCGAGAGGCTATAACCAGTAGCTCTTTACCAGGGCTACGGAACAGGGCTTGGCTGTCTGAGGCAGTCTCAAGAACGCCCTTAACATGTGCTGAGGAACCTAGATCTGCACGGCTCCTGCACTCCAGAGACCCAGTAGACAACAGACAGCAGGCGGAGGGGAGGCCTATTCCAGCTGGAGGTGGAGAGTGGTACAGATGTGGGAAAGAAGGCAAAGCGGTGGTGCCCAGCTCCTTTATGGTCTGGATCCAGGGAGCACCAGAGGCTGTCATTCTTACAGCAAGTCCTGTGTTCCATGAGTATCTGCCAAGATGGCTGGCTACCCAGTCTACTCCCGAGTAGTCATATGTGTTAACATTTTCTTCTTTAGAGAACTACCACCTCCTCCAGCCACCCTGCTGTCTGCTTCTTTCTAGCAGAAATCCTTGAGAAGGCCAGACCTACTGTGGTACCACACTTGATCTTAGCCAAATGCTGAGAAGCAATTCCTATTGTGGCACAAGTCTCCAATTCCAGCATTGCAGAGGCTAAGGCAGGAAGGAGGATGACTGAATTTGAGGCCAGCCTGAGCTACATAGAAAGACCTTGTCTCACAGTGAAAAAAAGAAAGGATAAACTCCCCGGGTAAATTCCTGTACTCCAGCGTTCCCGTGTTACCCCACCATTGCCTAAGCACAGCAATCTACCCCATAGCCCAAGACCACTGTTATGAAGACGGCAAAGGATATCCAGTAGGGATACGACCCTGTTTCTTAAATTCCAAACTCTAATTTCAACTGGCTGCTGCACATGGAACATGGATGTCTAATAGGCCACACACTTGAGAATGTCTAAAACCAATTCCTGATTCACCTTTTCAGCCTCTCCTCCCCCAAGTCATCTGTCTCAGGAAGTTAAAACCCTGCGCTTTTAGTCAGTTACACACAACCAAAGCAGTCTACATGCTCTTCTCTTCATCACACTGGTGCAGTCAACTAAGGAAACAAGATGGGTCTGACTTCAGAAACACCCAGAAGTCCAGCACGTCTCAACAGCACTGTCCTCACCTCCTCAGGCTAAAGCACCCTCACCTCCAGCCTACACAGCTGCCCTTGCTGCCGTCTCTCCTGGGCTGACAACTGCACATCTATCTTACGAGGGAGGGGCTCATCAAATCCCATGCAGGTCCACTGCCTGTGCCACTTCTCATCATTCTCAGCCTAGTTCCTCTACCCTGCCACTGCCTAGGCACTGGAGGTGTTCACACTCCCTGGGCCCAGGGGCTCTGTCCACCCTAACATGGCTCACCCTGTTCCTTATTCAGAGAGGCCTTGCCTGCCCACGAGGAAAAAAAAAATCCCTTGTCTCTGTCATTTCTCGCCTCCTGAACTAATTTTATTTCTTCCCTAATAACCGTGGCCATGGTATGCCTGCTAGATTGTTCCTAGAACACATGTGTCCCAAAGGCAAGGCCTGTTTTTATTCCCTGCTGCATTCAGGACCCGACATTGACAGGACTCAACAGATTGATGCTGGACAAACATAAAGCTGTGACAGAGGGGCTGTGTGAACACAGCCTGCAAGAGATAAATAAACGGGAAGACCCAGGCCATTGAGGATGTGTCCATTCTGAAAGCATGCAAGCAAGTAAAACAAGCCAGGCACTTTCCAGGAGGCACAGGCTCTCTAGGCCAGACCCATGTGTCAGCCTCGGGGGCTGGGGGTGGGTAGAGGGTAGCTCCCTTATCATAGGCACCCTTTGTGTGTCATCTCAGATGGGGGGAACGGATGGCAGCTACCTTATCATATGCATCCTTGGGATTAAAAAGAAAGTCACAGCTGAGTGACTTCCCTGACTCTCTAGTGACTGTCCTAGGAATTCAAGGTGAATTCAGGACACGTGTCTCTGTGTCCTGCTCAGCAAGACTAGGTGCTAGCTTGCTCCTGTGACTCTAAGTAATACCACACTGTAGTAAGCCAGGCACCATACAAGAGCATAAGGTCCTGTTTTGTCCCAGTGAAGGTGCTGGTGCCAGACCCTAGACACAGGCCCATACTTTACAAACTGATCTTGGATTGGTGTCTCTCCAGTACCTTTGGGCCCAGAAGTATGGCCAGGGACTGCAAGAACAGGGCTCAGAGAGCCTGGCAGTGCAGAGCCAGCCTGCCATTTTGAGAACCCAGAGTTCCCTTTTTGGTTTATCTATGTGGTGGAGTTCAAGGCACCAGCATCCTGGTCTCAGGCTCCTGTCAGGTGTCTCCAAGGCTCTGGTCTAGGACAAACATCTTTTCTGTGTTCCTGCTCCAGAACTGCAGAGGGTGCCGAGGACAGGCTGTGTCAGACCACAGTCCTTGGCATCAGCGCTTCGTTTCTAGGTTGAAACTCAGAGTTGATGACTGCACACGTCTTTCTCACCTTTGGTCTTGGTGTTTGACCCTGTTTAGTATGGTAATGCAAGAGGATCTATTCCCTTCCTCTCTTGCAATGGGATCTATTCTGAGGGCTTCCTGCCCAACAGAGGAAGCATCACCTCAGAGGAGAGGGTCTGCTAGCCCTGAGCAGGCCAACACACAGCAACAAACAGATGAGGCAAAGAGACCAACCTGCGTCCTGGAGCTGGAGGTCCTGCATTTACCTAAGAGGGCTGGTGCTGCTTGCGTCTTTGAAAGTGAGAGTGGAAAGAACTGAGAAGGTGACAAAGCAAAGAAGGGCGATGGGTGTGCATATTTGTGTGAAGCGAGAAACAAGCTCCTGAGAAGCGAGGGAGAGCCAGCCCTTCCCAGACCGAGCTCCAGCACAGTCAAGCCATGTGCTGAGTACAAGCAGCTCCCTGATCTGGGCAGCACCTGAGCTAAGCTCTGAGCCCAGCCCCAGGCCGGGAGGCACAGGACTGTCGGGAAGGCATGGACTCACATCTTCATCGGAGTCTCCGCCTTGCATTGTGCCCACGATGCGTTTGCTGGGCCTTCCTGAGAAAACAAACCACAAAAATGGTGAGATCCTTGGAAAATATGGCAGGTGATGGCATTTAAAACTTGTCCTGGGGAAATGCCAACATACACACTAACATATGTACTTAAGTGAGCGCCAGCTAATTAGAACTGTCAACAAATCGTAGGTGCATTCCTGTGTCTCCGTTCTCTCTACTCTGAGAGAATAACTCACTGTACAGTCGAGCTGGCCTTGAACTCGTGATCATGCCTCAGCCTTTAGAGTTGAGACAAAGGCAGTAAAACACACCAGGGTCTGATAACACACCTGCGATCTCAGCACTCAGGAGACTGAAGTAGGAGAATCACTTCAAGCTCAAAGCTAGCTTGAGCTCCACAGTGAGAATGTCATAACCACCACCACCACCACCACCACCACCACCACCACCACCACCACCACCACCACCACCACCAAAACAATAAAATTAAAACGTGGGCTTGACAAGACAGTTCAGTAGGTAAGGGTGCTGGCTACCAAGCCTAATTATCTGAGTTCAATCTCTACATGGTAGAAGGAAAAAACTGAGTCTCAAAAGTTACCTTTGAATATGTGCCCAGGTGTGCACGTGTGTATACACATTAATTGAATACACACACACACACATACACACACACAAACATTTTACATGAAAGCTGGGGCATAGATTAGTGGTGGAGAATTTATCTATATGTTTAAGGCCATGGTTTTAATTTCCAGCACCACAAAACAACCATGAAAAGAATCCTGAGTATTTGAAAACCATAGCCTGTTTCCCTGGCAATGGCAGAGAGACCCCTTGGTGCCCTCATACCAGTCGGGGGCAGAGCACACAACATTCCTTACTTCATCCTGGCTTAATGCCTGGCTTGGTGGCCAGATCTGTCATCATATGCCTAGGACCCATAAAAATCCAATCCAATCCAGGCAGCACAGCATGGGAGGAGGAAGGCAGACTTGTGGACAGCCATGTCACCTACAGACCTGCCCTCCAGTGCATGACAGACACCTGCCTGCCACCATGCCACACAGCACAGATGGAGGATGTCACCCAGGGGCCCGCCGGCCACGTGGACAGCCTGCAGTGGAAGCCACCACAATGTTCGAGTATGTGGTGGTCAGATGGGAGAGAGACGTGGAGCAGCTTGAGCGTTATGAAGAGACATGGAAGTGGAGACTCCAGGGTGGAGGGTGGGGCCTGTTGTGAGCGGGCAGACTCACCACCAGGGGCCATGCTGAGGTCCTAGCCGGAGCTGCCACTGAGGGCCATGTCGAGTCCATGGCTACACTGAGGCAGGGGTCCATGTTGGGTGTCTGTGGCTCATATTACCACTAGAGAACATGGCAGCTGCTGGAGACGTCCAGGGCTGAGCATGACTGGCCTACCTCTCACTGGATGTGGTGCTCTGGAGAGCTGTTACCACCTCTCAGAGGCAGCACTTGGGAGAGCTGGGTTGCCCTTGCCCCCCAGGCAGCACAGTAGATAGAGTTGGACCTGGCAGCAGGTGTGTGGATTCGCCTGCCCCAAGGGCATGAGTATGGGAGAGCTGATCCTGCCACCAGCCCTCTGCCCCTTCCCCCTCTTGCCACTTAAGGCAGTGAGGGGTGCCAGCCCTGGGGTTATGAGAGAGGGTGAACTGGCTCTGCTCCTTGCTGGTTACAGCATTCTCAAGAATGGGTCCTGCATCTTGCCTGGGCAGCGCAGTGGAGCTGGCTCTGAAGGTGTGGGAGCGGGTGAGCCAGAGCTGGCCCCTAGGGCATGAGAGCAGGGGGCTGACCCTGTCTCTTGTTGACGGCCGCCGTTGAGTATGGGCTCGCCCTGGTGTGGGGATGAGGGGGAGCAGGGGGCTGACCAGCTCAGCTGCCACCCAGGCCAGACCCAGGGCTGAGCTGGCCCAGCTCGAAATCTGTATGAACTGAATGGTCAGACGCATGAAAGAACTGGTCCTGCAAATCCCAAGCTTCAGGATCTCCGTAACCCAGGGTAACAACAGGATAACCAGGAGGAGAGGTGTGTGGACAGAGGGATAGACTGTGGGACACACTGACACTACAGCTTCCATGACGAGGTGTTTCCTATGCTTTGTTTTTTTCTTTGTGTGTGTGTTTTATTTGGGGGGAGGTTGCAAGGGTGAAGGGTGAAGGGCGGATATGAGGGGACAGGGAGATGAGTGGGATTGGGGTGCACAATGTGAAACTCATGAAGAATCAATGAAAAGTTAAAAAGAAAAACACATCTTCTCAGTATTTGGAGAGGAAATGTCCCTGAACTCCATTGTTAGTTCACACGCAGAGAACTTCATTGCTCTCTGCAGATGAAGAAGATATTTCTTTTATGAACCAGTGCCACCTGCACTTGGATCTAGGTTGAAGCCAGCTACTTCTGGCTAGGCCCCGCAGTGCAGGAGGAGCGCTGCTCAGGGCAGGCCCAGAACTGTTTGCAGAGGCCCTTTTCTTGCTTAGACAAGTGCAAAATCGTATGGCATTTGAAGGCCCTAGCTGTAGACTCTGGAATTGGGCTACACGATTTTACTCTGCAAGTACTTACACACGATTTGAAGGGCTAACATTGAGTAAGTTACACAGCTTTTTCTAGTGTTGGTTCCCATCCATCAAATGAGTTTTGTAAGAGGTACTTTCTGTGGTAATTCCTTGGTCACAAGGGATGTAACTGTACTGACAAAAATGAATAAAGCCCAGAGCTCAGCTACAGAGGCCATTTCTGAGTTATCTGTGGGAAATATGAAACCACGAATGTGAGCCAGCTATTCCCAGGGACACAGATAAGAATATTACATGTGTGGGGCAAGGTGGTGTATCCTGTCATCTCCATGCCTAGGAAGAAGCAGGGGGATCAGGTTCAAAGTTCAAGGTCATCCTGAGGTACACAGTGAATTCAATACCAGCTTAGCTACATGAGTGCAAGCAAAAGGACTACTAGAGGCAATGATTTCCCATGAGCAGTTTGAGAGACAGAGCCTGAAGAACAGACTGAGGCAGGGACCCCTCACTGTGCACTGTGCCTTGTAATACTAAGCCGCTCTCATCCATGCCCTTGGAGTTCTGAGAGACAGGCGCAAGGAGCTGGGTGACGCAAGTTACACTACCTTGCATGAGCACCTCCATGGCTGTCCGAGGCTTAGACAGCCGTCTGTCCTCCAGCTCGCTGTCCGATTCATCGTCCTCTTGGATGTCTATGTCCGAGTCGTCATTGCCTGGCAGGATACCACAAGGCAGAGTGAAAGAGGAAGCCTTCCATCAATAGTCAGCATCTGCCTACTATGGCTTCAGTGCAAAAGCATCTGCCTTTCTTAACCCTCTTTTCATCCATTAGATTTTATGAGACTCCCTGGATTTGTTCAGGTACTTAGCAAAGTGTTAATGCAGACCATAATATGCTGTATTTGCTTTGAGCAATTTTTCAAAGTAAAAGAACATGGGCCAGGTGTCTTAGAAGCATTATGACCACTTGAAATTTTTACGAAATTGAGTTAACTTGGTTAATGGGGGAGAACCCCACTCTGTTCTTTGTCAGGCTGTGTTACTAACTCAAGCCTTGACCCTAACAAAGACAGAAGTGGATGAGAAAGAACAAAGCAGGGTGGGGGCGAGGAGGGAGCCAGGCTTGGACTGCAAAGAAAGTGCTGAAGTGACATTCTTACTGGGGAAAATTCTGGAATGAAGGCATACACTGGTGGGGTTGTGGCTCAGCGGTAAAGCATGTGCTTTCTTTCTTTTTCCTTTCTTTTCTTTTTTCTTTTTTTGCAAAGCTCTGGGTCCAATCTCTAATACCACATACACAGACAATAAATACTTTTCTTTTAGAAAATTTGTTTTTTTAAAAAATAAATTTTATTTATTGTGGGAGGCATTCAGGCATACACTTTATAAAAGGCTATTTTCAGTGTTATCATTTAATATTAAGTGTGCGCGTGCGTGTGTGTGTGTGTGCGTGTGTGTGTGTGTGTGTGTGTGTGTGTGTGTACATGCACATGCACTCAGTCTCCCAGAGTTAGAATGAAGGCAGCTGTGGGCTACCTGATATGGGTGCTGGGAACTGAACTAGGAAATTCTAGAAGAGCAGCAGTGTTCTTAATCACGGAGTCATCATCTCCAGCCCCCAGATCACTCTATATACATTTCTTGAATAGTTGTTGTCTTTGTGTCTGAAGCTAAGCATTTCTTAGAACCATCAGAGACTATAACGGGAAGGAAAAGCTTTCTGCCTAGTGCCTTACTGCACCCAGGGAGTGATGGTTTGGGAAGGAGGGTCTTGGAAGGGTTTGTAGCTGCTGGTCTGACACTGACTTAGGAGTCAGCTTAGAAATCCAGCACTTGTTGGTCTTCCAAAAGGCTGTGCCTGGTGCCTGCATGTGAAGGTGATGTCAAGGTGTAACTGGGTATTAAGGGACAGTCACTTGCTTTCTTTAGCCAAAGGAAGCAGAGCTGTGTTCTTCAGCTCAGGATGCAAGCCTTAGTGACACAGCAGTGTCACTAAGAACATCCTTCAGGACTACCAACACAATTTGAAAACTACATCTTCTAAAAGTCTTTCTACAGAAAATGAATCCATATTAACATAATTTAAAATCACTACTCAGTTTAGTTTCTCTCCAACCTCATCCATGAAAATTATGATATTAAATGCTTATTCCAGGAAATATAGAGGTCACTGCCCCACCTAGTCTCTGTCTTGACTGACCCAGCACTAAATCCACAGGAGCCTGCTTCGCTGCAGACACCATTCAGGTTTTCTAATCCTGCTCTTAGAGGACTCCTAGCAGCTCTCTCTAGAGCTCTCTGAGAACAGGTACAACAGGAAACAGACACAAAGGGAACAGGTAGGTGGGAGAAAAGCTGGTGCCCAGGTGTACTGTTTTCCCAGGAGAATAAAGACATTTCATCATGAGAACAGCTGAGCAACAGAAGTGTGGTGGAGCAGGAGGACCACACACTACCACAGTTCCTTGTGTGCAACTGCTGCCTTGGTGTCATCCTGGTGCGCGATGACGGCTCATCATGGAGAGCACTCCCTCCAGGCTAGGCCTGTGTTCAGTCTTTTTCTACAGGTGGAGGTGTTGAGCACTCGGATGAATGTGGGAACTGCGAGTGGGCGAGTGCCTTCACTAACACTGCGTGCAACAGCACGCTTTTCAGGCCGCCCTAAAATGTGGGGCCTTCCAGACTAGTGGGGATAATTTTCTTTCATAATTATTTATTACCTAGAGTTCAAGCTAACTGTGGCATTTAAACAAACACAAATGCCATAAGTATCATAAGAAATGAATGTTAGCTAGATGCTGTGTAATTGGAAGCAAACTTTATTATTATTATTATTATTATTATTATTAAAATAGATTCTTCTCTCATATACTACATCCCAACCAGTTTCGGTTCCCTCCACTTCTGTTAGCTGCCACCATCTCTCTCCTCTCCCCCAGATCCATTCCCACTTTGTTTCCTCTTTGGAAAGGAGCAGGCCTCCAAGAAAGGACAGCCACGTAGGACAAACAAGATACAATAGAACAAAGCAAAAGCCCTTATACTGGGGCTGGACAAGGCAAGTTACTAGGAGGAAGAGTCTTAGACAGACCCACTTCCATGGTTAGGAGTCCACAGAAACACCAAGCTAAGAGCCATAACTTTGAGGTAGAAGACCTGGTGCAGGCCCATGGAGGCCCCATGCTTGCCATTTCAGTCTCTATGAGAAGCAAGCTTTTTGAGTGAACTCAAATGACACTTAGTATAAAAGCTGTGAGAAAACTGCTTTCTGAAAATATTCTAGTACTTCTAGTCAACAATGACAGATTTATTAATAAGAGGGCAGATATCTATTGTTACTACCACAATTAAAAAATAAATATTAAGGGGTTGGGGATTTAGCTCAGTGGTAGAGCGCTTGCCTAGGAAGCGCAAGGCCCTGGGTTCGGTCCCCAGCCCCGAAAAAAAGAAAAAAAAAAAACAATAAAAACCTAAATATTAATAAATATTTTTAAAACTGTAAGTAACTCTACTAGAGAAATGTAAATAACTCATTGCATAGCTGTCATGCAAAGCTGTTGGCCTGAGTTTGACCTCAGAACTCATGAAAACGTGGAAGGAAGGAGCCAGGACCAACCAGAAAGTTGTCTTCAGGCACACTCACACCAGCACCTACACATGTCTACCAAACGCACACACGAGCACGTGCACATACATACACATCTGCACACACACAGACACACGCATGGACATACACATGCACGCATACACAGTCTCCCTCTGAATGAAAACCCTGAACACACAGTGGCTCTCACAGCTGCACACCCCAGTCAGGACAGAGCCTTACTTCCACTCTTGAGCAGTCTCTTCTCCTCTTCCTTCAGCTTATTCTGCATCAGACGCAGAGTATTCTCAGCTTCCTGGAGGAGGAAAAACCAGATTCAGAATGATGACCTTTAGTGGATGATCTGATTCTTCCCCACTGTGTGAATACGGAAGTGTGTGACATTGACAGCAAAAACCACAACACAACAAAACAAACAAAAACCCTAGGGAGTTGTTTAAAGGGCAGAATCGCTCAGTGGTTTGGGTCACCAGCTGCTCTTCCAGAGGACCCTGGTTCAATTCCTAGCACCCACACGGTGGCTCGCAACCATCTAAACAGCAATTCAAGACATCTGATGCCCAGTTTTGGCTTCTGAGGGCACTGCATGCACACAGCACACATACATTCAAGCAAAATACAAGTATACAAAATAGACGTACATAAGTCTTTTTAAAAAAATTCAATGGGGCTGGGGATTTAGCTCAGTGGTAGAGCGCTTACCTAGGAAGCGCAAGGCCCTGGGTTCGGTCCCCGGCTCCGAAAAAAAAAAAAAAAATTCAAGAGAGGAGGAGGAGAGGCCGAGAAGCCGTGGCAGGACAATGGAGGCTGACGTAAAGATTTCGCTCTGTGTATTTACAGGTTATCAATGTTCTTAAGGGATGGATGGTACTGGGCTTTGTATGTTTAGGTGGGCAATTATATCTTATCAATTGAATCTAAGGTTATTGTGTTGTGTGTTCTCTTATGTGATGATTTGAGTGTAGCCAAGTGTGTGGCGGCAGGAGACACTGGGCTGCCGAGGAGTTGGAATGTGTTTCTGCCAAGATGTCTAGCAGACTTAGGTAAAAGACAACTATACCTTTTTTTATTTTTTATATTTTACAACAACAGATGGCAAACCAATGATGGGCAAGAATCCAGTAGTAATCCTAAAACTTGAGAGAAAGTTTTTATTTTCTAAGAGGAGGCTATTGCCATGTTAAGTCATGTGATCTCTCAAGGGCAGGGAATTTAACAAAGAAACAGGGAAGTAGCCTGGGCTGGCAGGCTGTAGGTCCCAGGCTGTGTGATAAGAAATGGCAGCTCAGAGAGTTAGAGATTAAAAGCTGCTTTTTAAAGAAAATCTTTTAGAAAGTCTTTCAGGATACTCACATTCTTTTTAACGTGGGCTCCATGGGAATTTTGGGTTGAAATCCTAGTTAGACAAGCTACTTCTTAATTACAGGTATTATTAAAAGGTGATTAAGTTTGTTTTTAGAAAGAAGAGAGTAAAGGGATTACCCGAATCACGTGGAGATTTTCATCTATGGTTCGGAACTTAGATAGGGAAAAATTGGTCACTAACTCCAAGTAGAGAGTTGTGATAAATGTCTGTAACACCAGGGAGAGTGAATGCAGACATATAGAAGTTATTAAGGTTGAAAGACCCCAGCTTAGCAGCAGTAACGCCATTTTGCAAGGCTGTACTTAAGATGACTGGTTCAGGGAAAGGTTAGAACACTGAGTACACAGCGGCTGCCAAGCAAGATATGTTTGGTTGAAGGCCTGGCAACAGGACGACTGCAGTTGAGCACCTGACAATGAGAAAAGCCCCGGGAGAGGTCCCACACCCTGGTGGGGGGCCGAGTCAGCCGTTATGTTCCAAAAAGGTAGCTAAGAAACTTGCCCCCGGGCTGAACCCTTGGGGGGCCGAGTCAGCCGTTATGTTCCAGAAAGGTAGCTAGGAAACTTGCCCCCAGGCTGAACCCTTGGGGGGGCCAAGTCAGTCGTTATGTTTCAGGAAGGTAGCTAGGAAACTTGCCCCCGGGCTAAACCCTTGCCATATTAGAATCCACCAATTATATCCCTGTAACCATGCATCTGCTTCTGTATGCTTGCTTCTGCTCCCCAAAATCCTATAAAAGCCCATCCTTGGTTCCGTGGGGCGCGCCAGTCCCCCGAGTGACTGAAGCGCCCGCAGGTGCCTGTGCCTGTGTATCCCAACAATAAACCAAATCCTCTTGCTGATTGCATCCTGTGGTGTCTCGGTCTGGTCTTTGGAGTTGGAGGGTCTCCATCCCGAGGGAAAGTTCTCCCTGAGAGCTTTTCAAGGTTAAATAAAAATCTGTGGCTCTGGGTAGAGAGCTTAACAGATGGATATATTTTGGGCTAAAGTCCTGGTTTGATATGTTGCTTATTGATATTGGAATTGATAGAAGGTATTTGGTTTGTTTTATGAATTACCCCGCTAAAGGCCATATGGCTCGTTGCTGCTGGCTAGTGAGGGTTTGTGGTTACTTTTTATATCTACCACAACAGGAAACTCAGATTCTCTTAACATGGGCTACATAGGAATTTTGAGTTAATTTCCTGATATCACAGAGTACAAAAGCCTATCAGGCTCATTGTTTAGCTTACTTTCTTTTTTAAAAAAAATTGTTTAATCTTCATAATGAGTGTGACTTTGAGTTTTATGGTTATATTATTACTCTGGGAGAGAGTGCAAGATACAAGCTTTTCTGGTTACAGACTAAGGAACACAGTATTTTGGGAGAAAGATTTTGTCTTTGTGTTTTTAAAAAGTGTGATTAGGCTCTGGAAACCTCACAGAGTCATACTGATCAGATTTGATAGAGGTAGACCGTCTGAAAAATTTATTCAGGAGAATCAAACAAAAAGATATCTCAATTCTAAACTTTTGTCTTGAGAGTTGTATTTTACAGAGTGTGCCTACTTGGAATCCTGGTCTCAAGGACTTTCAGCTGGGTCCAGTCAGGACACATCGGCTACAGCATTTGCTTCATTCTTACCCCCTACCCCCAAGGATATCTCAACGCCCATGTACAGCTTGAAGAAGTTATAGAGGAGTTGTCGCCCCAATTCCCTGAACTTTGGGGGGCTGGAAATGGTTATTCTAAAGTTGTTTTTATGAGGAATTTAAAATTGGTTGTAATTTAACAGGAGGAATTAGCTAGATTGAGTTATACAGTCATAATCGCATTTGTTAACTAAGCTAAAATCATATCTTTGCTTAGATATAGAATTTATTTGTTAAAAGTTTAAAAGTACAAGGTTTAGAGCCAGTTCTTCTATTGATGTCATTACAAACTTCTGAGTTGATTACACATGTGAGTTAAGGGCCAAATAGCAAACATATTGCTGACTTTGTGAGAGTACTTTCAAGATATTATTAAGATATAAAGACAACAGTACAGATTGTCTTATATAGGTAGATAGTTTTCAAAAATGTCAGAAATCCACAAAATTTGAGATTTAAAGTTATTTATCTTTTGTTGAGACATATCTGCTCCTAACAGTTCCCCTTTGGTGGATTTAACGAAGAATTTGAACATCTCTACCTCCAGATGAGACAATACTTTGTGGCTAGGCAGCCACTGGACAAAACTGCCTGTTTCATCTGCAGATTAATACTGTCCAGAAAAGGACAAATTATGCAGTATAGTTGATTGATAAACTCTGGCAAGACAGGGTTATCAGTCCTTCAAAATCTGCATTTCTAGAGTCTGTCAGTTGATTTTGGGCCAGAAGGCTGAAGACTTACACTCACATGTTGCTAACAGAGGACTGTGCTAGTGGAGATTTGTCTCTACAACCTCTCAGTTCCGGAAGCCGTGTTAGGCTTCCTATGTGTATAGATATTTGGTCATTCCCAGATTTCTGACAGGGTTGAAGACTGATTATAGTCTCATAGCCTATCAGGCTGTTTAACTCTGAATATTCATATTTTATTAGATAGTTATCAGATAGTATAGCTAGCCAAGATATAATATAGATTTTAAGCCTTTCTTAAGCTGGAACGGATAACTAAATGTTCTGTTTAACTGATATAGTGATGGATTGGGTGTTAGATATATTTTATGCTCTTAATTACAAAATGATAATAGTTGTGCTCAGCTTATATTTGAGAGAAAAGTTGTGTTTTTTTTTTTAATTAGACAAAAGGGGTGAAATGTGAGATGATGTCACAGGTGAGGCAGGCATAAGATAGAAGGAGGCCTGTCATTGGATGAGAAGGAAGGATGGGCGGGAGAAGAGTTTGAAGGAGGAGACTGGAACGAAGAGAGAGGAAGGGAGGAGGAGGGAGGCCGAGAAGCTGTGGCAGGACAATGGAGGCTGATGTAAAGATTCCGTTCTGTGTATTTACAGGTTATCAATGTTCTTAAGGGATGGATGGTACTGGGCTTTGTATGTTTAGATGGGCAATTATATCTTATCAATTGAATCTAAAAAAAAAAAAAAATCAAAAGAGTTTGTTTGAGCAACCTATGAGGTCCCTAAACCTGTGCTCTTCCTCTGCTGTCTACCAAGCAGCCTGTGGGAGTGACCCTGACATTTGATGCTCTGGCTCCGTGCCTTCCTCCCATTTCCACCACTCTAAAGGAAATGAGGGACACAAGAGAAGCCACCGTGTGTGCTGCGAGGACAGTGGACACAGGAAATGTGTCTGGTGCAGAAAGCCACAGCTCTCCTGCTCACAACCAAAAAAAGCAAAAGTATGTCCATGTTTCTGCCATATGGCTTCACCACTCATACTGGAGATGCTTACAGAGAAGCCAGGATGGTAAGATAATGAGGAAATCCTGGTCACACTTCCTGGTGTAGGACAGGAGGAGGTAGTATGTCAGGTGTGTTGGCAAACGGAGCCCTGACTAAGCTGGGTATGGCAGTATATATCTTATAGTCCCTGCACGTGGAGGCTGAAGCTAGAGGCTGGTCTGGGTGACACAGACACTGGCCCTCTCATCCCCTAAAATACACAGGAAACAGCCCTGATTACTGCCCAGACCACACTGAGGATCTGGGGAGGTGCCTCAGACATCGAGTGCTTGCTGCTCAAGGTGAGCCCCGCAGCTCAGGTCCCCGCAGCCCATGCACATGCTGAGCACACAGCGGCTCTCCTGTCACCTTGGCACGGGTGAGCAGCCCAAGCACTTACTTCAAACCGTTCCTGCTCCATCCTGTGATGGTCCTCAAGCTGCTGCTCCAGGTAAGCCAGGTTCCGGAACTTCTCCAGGTAGACGTCATACTGCTTTTGCAGCTCTTCCTCAACCTTCTCATACTCATCCATAAAGGCTGGCCTAAGATGAGCAAAGGAAAGAAGAGTGAAAGCAGTCACTCCACAGTAGTTTGAAATTTGTATTTAAGACTCCCAACTTGCATCATGTACCTGAAAACTGCTTAAAAACAATTCATATTTACCCCTCTCTACCCATCAAATGAACAGGTTTTTTTTTTTTTAAATATATAAGTCTTTTATTGTCGCCAAAGAGCCCAGATCCCACTTGTGATCAGGATCTTGTTTCTGGAGCTGGGAAACTGAGGTCTCACTCATCAGCCTGCTGCACAGTTCCCTTCCCAGACACACGGATGCCATCCCAAAACTTCCTGATACTGTTTCTAACTGTTGTGGCTTGCTGAATCAGAGCCAATCCTTTTCTTCAAGGATTAGTTCATCCTTCTGGGCTTGAGAGACAGAACAGGCAATACCTGTCCTCATCTGAATCCTGTGAATGTATTTCTCATCCAAGGAATTTCAGATTTCAACCACAGACCCGCTCTCCTGAATAACGACATTCATGGGAAGGGAGCATCCACAGACCTCATCTTGTAATGGACACCCAGCATTACACCCTTGATCATGTTCTGAACATGACTGCACATGGTTCTGACAGTGGCCAGTTCCTTCCTGTTACCCCACCATTTGTCAACCCAGAGCTTCTTCTTTCCAAGGAGACTCAGCTCTACATTGACGTGATTGAAGTCCCTCCGCAGAGTTCCCCTGGGACCCTTCACAATGGCTGTGCGCCCCTTCAGGGTGACATCAACAGTCTGACTGCTGAGAATGGTCTTCATTCTCGCAGTAGATGGGGCAAAAAGTGAACATAATTATCTTTTTTTAAAAAAATTATCTTTAACCAATATAAAAAGCTAGAAAAAAAACCCCCTGAAAACAGGAGAATAAAGTAAAAAATTATGTATACATTACCAACTACATGCATTGGATGTAACCTGCATCTTCCCAGGTTTTTAGTAGGGTCTAATGTAGCCTAGACTGTCCTTGGTGAATTCCTGATCAGCCTCCTGAGTGCTGGGTTTCATATGTGTGCCATCATGCTAAGTCCCTAGATATAGGTACAGATAGGAATGAGTGTGTATGTGTATTTTTTTGAGACAGAGTTTTACTATGTAGCCCTGACTTAGTCTGGAACTCACTATGTAGGCCAAGCTGGCCTTGAACTCACAAAGATCTGTCTACCTCTGTCTTCCGAGTACTGGTATTAAAAGTGTATATCATTACATCCAACCAGGAATGTATATTTTTAATAAAAATTAAATTGTACTTGGGAGGGTGGGTCCTGCACAGTAGAGCTGGCCCTGGTGACGCCGGTTCAGGTGAGCCGTCCCAAGGGCAGGAGAGCTGGCTCTGCCCCTTGCCAGCTGTGGCACTGGGTGAACCAGGCAAGGCAGTGCTGGAGAACTTGCCCTTATGGTGTGTGTCCAGCCACGTTGAAGACATTAAAAGCAGTATGGAGTGAGAGCGCGCAGCGGTCTGCTTTAGGACAGGCAGCAAAGAAACTGTGGCATGTGGACTCTGCTTTTTGATGTCTTAACTTTCTAGTCACTCTACCTGACACTCTGCAGGGTCTGCAATCGCTTCCGATTTCTTTCCAGCTCCAATTTTCTCTTTTCAATTTTGGCTTCTAAATTGGCTTCGTCAGACGCCACATTGTTGAGCAGGTCTTTAGTCTTCTGAACCTGTGCCTACAGTGAGCAGGGAACAGTGAGCTGAGGTGCCAGGGACGGCTGTCGCCTGCCTCTGAGCACAGAGCTGCTTAACACTTTGTGTAAAGCAGCATCACACAAACCACGCACGAGGGCAACCAACAAACCCTCCCCCACTGTAACTTATTAACCAAGTATTTTCAGTGACAGGAGTGGAAGGGGGGCATGAGGACAGGAACGAGTACCATTCTTGTCATGAAAAGTGCGTGTTTCTGTCCATGGAAGCAGGCAAAAGTGGAGAGAACAATGTCTCGGACAGACAGAGGTCATAGGGTCTGTGTCCAGCCCGCTGGGTTAGGACTGGGCCCTGGTCCATCACTTTGAGCTATTAACCTTCACTTGGGCCATTCCCTGGTTACAAAATACCACCCCAGGGAGTGGGGACACACACACACACACACACACACAGATACGTAGTTACACATAGTCACAGATACAGACATAGACACATATACACACACACATGAATACAGATACACGTACACACATATACACACACACACGAATACAGATACACGTACACACATAAGACAGATACACATACACATGCACAAGACAGACAGACACACACATGTACATACTTATGGCACACACACAGATGCATACACAGTTACACACACATATACATATACACACACACACATATACAGATACACATACACACATAAGACAGATACACATACACACATAAGACAGATACACATACACATACACATGCACCAGACAGACAGACACACACACACACACATACACACATAAGACAGATACACATACACATGTACCAGACAGACAGACAGACACACACACACATACACACACACACAAAACAGGCCTAGGTACAATGGGACAGAAGCTCTGGGCTGTTGGCACTACAGGGAGTCAAAGACCCCTGGCTACATCCACAGACATTCCTCTCTTTCTAAGAGCATATTTGCTTGAAGTGGGCACAGTAAGAGCAAATGTGCTAGCTTCATATTCATGCTATGAGAAGCTGGCTGTTGGGAGCCTCGTGGTTCAGAGCACCGAATAAGCTACACCAGAACCGGGAGCACAACCCGGGTGTGTATGAACCTCTTCCCTATGTTGTGACTGTCTAACCCTGCATGAAGTTCTTTTTTTTTTTTTTTCCTTTTCTTTTCTTTTCTTTTTTTCGGAGCTGGGGACCGAACCCAGGGCCTTGCGCTTCCTAGGCAAGCGCTCTACCACTGAGCTAAATCCCCAACCCCCCTGCATGAAGTTCTTAACAGCAAGGTAGGATTCCCCTCTGGTGCTCTGCATGTATGTTAATACACCTTAAGGGCTTTTCTGGTTGTTTAGCTGCAGGTCTCTGCAAAGCCATGGGATCCACAAAGAAATGACTTTGCAAGAGTAGATACTTGACAAGATTCTCAGAGACAGGGCATCTTTTAAAACTACAATTATTGTCAGTGAATTTATGGCCATGAGTGAGTGTGTGTGTGTGTGTGTGTGTGTGTGTGTGTGTGTGTGTGTAAGCAAAACCAATCATTTCTGTGGGATTTTTGTGTGCGCCAAGGGATCAATCTCAAAGCTTTACAGATGCTAGATAAATAACTGTATAGTGAGCTGTAGCTCCAGTACAGTACACTACTTTTCTGATTCTTCCTTTAGAAAGCACTAAGGAGCCAGGCATGATGGTGCTTGCATTTACTCTTAGCACTCAGAAGGCAAGGGCACGCAGATCTCAAGTTTGAGACTAAAGTGTTCTACAGAGTGAATTCCAGGCCGGCTACAGCTACATTGTACGCTCTATCTTAAAAAAGAAAACAACAAATAAACAACAAAAACACCCAAGTGGCAAGAGCAAACATGAAAATCTTAAAAATATATATTCATACATTCATTTATTGCAAATGCATTAAAAATTCTAATACAAGTGTAAATGCATTCCAACAGGAAGGTGGTGGGTCCTAACTCAACAACTCTTTTTTTTTTAGATTAAAAAAAAAAGATATGGGGCTGGAGAGATGGCTCAGAGGTTAAGAGCACCGACTGCTCTTCCAGAGGTCCTGAGTTCAATCCCAGCAACCACATGGTGGCTCACAACCATCTGTAATGAGGTCAGATGCCCTCTTCTGGTGTGTCTGAAGACAGCTACAGTATACTTATATACATAAAATAAATAAATAAATCTTTTAAAAAAAAGATATACATTGTATATGTATAAGTCTATTTGCATGTGTTCGGTGCTCACAGAGGCCAGAATAGAGTATTGGCTCCTCTGGAATCGGAGTTTCAGAAGGTTGTGAGCTGGCTAATGGGTGCTGAGAACTGAACTTAGGTCTCTGGAAGAGAAGTGCTCCTAACTATGAAGCCATCTCAATAAATAACCCTTGCTGATAATGAATATTTTCTGATTAAGTCACATTAGAGCTTAGGGAATTTATCTGACCTGAACCTACAACCAGTCAGGAGCACAGCACATGGTCACTGTCATGTACTCTCAGGGTCATTGCTGTCTCCCTGTCTATCCTGGGGACATTTCTGTAGCCAGCAGGAGCAGCAGGCAGTGCTGTGTGGTTCTGGGTCTTCTTCAGTCTGGAATACTTGCCAGATCTCCTTGCATTGCATGACCTCACATTTTGGTGTCAGTCAGCTAATTGATAGAATGCTACTAGTTTGTCTGATTCAGATTATACATCTCTGTCAAGAATACCACAGAAAGACTTCATCCTGTAAGCTTTCGTAATGTCAAATTATTTAATTATGACACCTTATATCTTCCCTTGATTGAGGGGTGATGCTAGAATTGCACTTGCTCTCTTTCTCTTTGTAATAAGTATTGTATTGGTAGTGTCCTTGACACATTTTTTTTCATTTGATAACTAATTGTTTCCTATCTCATTGACCCATACTATAAAACTGACTGCTGTAATTCATTTATTTTGAGGTTACGTTCCTCCTAACCAGCTCTGGCATGAGCCGTGTTTCCTGGGTGCTCTGGCTTGCACTGGTAAGGAATGGCATTGAAAAGCCAAGGCCCAGATGCTCGATATACTCAGAACTTAAGAAAGCATGATGGTAGCTCCGTATATGAAGACAAACATGAAGAAACGGTGCATCTACATGTGTGCATCTTAACAAACTTAACTGACAGTGGGCGAGTGGGAAAAGATGGTGACCATACTACCTGTTACAGGGAAGCTTAGAATTAAGGGTTGGGGTATAGCTCAGTGGTAAAGTACTTGTCTAGCATATACAAGGTCCTGAGTTTTTTTTTTTTTTTTTTTTTTTTTTTCGGAGCTGGGGACTGAACCCAGGGCCTTAAGCGCTCTATCACTGAGCTAAATCCCCAACCCCAAGGTCCTGAGTTCTAAACCCTTCTTTGTACAGAGACAAAAAAGGAAGCCTGGACTTGTTTAAATGCCCAACAGTGAGTAATTGGCTAAACAAAATAGGACAATACTCACCAAATATCAAAATAAGAACGGCTTTAAAATTACTTTAAAACTGGTGCATTTGGGGGTGGGGTGTTGAGAGAGTATCTCTGTGCAGTCCTGGCTGTCCTGGAACTGGCTTTGCACACTAGGCTGTCCTCAGACTCAGAGATTCACCTGTCTCTGCCTCCTGAATCCTGGGATCAAAGGAGTACACCACTACTGCCTGGCAAAAACTGGTGACTGTTTAATAACTTGAGAAAGTGCTTTTACCTGTGACAGGAAAGTAATCTTCATAACGTAGGAATCCTAAATACCCTCTAAGTTCCTGCAGTTTCTCTTGTTTCTAGCCCCTCTTACTCTGTCTGGTGCACACAGAAAATCATATATTTGAGTCCCAGGTGTCAAGAACAACAAATAAAAGCAATGTAATCTTACCAAAATATCTTTGATTGCAATTCTCATCACCTTTTCAGTCTCGTTTATTTCTAGAGGTCGAGCAATGGCTTCCGTTCTCAGTTCCTAGGAGAAATAAAATCACGTATACATTTTGAGACAGAGAGTTTAGTTTTTGATTTCTATTAGTCGCCAATTTTTCCTTAAGAGCCTGGTGTTTCCTAACTTGAACCTTTAGCCATCTCCCATCCTCAGACTCCTGAGCTGCTGGGATTGTAGATGTTCCCTTCATGCCCAGTGATGTATGTGATATATATGTCATACTAATCCTCCAAGTTTAACTCAGTGGTGGAGACTATGGCTCAGCAAGTGTGATACCTGGACTTCAATCTCTGACACCATAAGAAATTAAAAAAAACAATGTTTACAACAGAGCATACTTCTGTGCAAAACATTTCCTATAAATGTCCTCCGATGCTACCTGGGCTCTCCTGAGACTCAAGGTATTCATTTTCAGCTCAAGGCCCCATGTGCCCCTGGCAGACCTTAAATTAATATCCATTACTTTACTCCTGAACTTCATGTGTGAACCACATGATCAGTCAGCACAGGACAGTCTGCTGTCTGTGCGTCCACAGCCCCTGGAACCAAGCCTTGTGTTTCTGCTTGTCCTTAGAATAGAACGAAAGTTAGATATTACAATGGAACAGTGCAATGGGAGAGCATTGGACGGTGACACACTTGAAAGACAGCAAGGAAATACAATCTGTTACAGTAATAACTGTTACACCAAAGTGCATGCTTTAAACTCCTTCCTTCCGTGTGTACACGTCAGGATTCAATAGTTCTCTTCTTTTTAACCTAGTGCTTTCCAAACTGCTGTTTTATCAAGACCCTGAAGTTGCCTGTGGCATTAAAGCAGCCTGGGTATGGAGGAAGTCCAGCGTTTAGCAAAGTTGGGAACCATGCTTAAACAGCCGCTTTAAATGGGATGGGTGGAGCACACTGTGTGACTGCACTGGACGGCAGGCTTCCTAACAACGTCTTCCTCCAACTACCTGAAAGTGCTACCTAGATCACTGGTCACAAACATTTATGTTATACTCATCTGGTAAAACTCTGAAACTCCCAATGCTTAGATCATACTCCATATCAGTGATATTAACATGACAGCTGGCTTAATAACGATGTCTAGGTAAGTCTGGGGGGCAGTGAGTTCTGGGAGCCATGAACTGGAGGTACACTATTGATAGCAATGCAGGGTAGAGGCAAGGGAGAGTTCACAGCCTCAGGCTGTACATCTGCCAATCCTGAACTATAAGTTAATGATATTAACCACCACAGGTGCAAAGCCCCACTCCTAACCAAGGGGCCATTTGCGACTGATAGCTGCTAGGGGAAGGGAAATCAGTTTCCTTCAATGGAATGACACCTAGTTATTAATAACCACATGGTAGGCAGGCAGGCTTACGCTCATGAGTGGTTGGCCAACACAGAATGAACTCCATGCTTTTTTCTTTTGATTGTCTTTTATTTCTTAGAGAGAAAAAAAACCATGGAGTTGGGTATGTAAGGGAGGGAAGATCTGGGAAAAGTTGGAGGAGAAAGAATATGATTAAAAGATATTGTATGAAAAGAACTTTTAATTAAAAATGAGTAAATCCAGTGGGTAGTGTCCACTAGGAGCAGAAAAGGATTCATGCTCTCCACCAGTTTCCCACACATTAGCCCACTCAATCAGGAACAGTTGAATATAAGCTGGAGGAAGTTCAGGGCAGGCAGTAAGAGCGGCTTTTCATTCCTAACTGAATACTACTTACCCTCAGCTCAACCTCTTTGCCCAGCAAGTCATACAGAGAAGCTCCTTTAGCAGTGATTTCAGAAGCAAGTTGTCTGGCTGCTTTCAAATCTGCAATCTGGACAGAAAATTGCACGAAGAGAACCCTCGTTCCTCAACAGGCACTCAGCTCCCGTTCTGCTAGCGCCCAGGCAGCCATGTGACCTGGAGCACACGCCTCAGCAGCCCTTCTTACTGCTGCAGGACAGAGCTCCTGGATGCCACCTGAGGACACTGACAACACTCAAATGCGACCAAATCCAGGACACCTCTGTCTCAGAAACCCAGCTGTAATGCCAAACTGAATTCACAACTAGAGGTATGAGCAACGGAAAGCAGACAAGCCTCCTATCTGGACTAGGTCACTACTAGTAAAATGACCACAGGGGCAATCTGAGGGACATGCGTTCCACGGCCAGCACCTTAAACTTTCCTCCGAAGAGCTGCTAGACCAAGCCCACTAAGCACTTAGACTCTCCCGGGCTCCCACAGGCCGGTGCCAACAGCTCTGATGAGGACCCAGCATTGAGACTTTCTTGGGCTGTGCACACCTCTTCCTTCATTAAGTTAAATCCCCAAGGAGCCCAAACACACTCACGGGCATCCCCGTTCCCTCTCCTCTTGAAGTAACACTTACCTTCTCTCTTTACTTTCAGCCTACCAGCAGCAACTTATCTCAATTCTCAGCAGATTATCTCTCCCTCCTCCTCCTTCCTCCCCTACTCCCTCTGCCCACTCTGTGCTCCTATTACAGTTCCAGCTTCTCCTCTTAAGGCCCAGGGTTCCACTCTCCAGTTCTACGTGCTTTTCCTGCCTGACTGGAGCAAGTACCCATTTCTCTCTAAGACTCACCTCACTGTTTCCGTTTCTGTACAGGTCAGTCTCTGGCCTCTCTTTTCTAACACTCTTACTTCTCACCCGTGGTTTTAGTCCCCTGCGTGCTGGCGCCCTCTAACTTTCAGCCTTAGCATCACATACAAATGCTTCCCGGGCTTCTCTACTTCCACATCCAAAACCTTAACAATGTCTGCGCTGAAACTCAGAACAAATGTTCACTAGCCACAGTGGCTATTTTTATGTTCAGATTATTTAAAAATTAAATATTAGAGCCTACTTCCTTGATTATGCTAGCCACATTAACCAGTGGCTTCTGCAGACTACAGCCCAGATGCAGCTCTCGCGCACCACTGATTAAGTCTGGCAACACGACTTGAGAATTTCATATGGTCTCCTCTTCCTGAACTCATTCATACCCACACCCACACAATCTATCATCCACGTACAACTGGGTCTGGGCTGGGGAGACGCCTCACACAGTAAAAGGTGCCTGTGGCCAAGCCCGATGATGGGGACCTACATGGTAGGAGGAGAAACAGTTCCCACAATGGCACTGTGACGCCGTGTGCCTATACACAGACATTAACTTTGAACTCTGTCAAGATACCTTCCCACCTAACACAGTGACCTGGTCATTCTCCATTCTTTTGTTTGTTTTTTCAATACAGGATTTCTCTGAGTGGCCCTGGCTCTCCTGGAACACAGTCTGCTGAAAACTCCATTTTCTACCCCAGAGTAAAAGTCAAAGGCTTCTCTGAGGCCAGAGGGTTTACTGTATTTACCCCTCTAGCTTCCATCAGAGGGCTTCCTCTGCTTTCCTCAAATGAACAACACGCACTATCATCCACTCTCACCTTCATGGCCTAATGGCCTGTCCCTTTCCTCTCACTTTTGCTAGGAGGCCACGTATACATGGAGGCCTCCGATGGCCCTGCTTGTGATAACAACCCTGACCCTCAGCAGACTCCATTCCCAGCCAGGACACTGACTGTATCAGATCTTCCACACCTCTGTCACTGTTGTTCATATTCTAATTCCTCCGACTAAGCAGCAGGAACCCAGAATACACACACACACACACACACACACACACACACACACACACACATATATATATCCGTCTCCTCAGTGCCTGCACACAATCTGATGAAACTAGGCTGTGCACTAACTGGATTTCTTGTGGTCTGCTTTCATCCCAACACTAATGAGGACAGATGTCCCCACAGACTGAAGAAACACCCTCAGTCAGCCGGCAAGGAAAGACAGTGCTGCAGAGTTCACGTCCTCTACTGCCACATTTGAGATGACATCTGCGAGCCGCAGTCATCATCATCCTTACCTTGGAGCCCAGATCAAACTTGAATTTGCTGATGTCTTCCTCTCCGACGTTGGAGCCCTCCATGCCTTTGGTCTTCATGGCGTTATAAAGAACGGATGTGATCTTCAGTAGCTCCTTCACTGCATACCCGTCTGCTTGATAGAGTTTCTTGGTGTTGAGTTTTATATGTGCCTTTGTGGCCTGTTTTGAGACAGACAAAGCTCTGCTTGCTTCCTTCCTTCAGACAGGGTCTTACTATATAACCCAGGCTGGCCTGAATTTCATGGTGCAGCTGCTCAGGTTAGATTCAAACTCTCAGCTCTCTGTCTTGTCCTTGTAAGCACTGGCATGCAAGAGTGCACAGCCATACCCTGCCTCAGACATTCTCAGGTCTAGTCTACACCCATGTAGGAAACTTGAAAGTGTCTCTGCCAGCAACTATGACACAACTCTTGCTGAATTGTTTGTTGGTTTTGTTTCTTTCAAGACAGGATAAAACGCATTGTAAGTGTCTCACATTGTGATAAAGAGCAATTAGGCAAAAGACCCCAAAATTACGGATACATGTATCTTTGACCCAGTAACTCCAGCTCTAAGAACTACCCTAAGCATAGACTCACATTCAGTGAAGACCATAGGCCATTCAATACAGCATTGTTTCAATAACACACGTGTAAAGGACCTAAGTACTCATGTAAATAACATAATTGTGGATATTTATGTAAACAATATTAACTCAAGTGTAAGAGGAAACTCTACATGCATTTGGAAAGTTCTCTAAACTATCCCATTGAGTAAAGAAAGCAGACACTACACAGCATATGTGAAAGAGAATGCATATATGTTATTTACATGTTATTAGCTTAAATATGCATAAACAAACTTTGGGATCAATCTGAAATAGTGGATATTATGACTGTAACTCAGCCCAGGGAAGATGTGGCAGAAAATCATTTTATACTGTATAAGTTCATGATCTAAAACTTTTCAACCATCAAACATATTACTTATCCAAAAATAAACAAAGAAAAGCACACAAGTAATAAGTCAAAAACCAAACAAACATTTTGGTGACACAGTTCCAGAGACACCTGGCAGTGGGATGGTTTTAGAAAATAATAATAATTCGAAAACAGTCCCACCAGGAGTCATCTGTTTGTTACTTGTTAGTGCTGTAAGATAAATGTGAACTAACCATGAACTGGGCAATTGCCTTAATGAAGAAAACTCGGTCTTGTTCAGTCTCAGTGTCAGAAGGGATGTCAGTCTGCGGCTCATATCTATCAGAAAGAGAAAAGCATGAGCTGATCCAATAGGAAGTCCCTTCAAGTCAGCTGTAGTGGTGCACTTGGGAAGAAGCAGAGGCAGGCAGATCTCGGTGAGTTCCAGGACAGCCTAGTCTATAGAGCGAAATTCTATCTAAAATATAACAAAGTGTAACAAAACCACCAAACAAACAAAACAAAAAGCAAAAACAAGAAGGTCCACTGAAGAGAAAGTGGATGATTGACTACTGATAATGTGAGGTTCTCTAGACCTCATCCAAGGCAATACGACTAAGCACAAACTTCAGGAGCAAACAAAATACCCAGGGAGCAAATTCCAACCTACACACGAGGTTCAGTGACCCGGAGCACGGCGGCGCAATGGGTGAACAGGTCTCCTATCAGACCTGGTGCTCAGGTTTCAACCTCCAGGACTTACAGAATGCAAGAGGCGAACCAACTACAAGTTGTTCTTGAACCTCCATGTGTATGCTGTGGCCAGCATGAATCCATACGTGTATGTGTATATATGCATGCTTGGCAGGTAAAGGGGCTTGCTCTCTAAGTCTGGAAACCTGAGTTCAATCCCCAGAGCCTGAATGAAGGTGGAAGGAGAGAATCAACTCGCTACTGTCCTCTGATCTCCACATGTGTGTATATGCACACTCACAAAGTAACAGTAAAGTGTAAACAAGCCAAGTACAGGACCCTGATCACAAACTAAATCTAGCTCAGATTTCTAGCTTTTGTGAAAATAACCAAGACTGTGTCTCAAGCTGATAGCCCTTGGCCCAAGAGGGCCTCGCTTTAAGAAGTCGCAGAGTTGTTGAAATTACTTTGCTTTACTGACAGTTCAGCAAGGCTCAGAAGACTGAGCCTCTTACCAGTGTATCTGTGCAGTCCGAAGGGTAAAAACAGATTTTACATTTTAAAAGCAAAGAAAAGGGTCAGGAGAGTCAGCTCAGTGGTTCTTCCGGAGGACCTGTGTTCGGTTCCTAGCACCAGTGTCAGACGGCTAACTCCTCCCTGTAACTGCAGGATGTTCACAGACATCTCAGCCTGAGTTCTAAGTGTAACAACTCATACAACATTTACTCTCTGGTTCTTAACACAAAAGGCTGCCAATCCTAATACAAGACTTTTAACACAATGGAAAAAACTACATTATGTCTTGTTTTAGGTTTTTAGTTTAACTTTAATTATGCATATGTATGGGTCTGTGTGTAAGAATGTGCACATGGCTACCAGTGCCCAGTGAGGTCGGAGGTCTAAGGTCCTTCTGGAGCTGGAGTTATACACACCTTTGACTCATCCAACACGAGTGCTTAGAGTCAAACTCAGGTCCTCTGCGAGAACTCATAACCTCTGAACCAGCTCTCCGGCCGTGGTTATATCTGGTCAGAATGTCCTGAGTGTGCAGGCAGGTCACTGGGACTGTGTGAGGGGCTGACATGGATGCTGTACCAGCACTCTAATGAGGACAGTCACCTCCTCCATGTTCTTTGACCTCTCGTGGTTTCTTTCATTCCTTACAAATTTGAGACATGGTCTCTCACTGGCTGGCCTGGAACTTGCTATGTAGGCCAGGCTGACCCTGAACTAAGACCACGCACCCTCATACCTGGCCTCTTTACGAGTTTCTGCTAAGTCTGCCCTGCGCAGACTGTACTGCAGTTTCCTTCCCAGTTAGCCACTGAGTGAAACAACGATCCACACTGAGGTGTGAATAAAGCGCGTTCTAACCTTTTCACAAGCCACAGAAGCACTTCAGAGACAAGCCCAAAGTTGGGTGTGCGGAAATTCTCCATAGAAATGTGGCGTGGGTACCCCAAGGCTCTCATCATCTCTGTGAAATCTGTCCAATATAAAACATAGTTCAGTCAGTCCTTGTCAAATAACACCTCTCTTTGGAAAGTAGCTCATCTTAACGCTTTCCCTTCTGATCGGGTCTTCCCAACTTAGTGACATCGATTCTAGAGTGGGGAAAGGAAAGGGGAGAGATGAGACAGTATCTAATCTATCACCGGAAAACACCCATGTTCAATGGGAGTGGATTTTCTTCAGAGACTGGGGCCTAGGTATTAGCTAGGGCTTTAGTTTCTCTGATAGCTGCCTCTTTGCTATCCAAACTAAAAACTGCCTCATAAAACACCCCGAGAAGCACACTGACAGGTCAGACTGTCTTATCTTCTCCAGTGGCCATATATGATTTTCATGACAAATTTTAATGACCAATTACTTCATATTCAGAGAAAATTTAAGAGAATGGTTGGACTATATGCAGTATTTAGATTTGCCCTAAAAAAGAAAAGTTGGCAGACAGTAATATCATAAGATGTGAACCCCTGAAAAAGCCATACTACTTGAAAGGGGAAAACAGAACACTAGAGGGAGACTTAGAGAGGAACGCAACCAAGCCTGGCGTCGTGGTGCACTCCTTTAACCCAGTGCTCAGGAGGCGAAGGTGGGCAGATCTCTGTGATCCTGATGCTAACCTGGCCTACAAAAAAAGTTCTGGGTCATTTAGGACTGTTGTTCAAGACAGGAAAAAAACCTTGTCTTGAAAAACAACTAAACAAAAAGAAAGCAAGAAAACAACCGACATTTCTGAGTTCTCACAATATGCTGTGATCTTGAACATGTGTCCTGGCTGTGTAATGTCTATTCACGCTTATTAAAGACAGGTATCCAAGGGGCTGGGGATTATAGCTCAGTGGTAGAGCGCTTACCTAGGAAGCACAAGGCCCTGGGTTCGGTCCCCAGCTCCGAAAAAAAGAACCAAAAAAAAAAAAAAAAAAAAAAAAAGACAGGTATCCAAAATGTGCTATTGAGCAATCCAAATAATCTATCTAGGCAACACAGCAGGGCAGACTGTGTTGGATCATGGGAGAGAGAGATGGTAGAAAAATAGGTAGCAGCCTTCCTTCATTTTTTCCCTTTACACACACACACACGTGCCCGCACACACACACATACATGCACACACACACACATGTGCACACACCCATGCACCCACACACACATGCACACACACATGCACACACACACCCATGCACACCCATCCATGCACACACACATACACACATACATGCACACACACACACAGTGCACACACCCATGCACCCACACACACATGCACACACACATGCACACACACACCCATGCACACCCATCCATGCACACACACATACACACATACATGAACACATACACACACGTGCACACACCCACGCACACACCCCCATGCACACACACATGCACACACACATGTACACACGTGCACACACACATGCACACATGCACTCATGCACACACATGTGCACAGACATACATGCACAGATACACACACGTGCACACACACATGCACACATACACACACACAGTGCACACACACATGCACACATACACACCACCCTTATATAAGAGCTTTCCCTTACACCCCTATGAAAGGAGTCAGGCTTTGCCGAAACACTCCCTTTAGCTCAGTAATAGCTGTCAAGTTCTCTACTGCTAAATGGGGACAGTCTCATAGATTACAAGATTATATAGTACTTATTTAAGGTACATATTCTGAACCACTCTTTTTAAATACTCTTTCCAGTACAATGATAGTTATTCAATGACCCAGCAAAGTGCTTGCCTCATCAAAACCGTCATGGGGGGGCTGGGGATTTAGCTCAGTGGTAGAGCGCTTACCTAGGAAGCGCAAGGCCCGGGGTTCGGTCCCCAGCTCCGAAAAAAAGAACCAAAAAAAAAAACAAAAACCGTCATGGGGACAGTCATAATCACACTGTTTCAAAGACCCTTAAACCCCAGACAAGACTCTACCAGCTGTTACACTTCTGTAAGTCACACGGCCTCAGCACTCCTCCTAGCTGTGTGAACCAGGGGTAGTTATGCTACTTAACTTGCAGTTAAAACTAGGAACAATAACAGCGGGCCACAAAAATGATGCTTCCCCCAAGGAGTAGTAACAAAAAAGAGTATCCCATTTTTTTTGTTACTCTCCGGCAAAGCTCTCTGCTCGGTATTTAGTGTTCAGGCAACCTGGATTCAAACTCTAAAGCCACTCATTCTATACATTACTTGTCCAAATTACTTTGACCTCTTGCTGCCCGTTTCATCGCTAAACCAGGGCACAAGAACTGGCTAGGAGTAAATGAAATGCCGCCCACATCGAGAATAGCATTGACAGATTGTAACATACAAAACAACAAACCCTCAAAAATTAACAACAACAACAACAACAACAACAACAACAACAACAAAAACCTAGCAGCAATAGCCAATCCATCCAGTCACTTCCTCGGTTATTGGTTCTTGCTACAAACTCTAGCACAGAAAAGGCCTCCATTTCCCCATGACCTTTCTACCGCGGCTGCGAATGTGGCTGTGACCAGAAATAAAATGAGGTAAAATTAAACATTCAATTCTTCAGCCGCTCGAGACACATTCCCAGTGTTCTAGCTACACGTGGCCAGTGACGGGCAGAACTTTCCAAAGGTGCTGTAAAGTTCTGTCAGCCCGGGGCTGGCCTAGGGACTACCCGCCTGCCTGAGCCTACGGCTCTAGCAGAGGTCCTGCAGGAGAGCCTTGAGTCCCTGGGAAGCCCACTGGGAAGCCCACGGGAAAGCCCGGCGCAGCCTTACTGCGGAGGTCGCGGAAAGACATGGCGCTGTGGTCCCCAAGAGTCCACTGAGGCGTCGCTGCTCGTCTCTTTAGAGTTCTCAGGCCTAGCTCTCGCCGGTCTCTATAGCAACACTCAGAGGCCCTGGACAGCGTGCGGTCCAGGCCAAACAAGACAGGAAGCGAAGCGGTGAGGTGCGCGCAAGCGCAAGACACAGACCAGCAGGTGGCGTTCGCACCTTACAAGCTGCGCAGTGTCATAGCCATTCGTTGAGCACTTTTGGCTCCGGTCCGGTTGTAACTCTCATTGACTCACTAATATATAGAGAGCACTATCACCTTTTGTGACTGAGTCTCCTTTGTATTTGTAAAAGCGTAGCTAAACTCCGGAGTCGAAGCCGCATAAAGTATGCACAGAATGACAGGAACGAAGATACCCTACCCTGGGCAGAATTCGAGAATTGTACCCGGAAGGATTTCATGCACGCACAGCTGGACAAGCCGGAAATTAGCGCCCAGACTCGCGCGCCAGAGGTTGCCCCGGAAACGGTGGTTAGTTCTGAGCCCGGAGCCGTAGTGTTGGCGTACTAGGCCTTGGTGCTGGGGTCAGCCCAGGCTCAGAAGTGAACCCTCCTTGGTGACTGTTACGAGTCGAGGACAACCGCGACAAGGAAAGGCTGGGGAGAGGAGAGATGAGCTGAGCCAAGAAGGGTGGGCGAAGAGGAAGGAAAATGGGTAGGCACAGGATGTAAAGGTGCTCTTGGCTAGGACACTGTGGTACAGACAAGAGTAGATACTTAAGGACTTAAAAGTATGTGGAGTAGGGCCATACATTTGTGGCTAGTCTAACATGGGAGACGGTGCATTTGGATAGTCTTTGCAACAAATGGTTTTGAAAAAACGAGCAAATAAATGAAACTATTAGCATCTATGTACAAAAACAATGGTTCATAAACCTAGATGTAAAACCTAGAACTAAATTTTCTATAATGAAGCATAAAAAGCTTGTGACAGAGTTAAGATTCTAAAGTACCTGTAGTTTTGTATTTCTACCAGCAGAACAATTGTTCGTTTGTCCACATGCACAGGGGATAAAAAAAATCAGCGTTATTACGTATTGCTTAACAACCAATGAGAAAATGGATAATTAGATAGGTGTCACCCAGAACCATCTTCTCAGCATGATTCAGATCTCTCCAGGTTTGTTCTTGAAACTCTCATTCTCCCAACCACAGATGAGGAGGTCAAAGCCCCTAAAAGGTCATCCTAGAGAACAACTTTCCAGCATACCAAAGCCAAATTTGTCTTATGTGGCTTCCTCTGAATCTGAGGATCAGTGGATTTACCCTGGATTCTGGTCCCTTCCCTTGCCCTCTTCCCACCTGACCAGATACCATCGTCTCCCAAACTAGGAGGTCCAGGGAGACTAGAGTCATTACTGTGACATCATAAGGACCAGTTGCCATGGGAGACCTGCAGACCCAGCCCCTAGGCAGGGGAGAGCAGGCTCTACTGCACAGAAGGCCTGGCCACTCCTCCCCCACCATACTGGCCCTCCATGGAAGCCTTGGTCTGTGCATTCTCTGAGCTTCGAATAAGAGAAGGTGCCTGGCTGCAGGGAGGAGCAGCAGCAGAGATGCCACACTGTCCCAACCTGGGCCCAAAGCTACTGGGGAGATCCTAGGGACGTGCATGCTTGGGAAGGGAGTAACTCCTGATCTAGGCTATATGACTGGGCCAGTCATGTCCTCTTGAACTCACTGTGCTTATACTGGTGCCAGCATACTCTTTCTGGAGTAAAGAGCACAAAAAGGGCTTTAAGTGCTCAGTGGGATCTCTGTGCCAAAGTCCTGGGCTGCTTAGGTCCCTTTGTTAAGGGGAGCAAAGAAGAGTAATGGGAATAGACAGGAACTGAGGCTGGGTAGCCTGGGGGTGGAGGCCAACATATGAGCTGGTACTTGCATTTCCCCCAGATGCTGGGCCTACTGGCCATCACCCTCCTGCTCTCTCTCTTCTTGCAGATGCAGTGAGCTGGGCCCCAGGACGCCCCAGCCACCCTGACACACCACCTAACATCTATGAGGGAGGGTTGGGGGCCCAGCAGCAGCAGGGCCCCAGTGCCCAGGGAAGCAAGCCCAAGAACTTCCGATTGCGACACCTCCGGAGCCTGGCTCTCTACCTGCCAGGCCACATGCAGCCTGCCGGCCAATGCGGAAGCCACTGGCTAGGCCGGCTCATGGCTGGGGGCAGCCTGACACGGCCTGAAGGCTCGCCCTGGCCCCTGGCCCTGCCACAGGGGACCCTGGGTCCAGGTAACGGCCATTGCTCAGCCCTCCTGGAAGCCCGCCTGCCCAGGGACAGCCTGGGAAACACAGGTGAGCTCTGTTAAGGCAGGACCGGAGACATGAGAGACTGAAGGGAATTCAAGTGGGCCTTTCATTTCCTAGCTTTCTGCCAAGAACTAGGAAAGGACGCAGTGGCCAGGACACACTAAAATAATGTCATGCTACAGGGGCCAAGATCTTGTTTAATTTTTTTTTAAATCCGTGTGCCCCACTATCGATTCAGAACATCCATGTACACACTGAGTCCTGTGAAATCTCAGGGATAGTAATATACAAGTGGACTGCAGCAAAAGCCTGTTGGGGTGTTAAGGCAGAGAAGATCTAAGAGTAGGAGTTCTGGGTTCCTATCCTCAATCTGGATTTTGATAGACCTTGGACAACTTTGTCTCAGTTCCTTCATTTTACAAATGAAGGACTCACAACATTTCAGCTTGACCCCCGACATCTCTTCCTCACCCTCACGGAAGTAGTGCCAAGCCCTTCAATTGTCTTGAAGGTTATAAGGGCCGAGGACCCCAAGGTAGTGTGTTAGACTGGGTCCCTCTGAGTGACTTCTCTTTCCTTTTTCCTCAGCTTCCAGTTCCAGCATGGACCCAGCCAAGGGTGTCCCCTCCCAGTCTGGTCCCCCCGAGGGCTTGGGACTCAGGCCCAAGAGGTCCTGGAGAGCCTTGGAGGAGACCATGTGTCCCTTGTGCAAGAGAACCCGCTCTGGGGCCTTGGAGAGGACATAGGAGGCAAAGGGCCAGGGCTGGGGAACAGTAGGGGAAGGATGGCCGAGGAGGAGGAGGCCAGGGTTACTGAGGAAGGGTTCAGTCCCAGAGGCAGCCCTCCCCACTGAGATGGCCCCCAGAGTTGCCTAGCACCAGACCTGGGCTGGTCTGGGGAAAGCATGAGGAGGGAGGGAGGGAGGAAGAAGATCCATGAGAGGGACAGAAGAAATGGAAGCATGTCAGTGCCCTTGCAGCCTGCCCAAACTCCGGTCAGCCACTTGTACCTGGGAGGTCAGGCCGAGCAGAGAATCGGGTTCCTGAGAGGCCAGGGAGTCCTCAGGTCTAATCTCAGTAAAAGCCAAGGCCTGCACCTTCTTGTCTGTTTGTCATTAAGCCAACCCAGTCAACATCCTGCATCCATTCCAGGGGTTACATGGAGAGTCAGGAGCCAGGTCCGGGGAGGCTTTGTGGATGAGAAGCTGCTGAACGTGACAGCTCTAGAAGGCAAGCAGAGTCTCAGTCCAAACACAGGGCGAAGGGATGAAGCGTGGGCTTAGTTTAAAAATGGAGCCAGGACACCAACCAATGCAGGCACTTTGGCCTGGACTCCAACTGCCCCCATCAAGGGTTTAGATGAGTCTATGGCCCCATGGGAGCCCATCATACTGGCACAAGTATTCTTCCAGCCGGACTAGAGTTCAGGTACTTGGACCAAGTCTTTATTGTGATGTTCTGCAGCCTCCCAGTAATGCCTTCCCCCAGGCTGTGACCACCTAAATTAACTGTCTGCAGACAACGTCAACATCCACCAGGGACATTCCCACACTGGTTGTGAACATGACCAAGGCCTCTGCTGACCATGTGACTTCATTACCCTTGAAGCCTTCCCTAAGCTTTATCAGCAGGCGGAGGACAGGGGGGTTGGAGAAGAGAAATATAAAGTTGCCCATTTGGACCAGGCTCTAACTCCAAGCTGAAAGCTGCCAGTGCTGGTGCCAGGGCTAAGGACCTTTAAGAAATGGGCCAGTTAATGCTTTCAGCAGCAGAAGCCTTCAAGTTCACAGCCCTAAGCAGGACAGTTGCCTGCATGCTGAGCCGTCAAGACAGCAGCAAGCTCCCAACCCTCAGCCCTAGCCCACAAGGGCAAAGCACAGTGTGGAGAGCCAACAACTAGAGACAGGATGAGACTAGTGAAAGACTATTTATTTGTAATGAGACTACACACTACAATTTGTTCAACACTGGGCTGGACACTGCAATAATTATGGGACTGAAGGGAGACAGGTCGAGAGGTCTTTGAGTTGGATTTATGAATGCCCAAGTCAGAACCTTCTGGAAGACTCTTCCTTGACTACACAGGGCAGAAATGAAAATCACATGATCACCATTGACTGAAAAGGGAGAGGATGCGGGGCTGGGGCCTCAGCACACAACCCAAACCAGTCAGGACTGGCCACCTGCTGGCTAGTTCTCTTGAGGAAGGGGGATACTTAACTGCCTTGGCCTTCCTTTGTGGGGGCCCTTTCCTCTCTGAGGCCAGGCAGCCTTTGGCTGGCTCTACAGCCTGAGAGCCCTGAGCCAGGAGACGCTGAGGGAGGGAAGCGCTCAGTAATGAGGCCTGTCAATAAAGCTGTTCTTCCTCAGTCTGGCACAGTGAGGGGCTGTGAGGAGACCCTGCAAGGGATCCTGTAACACTGCAGCAATTCTGGGCAGGACTCTGACAGCAAACACATGGGGGCACAAGGGAAGGGATGCTGGAAACTTGAGATGTCTGCTGCAAGCACAATTCGTGGTGCTGACAAAGTCTCTGCCTCAGAGGCTGAAGGCCCAAAGGCAGCAGCTGCCCTCTGCTCCCAAGGCCAGGTGCCATGGGTCCACAGTAGCAGAGATGCCAATACAAAGCTCAGCTTCCTCCTGTCTGCATAGGCCCAGGCCTTGAAGTTTCAGCTTCTATAAGGATAAGCAGGGAAGAAACCCAGAAGCCAATAGCTACCTGTCCTTAGCCCAGCTCCCAGTGTAGGTCAGCTATGTGGAACATGCCAGGATTCAACAAGCAGGATGATCCTTCTGGACAGGAAGAAGTGGACAGTAGAACACTGGGAACAGGGGACTGTCCCATCTGTCCATGGAGAGGACTGATTCCTGAAGTTTTTAAGTTCTTGTGAAGGGCCAGCCCCTCTTTCTCTTTCCCCAGTTTCCAGCCTTTCATGGAGGAGTAAGAACCGTTTCCATCATCTAAGCTTCTTTAGGGCATTCCTAAACAAAAACTGACATTCTCCTTGCTGTGCCTCTTTATTCTAAGGTTCCTGTGTCTTCAGGGTCAGAAATGTCCACGTTTTCAGCAAAGTTCAGTCCATCTTGTAGGAAGGAGCTAAAGGAGCAGGAGACAGAGGAGAAGCCTGGCAAGCCCTTTCCCAGTGAATGTAGACACACCTGCCAGGCCATTGGGTGGTGCCAGGGCATGGAGGCAGGACAAGGACTCCAGGTGGAAGGAGAGCCTGAGGGGAAGAGAGCATGGCACGTGAAGGCACTGCAGAATGCTTACCCACCTCTCTATCTGGCCTATGGGATTTAGCTGAACCGGGGTATACCAGAACATGAGGATTTCTCCGGCCCACCAGGTTCCCCTGCGACTTTATACAAATGCGATCCCTGTCAAGATTCACATCTGGATGTGCATCAAGCCTCTGTGGATGGCCAATGGTGTGGATGCTGCCACACCCACATCTCTTCCAGATCTGCAATTCTGTTCTCTTGGCCTGGGATTCCAGCTCTCAGCAACCAAAATGGTTGCATCCAAGCACAATCTTCATTTAAAAGCTGTCAGACTGGGAAGCCCACTCAGGACTTTGGAGAATGTCACTTGGAGATGCACTGATGTCAGAGTGGAAGTCTAGGTGGAATCTGAGGAGCAGCAGGCACGAATCAGATCAATGGGTGCCTCTTGGAAGATGAAGCTGAGTAACTGGGGCCTCTAGTAGGAATTCTTGGTCTTTCTGTACCTTTCCAACGTTTGAATCATGTAAATCCATTTTAACAACAACAACAAAACCCCCAAAAACAAAACAAAAACAAGAAAGGAAAAAGAAAAACCCTTGTCGAGGGCCTGGGGAGATGGCTCAGTGGTTATGACCATTTGTTGCTTTTTCCAGAGGACTTGAGTCACACTGCATCTACATGGTAAAACTGTCTATTTCTCTAGTTCCAGAGGATCCAATGCCCTCAAATTCTCAAAAGATATTTAAAAACATTTCTTCTTAAAAAAAAAACAAAAACAAAAACAAAGAGCCACTCGGGCTGGAGAGATTGCTCAGTCAAGTGACTATAAACATGCAAGACAAGAGAATCTCTCGGGCTCACTAGCTGGCCCAGTTAAACCAATGAGCCTCAAGTTCCAGGAGAAACCCTGTTTCAAAATTAAGGTTGAGGAAGTAATTGAAGATACACCAAGTTGAGCTCTACGCTCCACAAACGTGCACATGTGTATGCATATGTACACGAACACACAAAGTCCAGGGAGTAAAAAGAATTCTGGCAAGTGCTTTGAGATCTTTGGTCCCTCACTCTTCAGAAAGCTTCTGGATGCACTGTAAACTGTTCATGGTGCCTAGAGACCTCTTGGTGCCACAAGAATCAGACTCCCCAGGCCCTCCCGGTTCCTCCCGGTTCCTACCTGTTGACAACCTACCCGACCAGTGTACATTCTGCTCCTGAGCCAGCATAGCACCGGGCCTGCAGCTGAGGCAGCCAGCATAGCACCGGGCCTGCAGCTGAGGCAGGCTGATGGGCCGGCAGGTGGCCACCAGCTCCTCGAAAAGGACAGCAGAAGTCAGACAGACAGGAAAATAGGCTCCACAAAGTGCTGAGGACAGAGGCCTGGTGGAGGCTGCCCCAACGGCATTACATGGTACGGCTGTATTCAATGCCACCTTTGCTGGAAATGCTGGACCACGGCAGAAAGCTGCAAAGCAGGCTGTGGGCCTGGCGGTAGATCCTGTGTGGGATGGAGCAGGGGCTCAGGTTGGCTAGTGCTGAGCCCAGGTGCTGGATGTAGTCTGTGGGCTCTGTCAAGGAAGATATGCCATGTGCTCCCATCTGCCTTGCCTACATGCAGTGTCTTTGGATCTGATCAATGACTATAGCACTGTACCCATATGGCACAATGTACTCAACTGGAGGCCAAGGGCCTATTAAACCCTAGAGAATACTAGGAAGGCTCTTTAAATAGACCGTCAATTTGGGAACTAGTGCACAGTGGAGCCATACAGGGCAAGCATCATGAGGTAATTGACAAAGACTAGGGGTAGGATCTATAAGTGTGTCTAGCTCTGCAGAGGGGCAGAGCCCACCCCAACAAGATGTTTCAGTACTAACCCTGCATGCCTATTTGTGCCTGACTTCATGTGAACAGGGCCTATAAAGCTTTGGGTCACCTCTTTCCTGTTTTACTTTCCTCTAAAATGAGTCATTTCTACAACACAGATACAGACACATGTGGTATATTTCAGGCTATTATCCTTTGACTGTTGGGACATCTGATTTCCTTCCCCGCTAACAAGGACATCATTAGCGGGGAGGATGGGGCTGAGTGAAATACACCTTGGATCACGCAACTCTAAGGTCTGAACTCATGTTCTTCTGCCATTGTTTCCTTTCTTCTCTGCAGCACAGGCTGCACAGGGGATGCTTGTATCTTCTAGGTTTACTGCTGACCTCTAGAACAGGGCATTTTCCATAATGAGTGGATGAATTAATCCTGGGCCCAGAGAGTTAAAGCTTAACCTCCCTGCTGGGCTCTAGTTGCCAGGGACTGCCAGCTTTCCGAATGTATGTAACCAGTCAGTACACCCCACCTGCCCACAACGTGAACTAATCAAGGAACAATGCTGCAAGCTAAGCCAGTGACTGTCACCCAAAGGTGGTCGCAGTTCCAGCTGACTCTCTAGCCCTCCAGGCAGCAAATCACAAAGACTTCTGCTCCCTTCCAGCAGTAAAGGATATAAGATGGTCCAGGGAGGGTGGCCGCCATTGATGTAGAGGACATAGGTGAAGCCATCTTTGAGGACCCCTCGGATGGAGTAGTAATAGGGCAGATAGTGATGCTGCCTAAAGTCTCTGTTTTCATAGAAGTTTATTGCTGTGTTGTTGGTGGTGAGAACGTGCAGGTAGATGGCTTTGCAGTGGTCCTGGGCGGTGGTTGAAATATGATCCTTTAAACTTTCTAATAAGAGGGAACCTGGGGAAGGAGAGGAAGGTCCCACAGCAGGGCAGTTAAGAGAACAGAGAAGTAGCCAAGCTTCTGCAGGAGCCTAGAGGGCTACACTCCCAGATCTGAAACCAGCCTCTGGTTACCTCCCACTGTTAAAGATCCTAGCCAGACCGAGTCCATGAAATGCATGCAACTGTAGGCCACAGATGTATCCTGGAGGTGCTCTGGGACCACAGTGGACATTTACCAACCTTTCAAACAGCAAAAAGTGTAAACCAGAACCCAGAGAGTATGGGAAAGGCAGGCCTGGGTAAGAGGACTGCTATTCCCTGCTGCATGCTCTATCGAGCTGACAGGAATCTGATGACTGATGAATGCGGCAGAGTGCTGTGACTTTTTATGTTTGTTTCTTTGAACTGAGAAAGTTTGCCAATACACATGACTATGTGTGGCAACAGGAGAGGTAAGGGAGGTCTACTCCCTCCTGAGGCTGTCCTAAGGAGAGACACTGGGAGGACAGGAGGACAGGAGGACAGGATCTGTCCCCAAACAGGGATAAGGAAGAAGAGACTGAGGGTCCTCTAAGCTGAAGACCTCAGAAAAAGTGATAGGCTTGGGTTACAAGGGTGTTAACTGGCTAGGGGAGGGGTGGTTTAACCGTGAACTCTCTGCTTCTTACCTATGCCGTGTTTCCTGAACTCTTTCACCACTCCCAGACTGAGGATGTATGCAACTTGTGTATCCACAGAGAAGCTGGAGGCTAGAATATCTCCATCCTAAAGAGAAATTATGAGAAAATCAGGGCAACGCGGGTACACAGGCTCAAGGCAGACCCTATAAGGGTTCTACGAGTCCACTCTGCATATCCTGAGATCTGAAGCCACAAGGTGGGCAGGGGAGAACAAAGAGGCAAGGACAGTCCCACCGACCTACAGAACAGTTGAGTTCAGAAGGCTGCTACATACAGTACGTATACCTATGAGGAGCATCTCAGCGATGGTGAACTGGAGCTTTATGCCAGAACCACTCATTACAACAGGCTAAAAGATGATGGCTGGGAGTGGGGACGTAGCCTAACAGAGCAAATGTCTGGCATACATAAGGTCATTGGTCTGATCCTAGCACCCCAAGAGAGAAACAAAAAAGAGTAGGATTGTCCAGAGTGGTCACACATAGTCTGTCAACAAGCAGTGACAGCCGCCACTGTGCGACGGTGGACTAGTGCAAAGTTATATGACATTTGTCTGTGAGTCGGGGAGAGGGCACATTGCAGCACCACTCAGAAGTTGGCTCTCTTCCTCCTCCATGTGGGTGCTGGGAGTTGAACTCAGCTTGTCTGGTTTTTACTGCCGAACCATCTTGCCAGACTAGGTGCAAAGCTTTAAAGGTTTATAAAGAAAAATATGCTGTCCCTGGTGCCCATGCTGGGTAGAGCAGCACAATGAGATACACTACAGCATGGTGCTCCAGGAATCTCTCGTTCTGGACAAAAAATGTCTCCTGAGAGTCATGACTCTGCCCATGAGTTTCTCGTGTTATTCCCACCTCTTAAGAATATGAAAAACAGCATTATAAGGCTTTCCCTTCCAAGAAAGGACACGGGCACCTGGCTTCTCTGCTTACCATTTATCAAGTAGCTCCTGTGTGTTAGGCATGGGCTGGGCCAGGACCTGCTCCCCGCCTAGAACTCTATACTACAGTGAACCTGGACAGAGCAAGTGTTGGGAGGGGGTAAATTTACTTCTCTAGTTAACAGAAGCCCTGGCTAATGATGGAAGCCAAAACAGAGAGACGGGGAAGGGCCCCCCCAAGTCTGTGGAAAGGGTAAACACAGCCAAGAGACCCTCAGGCAGTGTGCATGGTGAGGCAGGCAACCACTAGAAAAAGCCTCAGGGAGGGATCATGAGGAAACAAGGTGTGGGCAAGCGAGACAGCATCCAATACAGGAAGAGTCAAAGGATACTGGCCTGTGTGTACGCGCACTCTGTCTTAGCAATGAACACTGTGAGGCAGTGGCTCAGGAACAGGCTGGGCTAGACCAAAAACCCCAAGAACCAACTTCCTCCCAACCAAACAGTGTGCCAAGACAAAGTATATGCATGGTGGGGTAACCTTCAGTGGTCTGGGTTCTTAGGAAGACATGGTTCTTCCTCTTCCTGTGGGAATGGGACTCAGGGCCTTCCTGTGTATTAGACACGTACTCTGCCCACAAGCTGCTGCTTCAAACTCACTTCCTTCACTTCTAAAGAGACAACCTCAAGCAGCCCGCGCATGGGCGCACGATCTTGGACTCCAGCACTTGAGAGGCAGAGGCAGGCGGGTCTGAGTTTCAGGCCAGCTAGGACACAGTGAATCCCTGTCTAGAAAGATAGGAAGAAAGACAGGGAAGAAAGGAGGGAGGGAGGAAGGGGGGGGGAGACAAACAAGAATAACCTTAAGCCATACAAAACCATTTGCTGATTGGTTGGATTTCCTATCCTGGGTAAAGTAAACACTGATCCATTGCTGTGACCAAAATCCACAGGACACTCCCCACTGTAATCAACACAAAGAACACAGCCTTTTAGCTGCACTTAAAGTAGCTGCCCAAACCATTAAGGGTTCTGAGGTGGGTAAGTCTTTGAGTAGTTCACAAAATTGAGCAAAAAGAAATACATTTTCACCAATCCCTGACTGAAACCTAGCATATTCCTCAACAAACTACAGCTTTATTGGGGCTCATGAAACAGTACCAAAGTACAAACCACAGGCATGCCACACAGCAGTGGGCAGGTTCCCAACACGTCTGTCCCTTCTGCTTGTTCTCACTTCAACATGCCATCTTTATTAAGTCCACTAGTGGTCTTACTCATTATATTACTGCATGAACAAAACACATGCCCTTGGGCTGGAGAGAGCTCAGCAGTTATGATCACGCTCTTGCAGAGGACCCGAGTCTAACAGTGGCGTCTTACAATCACCTACAATCCTAGCTCCTGGGGTCCTCCGTGGTTTCTGTGATTATGCACCCCATACAGACATACTCTGACTCCTCTGGTCACAAGCTGCTTAGAACAGAGGCCAGAGCTGCAATGTGACCCCATTGCAACACCCCTTTCAGTCACCACAAGGGCCAAGCCTCTGATACACAGACATACCTCTTTATGTATTTTGGTCCTATTCTTTATTTCAGCTACTATCATTCCCACAATGGCACCTCTGTAGGTTGCAGCAAGGGAGAAGAACTTCTTGTTGGATGTGATATCACGATACCATGAGTCTGGGTACCTGAGGGAGAGAGCACACTCAGGTGAGTCATAGGCTACCCTGCCTATCACTTATAGTCTCAAAGAAGCTACCTGTCCACATGGGAGGTTTTTATGTAAAAGATGTATGAAAGGGGGGAACCCTCCAATAAAATCATCTCCGTAGAATAGTTCCTGGAGGGACAGCACACAGCAGTGTAAGCTGAAACCTTAGGGCCTCAGTGACCTGTGAACTCTTGGGTGGTCTGTGAGGAATTCTATGAGGGCTGGTGAGATGGTTCAGCAGGTACAGGTGTTTGCAGCCACGACTTCAATTGAGTTCAATACCCAGGACCTGTGTGGTGGAAGGAGAGAGATGACTACTGCAAGTGGTCCTCTGTGAGTCTTTCTAGTCCTGAAGACTAGACCAGGTGATTCAAGGAAGAGCCAAAGTTCGTGGGTGTGTAGACTAGGGCTTAAAATACCTTACTAGACACGGGTGGGGACGGGACACATGACTAAGTAATAGGAAGGGCTGGCACTTGAGAGGTGTACAGGCCTACAACTGTGCAGATCCACACACCTCAGCCGTCCCTCAGCAGGGCCTCATTTCTGTGCTTACTGCACTCATATTTCCTGGGATTACTTTTTAGGAGTGGGTTTGCTAACACACACACAACACACACACACACACACACACACACACTCACTCTCTCTCTCTCTCTCTCTCTCTCTCGGTAGCAGTCTTCAGACACACCAGAAGAGGGCGTCAGAGTCCATTACAGATGGTTGTGAGCCACCATGTGGTTGCTGGGATTGAACTCAGAACCTCTGGAAGAGCAGTCAGGGCGCTTAACCACTGAGCCATCTCTCCAGCCCAGGATTGCTAACTTGAAGGATAGTTTATGTTTTATCTTATAGAACACTGTTAGCTCACATTCTTAAGAAGCTGGCAATTTATATTTCAACATAGATGCAGAATGGGGGTGTGTAACCCTACTTTTCTGTTGGCACAGAGAAACAAGTGCGAGGCTAGGACTCATGAAATATGGACAATTTAAATATAGGACCTTGCCTAGCCTTGATATTTTAAAGGTCGTGTCTGTTTTTCCTCACAAACAAAACAAAACCCAAACCTGTATTTTCAATATCATAATCTAGAAATAAGGCAAGTAAAAATGGAGGAACAGACAGGTATTAATAATCCACTCCACTTAAACTGCTGACAGTAATTAATTTGGTAATATTTTGAGGGCTAGTTAATGATCCCCACCCAAGTGAAGGTCCAGAGGGAAATTTCTCAGAGCTCCTGCCTCTTGTTTCTCATTCTCTCCCGAGGTAAGGCATGTAACCTAGAATTCTTCTACTCCAATATGGACCACAGGAACCAGAAGATCCCTTTCCTCTAAAGCCAACCTGATTCTTTGCATAGGAAGAGGAAGCCATGAAAAAATTCTGTCCTGTCTTGTCTATCTGACAGCAGCTCTAATACCACTGTTAATCTTGAGGGTCAGCTTAAACTGAGAAGTGCCCATGAATTTGTACATTCCTGGGTGTGTCTGTGAAGGCACTGGCAGTTTCACAGTCTGCATTGGGAACTGCAGGCTCCTCGGAAGTGTAGAACCACGGAAGGTGGGGCTTGGCTAGAGGAAGTGAGTCACTGAGGGTGTTCCCTTAGGGGCAACGGTTTGCTTGTGGCCCTCTCTGTTACTGCTCCCCTCTACTCCCTGTCCACTGTAATGTGAGCTGCTCTCTGTCACAATGTCCTGAAACCTCTGAAACTGTGGGAAATAACCCTTGTCATCCTTAAGTTGTTTCCAGCGGGTATTTTGGTCACAGCAACGACAAAATTAACACAATCCTCATTCCAGAAGGGTCCTACCCAGTGCCAGGAAGAGGGACTGCTGCAGAGTCCACAAGGAATCTAGGCAGACGGGCCTCCCTGTGCCTTCCACCTTCAATCCATCAGGAGAAGATAATACTCTCTGTCAGACCATCTCTATACTACAGTTCGTACTTCAGGGAACCCAATTCACCATGGGCGTTTCCATCCCGAATCTGAAGGCTTCCGTGACAGAAGACCCAGGTCAAATAAAATGGTTATTCTCTTCTCCCGCTAACCCTGTCTCTTATTAAAGCAGCATCAGCCATGGTTCTCATGAAGGGCAGGATCCGTCCCTTTCTTGTACAGTATATAGAGGTTTTCATCCTCTAGATGATATTTTACCCTCTTTTATAGGTGTTTTAATGAACCGGAATACGGCAAGCACTGTTCTCTAGTCGGCTTTCATTTTATACTGAGTAAGAGAAAGAGAAAGGAAAGGGAGGAATTCTCTGTCAGTAAATACACTTCTTTAACAGATTTTTGTTCTGGATAACTAACAACCCTATTTAAAGATGGGGTCTCTCTCGCACAGCCTAAGCTGACTTCAAGCTCACTATGTAGCTCAGGTTTGAACTCCTGACCTTTTTATGCTTCCACTTCCTGACTTCTAGTCCTCTAGGCATAGGTCGCCTCACTAGCGGCACTGCACTTGTACATGGACATATCCTAATACAGCTAATTGACTGCTTACACTGATGTTGTTCCTAATTTCCTGACTACAAGCAACAGTGACATCTTTGAAAGTGAAATTTCTCAACCTCTTAAGGAAGGTGAGCAGCAGACAAACAAAGAGGCCTGAGGTCACTGCCTAGCTGACCAACTTTGGACAGCAACTTGGGACCATAATGGTCTGCCAGGCCCAGCCTTGCTCCTTCCAGTCTCAGGAATTACAGATGTGTGTGTGCAGCCTCTGGGAACACGACGCCCGGCACTCACTCAATGGGGAACCAGTCGCCACACAGGTGCTTCACAGTGTCTATGTCATCGTGGCAGAGGAGGCGCAGGCTGACCTCGCTGAGGGCGCTGGAAGGCACCACCTCTGTCATTCACACCTGTGGGGAGAGGAGACAGTATCACCTGGAGGCCTGCTTACCCGTTCCTCTAAACCAACCCAGGAAGTGGGTGAAGGGAGATGGCTAGTGGCTTCCGGTGCCTGAGAGAATGCTCTCCTTGTGGGCCTTCACTGCAGATGGAGAGGAGCTGGCTGCTTTTGGTCCATGCCTCTGTCCTGTCCACTGGAGCAGCACTCACTCTTCAGCTCTCCCCAGGAGTGACCACCTCCTGCCTGCCTGGTCTGTTATCTCGTAACTGCTGTTCCTTCACTTGCAGGAGGCAAAGGATTCAAAGACCGACCTGGACACAGCAGCCCGCTTCAAGCAGCCTGCTGGGTGGAAGCCAGTAAATGATCAGCTATTCAGGGCAAACAGCACTGGCTTCACCACCGGAGGGCAGGTCACACAATGCATGCTTCTCCTCCCTGTGTAGCAAGAGAAACTTGGTGACACTGAAAATAACCAGATGCTAATGAGCATGGGGAGAAGGAGGGCTGAAGTTCACACCCACAGACCTCATGCATGCTCAGGCAAGCGCTCTATCACCATGCCATGCTCCCAGTCTATCACCACGCCATGCTCCCAGGCTATCACCACGCCATGCTCCCAGTCACCTCAGTTTGAGACAAGGTCTCCCTGAGTTTCTCAGGCTGGTCTGGAACTCACTCTCTAAGTCAGGTCTGGGGAAGACAAGTGCTGAGCTCTACCAAAAGGGCAACCTGCCATACTTTTTCTTTTAAGTTGGAAGCAGGTCATTTAAAGGAAAAGGACTTTACATTTAATTCTAGCTTTCTGGGAGGAGCTGTGCTGTCCATCTCCAACGGCTGAGATGAAGGACTTTTTTACAGAATCACCACCATGTAAAAGTAAAAACGTTGACAGACTCAGTGTCATCACTGTGGACTCTCAAGAGGAAACCTCCAAGTCCAGAAAGACTCCTCAAAGAATAAGAGACCAGCAGGAGAGGGCTGCGGAAAGGACCAGACGTAAAGTACTTAGCCTGTGCAAACACTGAGACCTCTACCATCAGGCCAGCCTCTCCAATACCCGTGCCTCCAGCTACGGCAAGTGAGAGAGCCCAAACTTTTGGGGGTTCTTCCAAAACCTACTAGGCCTGGACCTAACCACAGCCTTTAGACATGGCTTTCTGGTTGCAGAGGGTCCTGAACATATAGCAGTAAGGGAAGTGGCATCGACAGATGGACATGGAACATTTTACATCCGGGCTCTCCAAAAGAGCAATCACATTAAAGATACAAAACAAGTGAGAGAGAAAAGACAAACAAAATGAAGAGAGACAAGGAGATCTAGAACCAAACGTAATGCCTAAACCTATACATGAAAACAGAATGAAACATTAGTGAAACTACACCGCAGGCTGGCTAGTACATGGAAGGTACAAAATAGCTGTTAATTTCCTTGCAGATGGAGGCCCTCGGGTCCAGGTCTTCCTCAGGAGATGCATGCTGGAACGTTTTGGAGAGAGGTGTTCTGGTTTGTACTTTAAGCCAGGTTTGTTTATTTTGTTTTGAAGTGTAGTGGAGTCACAGCACTCCTAATCAACATGGCATCCCTAGGCCTCAGGGCAGCTGTCTGCCTCAGCTTCTCAGCCATGACTTCAGGAAGATTCTAAAACCTGAGTCATGGGAAGCATCTACAAGGTCAGCTCTACATCCCTCTCCTGCCTGGGCAAGCTCCTCTCATGCTGACAGCATCTTTCACACAAGCGCCTCTCAGACAGGCTGTAAACACGTGTGGCACCTCCTCACTTCAACAGTGCCAGAGTCACTCAATATGACACCTGTGATGCATCTCACACATTGGCCTCCACATCCCTTCAGCGCCCCGCCCCTTCCCTACTGTGTCCAACTTCTACCTCTGCTGCCTCCTTCCCTCCTCAGACTCCATGCCACTCCCTGCAACACTTTCTCAGACCTTCATCTCTCCTCAGTCTACAGAGGCGGGCATTATCATAAACCTTCCCTCAAGCAGAGCATGAGCGAGATTATCAAAAGCTTCCCCATATGCAAGGCAGGAAGGCTCTTGAGAATGCAAGATTTCACAGACACAAGGTTTATTGTTTTGAAAAGCCAACAAAGATGAAGTCTAAGCGCCTTCCTTCAGGGAAGGTGGAGAAAAGGAAACACCAGTGACAGATACAGGCCACTGCCTAGTGTATCAGCAATCTGGCTCAGGGCCTCAAGTGTGTGTGGGGTGAAGGCCACAGCAAACATGGTTCACAGCTTGCTTGTTCAAATGAGCAGCTGCCTGTGGGTGCGAAGCCATCTCCATAGCTGCCTGTCTGCTTCCAAAACTTCAGAGCAGGAAAATGAATACAAGAAACAAACACCCACCTCTCTATTTCTAAACAGCATCCCTCTTAAAAACCAAGTCTCCATGCTCTGAAGGGAGCCTGTACCATATATATTGAGCATATATGATTTGAGACACATTCTTTCAAATCCAAAATGATATAGGATACAGGAGGATTCCACCTGTAGGCGATTCTAGAACTGGCAAAAAAAAAAAAAAATGATTCTGGCAATCAAAAAGTGGTTATGGGGGGGGGCTGAGGAAGGGAGAAGGGTTTTCAAGTTGGGGGATGAGGGTATGGCTAAGTCAGCAGAATGCTTGCCCATCAAGTAGAAAGCCTGGGCTTTAGTGGTGTACACTAACTATAATCATGGCATTTGGGAGGCAAAGACAGGAGAATCAGGTGTTCAAAAGCATTCTTGGCTACAGAGTGAGTTTGAGGCCAGCAAGAAATACATGAGAATGTTTCAAAAACAACATACACCCATATGGAAGCCAGATAGGATCACGAACAGCTGTGACCCCAGGACCTGAGGGGCTCAGGCAGGATAATAATGTTTGAAACCAGAAGTGTTACACAGACAGACCTGCCTCAATACATCAAATAGTATAAACCAGCCTTCCCCTGCACCAAATCCACATGGCTCTTGCTTATTTTTTTTAAAAGATTTATTTAATGTATATGGGTACACTGTAGTTGTCCTCACACACACCAGAAGAGGGTATCAAATCTCATTACAGATGGTTGTGAGCCACCATGTTGTTACTGGGAATTGAACTCAAGACCTCTGGAAGAGCAGTCAGTGCTCTTAACTGCTGAGCTGTCTTCCCAGGCCCCAGATCTAGCTGTGTATTTGGCTACATGTTCATTACATCTCAGGAAAAACCAGCCTCACATGGTGAGGCCCCAAGTCCAGTCTTAATCTTTTATCTCTGAGTCAAAAATTCTCTCTATTTCATACTAAAAACCTATTTAACCATTAATTTCTCAAATTTGTGTGACAAAGTCAGGCTTTGCTCAAGAGACTAGAGCAGAGGTCGGAAACCACTGGCCACACAGAGGAGGATGGTACACTGCGGTATCATTTCTATACAGTAAACTAGCTTGCTACAGAAATCCTGTGACAAAAAAGTACATTAGACAATGTGAGAAGTGCTCCCAACTGGTCTGGGGAGGGCACTGCTCTCTCCTCCCCCCCATCACAGGGACAAGGACAGAAGAACCCTTCTCTGAGCACTCCCGGCCCTGGAAGTGCACTGAAACATTCTGAGTTGCAATAGACGTGGTCTGAATGGCATCCATCTGCTTAGCTAGTTGGCAGCCCTTTTCATATCCAGCACCAGACTGAGCAGGAAGCACAGAGACCCCGGGGGAAGGCTGAGGCCAGATGTAGGTCAGAGACGGAACCCTACAGTCCCATCACTGAAGCGCTTTGCACAGGTCTCCTATCTTTGTTTTCTATGGTTATGATCATACTTTATGGCCAAAAGCAGTCTGGAAAAGAAAAGAAGCCAGCACTTGGGTTAGAGACAGAGGCTCGGAAGTTCAAGATCATCTTGGGCACAGAGAAAGTCTGACGCCAGCCTGGGCTACACAAGACCCTGTCTGAAACAAACAAAAAGAGGAAAATATCTGCTTGGCTTACTCCAGTAACATCAAAGCTAGACTTCCTGTAGGGTTTATCCAGGCCAAGAACTCTCCTGCTACTGTACAGAGAACGGCTACAAGATCCCTTCCTGTTGGTGAGGAACCCAAGAGAAATAGAAACCAGACTACTCAGTTCTAGGGACAAAGCACAGGGACAGGGGGATTTGGTTTCAGCATCTCTCACCACAGCCTTCCTGTGGCAGGGCAGACCCAGGCAGACCTCGGCATAAGACTGCCGCAGACCCTCCCAGAGGCAGACCCACCCTCCTGCCTCACCAATCTTTCTGTCCCTAATGCTTTTAAAAAGTTTTTTTTTTTTTTTTTTTTTTTGGTTCTTTTTTTCGGAGCTGGGGACAGAACCCAGGGCCTTGCGCTTCCTAGGTAAGCACTCTACCACTGAGCTAAATCCCCAGCCCCTAAAAAGTTTTTTTTTTAAATCTCTTTATTGTTTCCATTTACATTGTCCAGAATTTAAAACAAAACAAAATAAACATAGAAGTTTATATGAATATCCACCTGATCATGAAGTCAACTTTTTGGTGTTCAGGATCAGAGCCAGGCCTCCCTCTGCCGCCCCACCCCAGGTAACCATCCTCTCAGCAGCGGCGGTGGCGGCCATCACTGAAAATATTATCCTCACTCCTGTCTGAATTTCCTTGATAATTCCAGCAGATGTCTATGTCTTCCACTGTTAGCTTTCATACCATTTGCGCCTTCGGCAATGAGCTTGGCTTATTTTATTATTAAAAATATAGACTGTGAGTATGAAAATTTCTAACACATTTTGTATTAAAATAATCTCACTGGTTATTTTAACAAATAATGACAAGGAAACTTAACAGTGTCTTCAAATTACAAGAAGAATTAATACCCATCAAGTGCTAAAATAGGCCAAGCACTGACTTCTGTAAAACTCTGCAAGGCATCTATGCACTGATGCTGGAAATAACTGCTCTGGGCACAGATTAAAGTTGTAAAGAGGCACCAAGGAGGCCCTTGGAGCTGGGCTGGAGACGCCTTGCAGAAACACCTTAAAGGGCTGGTGTGTAAGCAGCAAAGTACACACATTGGTGCTTACATAAATTCCAAAATAAAAAACGCTGCAAGTTTTAAGGTAACCATTTCATAAAAGGCTTAACAGCAAACAAAACCTCTATACGTAGGAGAGGGATGTCCTTAAACTGCATGTGAAGATGCGTGGGTTGCAGGGTTGCTCACCGCCGAAGCACTCGCTTGGTATGCATAGGGCCTAGGTTCCATCCCTACCACTGCCAAAAGCAAAAAAAGCGAAGCCAGGGGCGGGAGAGATGGCTCAGTGGTTAGGAGCACCGACTGCTCTTCCAGAGGACCAAGGTTCCTCTGCATCCACACATTGGCTCACAACCGCCCTTAAGTCCAGTTCCAGGGGATCTGATGCCCTCTTCTGACCTCTGCTGGTACCACACCTGTGATATGCAGACATACACTCGGTTGCGCTCTCGCTCTCTCTCTCTCTCTCTCTCTCTCTCTCTCTCTCTCTCTCTCACACACACACACACACACACACACACACACACACACACACACACACACACACTAAAACCCTCTTTTAAAAGAAAAGAAGGGTTGGGGATTTGGCTCAGTGGTAGAGCGCTTGCCTAGCAAGCGCAAGGCCCTGGGTTCGGTCCCCAGCTCCGAAAAAAAAAAAAAAAAAAAAAGAAAAAAAAAGTACTACAGAAGGCAGAAATTTGAAATTCTGTGCTCATCCCACCTCCACACAACTGTTACTAGTTTCTTTTGGGTCCTATGAGGGAAATGAGTTTACATAAGGAAAGGGCTTGCCCTGTAGGCAGCTGACAGGCTGCACGTGTGCCCGGACTGTGCTTATTAGCTAGGTGGAGCAGTTTTTGCACACACTTCAATGAAAGGTTAAAAGGAGAGGCCAGAGGACAGGCCAAGTAATCAGACACGCTGGGTAGGAGTGCAGCAGCAAGACCATGGGGTGAGGCACTATGAACAGGTTACAGCTGCAGTTCCCAGCATCTTCCAGCCACCTAAATGAACTGCATCCACGGAACTCTGGGAACACCCAGGGAATAGAAGAAACCCCATGGCATTACCATCTTCTAGAAAAGAACCCCTATCATCAGCCCATATTTCCAAGTCTCTGTGCCCAAATCAACCCCATTTCAGGAACAAACGGGGAAAAACGTCTTTCTCAGACAGTCCCGCTAGCACACTCTATGATAGTCAGCACAGGTCAGCACCAACCTCTTGAAAGGAAGGAGGGAAGGACTCATCTTTATTTTATGTGTGGGTATTTTTCTGACATGTATGCCTGTGCATTCCGTCAGCACCAGAAAAGAGCAACGGATCCCCTCGTTACAGGTGAGTGTGTGGATTGGCATGTGGGTGCCCCCCATCCAGTGGGGTCCTCTGCAAGAACAGCAAGCACTCTTAACTACTGAACCACATCTCTACCCCTACCCCAGCATCAAACTCTCAATTCAGCCTGCGCCTCAACAGTGTTGGGATTACAGGCACGAGCCTCACAGCAGCTTCACTGAGTTTATCGTGAACATTCATTTATTACTGTGTGGATGCCTGCATGTTTGTGCTCCCTATTGGGTGCCTGGTGCCCATGGAGGCCAGAAGAGGGTATCCAAGAGCCCCTGGAGCTGGAGTTTCAGGTGGCTGTGAGTAGCCTGTGTAGATTAGGAACCAAATTCAAGGCCTCTAAAAGAAAAGCAAGCATCCTTAACTGCAAGCCATCTCTCCAGCCCTTTCTTTTTATCTTTTTTTTTTTTTTTAGTAACAATAACTATCCCACAAAAATCAATCAATCAATCAATAAATCAATCAATCAGTCAAGCAAGCAAGCAAGCTGGGAGCTTTGAAAACCAGTCCATTTGCTTGGGACATGGTTTTGCCCGCCCTTACTTGAAAGTTCATTGTATATCTCGGGCTGGTTTCAGACTTAGGACAATCCTCCTGTCTCTCTCTGCCTCTAGAGTGCTGGGATTAGAATTGTGTGTGATTGTGCTCTAAAAATAGCCTTTTAAAATAACAAGATACCTTCCATCTTCTCGTGGAAACAAAGGAACAAGGACTTTCTCCACTATTTTGTTCCTTGTCTCTACTCACAACCATCCCTTTCTCCTCCTTGGAGCTCTGAATTTGTGTTTGACATTTATTTCTAGTGTCAGTGCCCGGAATGCCATGCTATTCCTCCGGTGCTGGGTTTAAAAGGCAATGTTACAAGTCTATGATCTATTAGTAATTCGAAGAAACATTTAAAAACCTTGATGCTGTAACACAATTGATTCTCATCTTCTCTATGCATCCTTCACCTTCCTCAAGCTTACTACAAACTTACTACAAAGTTGGTTTTGAACTCACAGAGATCTACTAGCTTCTGCTCCCCAAGCCCTGGGACCAAGGTGTGCACTAGCACACCTGGCTGAATCTCACCAGCATTCTGAGGGTGCGTAGTTCTCTCCTGACCAGGTGGACAATGACTGAGGCAAAGACACGAAACGAGGTCTGAGCCAAGATATGGGACAAACAGTTAACCATCACTTGCTGTCACATTCCTGGCCATCGCACCTCCAGACACCAGGATGATGTCCAGGAAAGGCCGTCTGCCCTGGAGTTACAGAAGGTCCAACTGTCTGCTGAATCAAGTTCAGTGTCTGCAGCAAACCCTTCACTTCCCGCATCACCCGGCAGACCAGCCTTGTACTTGAAAGCCCTTCACACCATAGAAGCAGGACCTGCTACAAGTACCCCAGCCTTGCCTGCTGCAGAGGACATGCTGAGGTGTCAAAACCCTTCCAGGAGGTGGTGGAGATGAGCTGTACATATGGAGGGGGCCGTCACATCTGAGAAGACATGCCTGGTGAGCGGCATACTCTACTCAAGTCCACGGGACCACCATCTTATTTGAGCAGAGCAAGGACATTCCTCGCTTAGAACTCAAGTTCTAACGACTCCTGTCTCCATCTGTGTGTTTCCTGTGACTTCAGTGTAGGACTCTCTCCACACTGCACTAAGAGGTGCGCTGGGCCGACACCATCCTCGAGCACTCCTTGGTCACAGATAACCTCTGCTCCCCGGTGTCCGTTCAGGACTAGCTTTAATCCCTCAGATCTGACATGCAGAAATCTCCCATTCTGGTCAGAAGCATGTTGTTGCTATGCAACTTGGACCAACGGTGTGTGGGTGTGGTTAAACAGTGACAAAATCTCTTCAAGTTACAACTGAAAGAGGCTAAAGATAGTAAGGACAGGACACACAGAGACTTAAAAAAAAACAAAAACCCAAAACTGTATGTTTTATGCTGGTGCTGGTGTGCTGACACCAGACCAGACTTAATTTTGTGACAAGCTGTAACAATTTTCATAGAAATCCAGCCCAGGAAGCCTACTGTGAGGCTATCTAGGTCTGTAAGATGAAATTCTAGCAAACTGAACCTGTTTTGAGAAGCCAAGGCAAACCCCACTCAAAGGGGCGTACGTCCTGCATTTTATACTTGTTGTGTACAAAAGCCCTAAAAAGAGGTGTGCAGACTTATGCTCCCTGCCATGACCAGTGTGCTACTTTGCAAATGACGGCCCTTAAAAATCCTCTAGTCTTTAATCCCATCTGTACTAGCTAGCAGTTCACTGGTGGGTAGATCTCTCTGTATGTGTATTTATATGCTGCTTTTGTCCCAGACCTTCCTCTTCCTGACATCTCAGCTGGTAACAAGGTCACAGGAGTTCTAAACCTCTCCTCCATGTCACATGGTTATGTCGTTTCAAGTCTTTGCATACATGATTTCTGGAGTAACATGACTTTGCCTGCTGGGTCACACAAACCAGCAGACAAGCCAAGACTAATTCAGGGGTTTTATGTTTCTAGTACTTTGAAAAAGGAAAAGTTCTTTGGCAACTTTCTTAATTAGCACTCCCGATACCACAGGGGCCACATTGTTAGGCTGTTTAGTCTCTTCTTTCAAGACCAAAGGGTGACAAGAATGACCCAAGAGCATGGCTCTGGGACTTGGCAGAGTTAAGAGATCAATAAAGGAGCCAAAGTTTATGTTTATTGCAGCCTGGCTCCCCATCCATGCCTTGGGTTTTGACATCAGCGAGGTACGCAGGCATTTGCTGGAGGTTCAGGAAAGGCCCAGGGTACCCTCTCCACAGCCCCAGCCACATTTTCTCAGAAGACAACAGCATTAGCCGTAGATCCCCTTTTCTCCTTGGCAAGTTATTTTTCCAATTCAGAAGAAATAAGCCAGAGTCGCTTATGGAGGGTCAGCTTAGCTTCGCCGGAATATCAAAAGTACTGCTGGAATGAAAAGACGCGACGGACCTAAAGCAGGGTCCTCGGCTTTCACAGTGCAAAAAGTCGACGATTACCCCCCAGCGCAACAAGTCCCTCAGGAGAAGCTGGAGCTAGAAGAGTCGACTAGACCCCTCACCTCCAGCAAAACCAGGGAATGCCGCCGTTCCATCTCCCGATTCCAGCAATTACTGGCTGGGGGTCCCCAGAAAGGCCAATTCCCGACGCCCCACCGCGCCCCTCGCCGCCTCCGCCACGGAAACAGACTAGGCGCCAAGAAGCGCGCCCGCGCAGGGGTGAGTAAGGGGCGCGCTCTCCGGGAACCCTGGCCACCCACGGCCGACCAGTGCCCTCGGGATCGCGACTGCGACCTCCCCACCGCCCGACTTGCACCCGCCGAGGCCCCGGCTGCCTCACCTCGGACGGGAGCCGGCGGCAGCGGACGGTGTCGCAAGGCTCAGCGCATCCTGGGGGAGCCGGGAAGCCGTACGTGGGACTGCGGGGTCCCCCGCGACAGATTATGTAACCGGCAGGGGCCGCAGCCGGGACAGGGAAGGCGGCCCCGCGGCACTTCCGCCTCTCGTGCTCTGCCGGCGGCGGAGCCGGAAGATCATTGGCCACTGCTCCATGTGGCACCGCCCTCCCTGACGACGACGCCACCATCTTGGGAGCGGGCAAGCCTCGGGCCGCTGGTGGGGCCGGCTCCCGAAGCTGCCCGCACCGGCTGCGCAAGTTCAAAGACTGCTGCGAGCCGCCCAGCTACCCTTGCGTGTGTGCACGGACGCCAGCGGCCAGCCGGGGTTTCTGCGCCTTTCGGCGATCAAGCCAGTCAGAGGGCCTCCGAGTTCCTGAGACGCAAGACTCCGCCACTGGCCTTCTCTTCCCCGGCTGGAGGTTAGTAGATGCGGGCGCTGGTGGTTGCTAGAAGCCCTGGCGCGGCACCGCCCCGCGCTCGTGTTGACAGCCACAGAAGGGTGGTCCTGAGCTATCACTGCAGTGGGCAGGTGACAGTGGCCTTCAGGGTGGGGTGGTGGTGGGAGTTCTATATCCAGATGTAACTCAGATAATTTCAGTTCTTGTTACCAGAGAAAGCTTGTTTAGCCTTTGCTTTCGGGAACTAAAATGATCCACATAACATAAACAAAAAGCAGATTATGTAGTCAAGGGCTCAAACAACCTTAAAAAAGATGTAATATCAAAGATATACATCAATACATTTTTGTTCCACAAACTGCCTTAGAAACCTCAAAGCCATATTCTTTTAACATTTTGAAAAGTAAGGCGTACCTCAATTTTAGAATTTTGGGGCTGTGTATGTAGCTAAATGGTAGAGGGCTGCCAGCCTTGTGCATGGAGCTGGCTGGGTTCCATCCTCGGCATGATGCAAACCAACCATTTAGTTAACCATCTTGCCTGTCAAGTATGATGTATATGGCCAGCAGAATCTACGTAAAGCAACCTTTGTCTTTTCTTTTTGTGTCAGCATTGTTAATTTTTAAGGAGGGATGGAAAATCACTCGGACAAAATGAAGACTGTTATATAATTTACAGCGCTAGACTAACGTATGCTGCTGTATGCAGGCAGCTGTGTGAAGCATGTTTGGACCCATGCAGGCATTTTGAGCATTCGATACAATTATGCTTTGTGTGTCTTTACTGAAATGATTTCTAGTTAAACTTGCTGCAGATTGACCTTGGTGTGTTGGCACACACCTGTGATCCTAGCACAGGAGAGGCTGAAGGAAGAGGGGATAAGTGCAACTTGTATCACATTCTTGAAAAAAAAATTGCTAAAATATCAATGACGAGCCTAGGTTAAGTGTATACTCTGTTGTCCAAATGTTCAGATTTGAAATCTCAAAGTTAGAAGGCGAGGCAATGAAAAGGAAATAGCCCGTTCTCCACTCCCACTCCCTGCATTTCCTACATGCTACAACAAGGTGGCAAACCCATTCGGTGACAGAGGAGAGGCGAGCCCCTACCTGCATCCTCATTATATCATGTGGGCCGAGGTCTGGCGTCAGCATCACCATGGGGTTTGTCAGATGCTCACTCACAATTTGCATTATCTCAGAAGCGGCTTCCAAAGGGACTCCCAAGTGAATGGAAAGGGATGGAAAGGTTGAGAAGCACATTGTGGGTGATGACAAAATGAAGACATTTCCAGGGTTCTAGAAGAAATTGGCAAAGCCTTGGCTACACAAACTCGAAGAATTCAAAACTGATGGGATCCTGTCTTGAGCGCATGCGGGCCCAACTTTGAACGGGCACATGCGTGTGCAGGTCCATGTGCGCGAGTGGAGGCTCATCGTTCATGTCAGATGTCTTCCTTGATGGCTTTCCACGTTTATTACTGAAGCAGGCCCCTTGGTGAAACCAGAGTTCACCAGTCCCAGCTAAACCAGCAGACAGCTTGTCATGGGGACTCCTGTCTCTACTCCCCATGCGCTGCGATCACAGGACCCCACCATAGCTGCCTAGCTTTCATGTGAGCTCCAGGGACCCGAGTTCCACCTCTCAAACTTGTGCCATCTCTTGGCCCTAAAACCACACTTTTAAACACAACTGAGGAAATGGTTACTATTTTCCTGAAGCTTCCTGCATATTAGATACTGTGTTAAGCAAATCTCACTTGTCCTCAGGACGAGGTCAGCACTGTGGTATTACAATGACAGTAAAAGTAGCTAATCCCTAAAAGACAAAACAAAAGCTACCCGCTCCTGTGGGATCCTTAACCTGAGTTAAGTTCCAAAGTCAGCCCTCCAAGGGTCAGTCCATTAATACTGTCCTGCTCTGCTCTGACACGCTGATTAGTTCAGCTAACCCTAGCCAAAGCAGGACGGGTTTGGGGGACAGGCATCTTCTGGTCACTGTGATTGATCTGAATCAGCAGGGTGCACTACTGCCTAAGCATCCACGAGTCTTCTCTGCCTCCTAGTTTCATTATCTTTTGATGTCCTTTATCATATCTCCTTCACTTTATGTAACAGGCTATAGCTTTGTGATGACCACCCACCCTCTCCCTTAATCTCCTGAACTGAGTTTGCTACAGCTCGAACAAAGCTGCCCCCTCTCTCCTTCGGTTGTTTCATCGGGAGCCCCATGCTGAGTTCTGCTTCTTTTTCCTTTCTCTCCGAAGTTCTTTATGAATGGTTTACCCTGTCTTACTCTTGGCCCCTTTCACCTTCTGGCTCTTGGTCAAACAGATTGCTAAAGGTACTGCAGTGGGGGCAAGCTGGAGAACCCAAGCTGGCAGGCAGGCATGACCCTCAGAGAGAAACCTAAATCCTGCCTCAGCCATCCAGCATTTTCTGAGCCTTGGAGACTCTGCTCAGCCAAGGTCAGCAGCAAGCTTTGAACAACATGCCTAAGCTCTTTACTCCTCTGGAGTCCTAAGACTCCAAAGTCAGGATCTCTCCAGGAACTAAGGCATGTTAATACTCCCCTGGTCCTCTTTTTCATGGTCTTCATGCTCTATCTGGCCCGTAGGAGAACAAAGTATAGTACTGTTTTCTAACTCCAATCCTAAGTGATACTAAGCACCCACTGTCTGGAAGGCGCCAGCTCATGGCCTTACTACTGATCAGGTAGTAAGTAGATGGGTTGAGGGAAAGGGTAGATCAGCGACCGGTATCCTGTTATCCTAACAATATTTAGGCATTGATGAGGAATACTGAAAGGCAGAAGACACAGTTTGTTTACAGAGGCTGTTTCGTTCACAACGAGGCTTACGTCCACATAAAGCTACCGCAAGATTAAAAATATCATGGGCCATAAATGCATTAAGGGCTAGAGAGGAGGCTCAGTCAGTAAAATAAATGCTTGCTGTGTAGGGATGAAGACCTTGCAGATTCCTGGTGCCTGCATAAACTTGTGTAGTGTGTGGGGTTCCAAGACAGGCAGATTTCAGGGTCTTGCTTGCTAGCCAGCTTAGCCAAAGTGACAAGCTCTAGGTTCAGTGAGAGACCCTGTCTCAAACCAAAACCAAAGAGTCACTGATTTGTATTCTTAGCCTCTACAAGCATGAACATAAAAGTATGTGCACTTGCACAAGTGCTTGAGTGAACACACACACACACACACACACACACACACACACACAGCCCATTACAAGTTTGGTCATGATGGTACATGTCTATACTCCCAACACTTTGGGAATTGGAAGCAAAAGGTGTAGGAATTTAAGGTATTCCTTAGCTACATAATACATTTGAGGCTCGCTTGTGTTACATGAAACCCCCCTCTCAAAAAACCAAAATAACAAAAAATTGAATTTATTACATTTAACCTACAAGCATCATTGCTTTGCCTAATTTGCATATGCTTAGAACAGTTACATAAGTCTCTAGTTTGGCAAAAAAAAAAAAAGGTCTAACACAAAGCCTGTGTTAGAACAGAATACGGACAGCTCGTGTAATTTGTTGACTACCTATGTCCTAACAATCCAGGCAACACAGTATACTTCCGAGTGCTGGATGACTCTTCTGCTTGAATGGTTGACTGGGTGCTGTAGCACCCATCCCCCACACCCCAGGACAGTACTGTACCACATATTGCTAATTTACAAAACGATCAAAAGTTGAGATATGGTTTCTACTAATGGGTAATGATGTATCATTGAAAGGATGATCGAGTGTTAATGTGGAGGCTTGCTAAGTTGGGGACCATCTGTATTTCTTTAGGAAAAGTTCCTAGAATGTTGGTTAAAATTGGTTTTAATTAAGCACATTGTAACTTTGGAAACAAACTCAACTGCCTGCCAGGAAGGTGTTAGATGCTCTCCCATTCTAAGAGTGAGAAGACCCTGCCCTTGCCTAGACAACTGAGGCAGACAGCACCATATTGCTTTCTGCTTTTTTGATTTTGTTTTTTTCACAATTTCTTCTTGAGACAGGGTCTCATGCAACCCCCAGCCTTGAACCAGTCATCTAGCTGCAGCTGGTTCTGAATTCCTGACCTTCCTGCCTCTGCCTCGCAAGGACTTGTACTATATACTTGCTAACATGCTCTGCTCCACTTTTGTTCCGATTTAAAAGAACCATCTACATTTAAACTTTACATGATTCTCACTAATGTATCCGTTTGAGTCTGACTTCACAAAGAGTGATTTTCTAACATTAAAGCATTCTTTTAAAAAAGGAGAGTGTGTGTGTGGCAAACACTTTAGACAGAATAAAAAGATCCTGACTGGCTGACTCTAGTACTAGAAGTCTCAGGAAAAGTCACTAGTTTCTTGTTATTTCTTAGGGATTTAATTCTCATGGCGAGACACTATCTCTTAAGAAATAAAACCCAAGTTGTGTGCTTGGCTGAGAAGGCACACATGCCTGTAATCCGGGACTTCTGAGGCAGGGAAATCAGGAATTTGAGCCCAGGCTCCAGCTTAATAGTACTTTCTAGCGTAGCCTGGAGGACCCCGAGGCCCTGTTTCTAAAACAAAGTGGGGCAGGGAAATGGCCTGATGCATAAAGTACTTGCTGTGCAAGCAGAACCAGCATTTGATCCTTCGAACCCACATAAAAACAAACAAGCAAACCAACAGTGCGGCATGCCTATAACACAGCACTGGGATACAGAGAAGTGAATCTCCGGAACTCACGGCAGCCAGCAGAGCTAACTTTACAAATTCTAGGCCGGGGCAGACTCTATCTTTTTTTTTTTTCCGGAGCTGGGGACCGAACCCAGGGCCTTGAGCTTGCTAGGCAAGTGCTCTACCACTGAGCTAAATCCCCAACCCCCTGACTCTATCTTAAAGAAACCAGACTAAACCAAAATGTAGAGAGCACTTGAGCAGTGACATCCACAGGTAGTCGAACTCACAAGTGTACACACACACACACACACACACCCCGGCGGGGGGTGGGGGGAGTAGAAAACAAGGGTCAATCTTTGAAGTTCAGCTCTTTATTTACAGAGGAACCAGACACTGTGGATTCAGAACACTCTGCTTTGGACTCTGTGTGTGTGTGTGTGTGTGTGTGTGTGTGTGTGTGTGTGTGTGTAAGAATTTCAACAAGCATTTATTGTGGAAACAGGATTTGTAGAACTGAGTATGAGAGTATATTTGTCATGTTAAATACTGTGGTAATCCTTCAGATATATTCCTTTTTTTCAACAACCCTGAAAGGTGTCCTTAACTTTGCAAACACCCACCTAAGACCTTTGTCGCATGCCCACTGACAAGGACAAAAGCGTGACAGCATGTGGTTCACTGTTAGAAACAAGTCCTTTACTTGGATCATAATTTTCCTGACATACCTGGATAAAAACTTGGTTTTCAAAACCAGCCTTTCCATGAAGACATCTGAATACATCTTCCCCAGGGTCTTGTTTAAAAAAAAAAAAAACAAACTTTAAAAATAAGTCTCTTCATGGTGAGCTCAGCAGACACTCATTGACCAGCGTCTGCTTCTGCCTTGGGAGTCCTCGGGAAAAGAATGGCTCTGTGAGGCTGTTATGAGAAGGGATTATCCAGCCGTGCGTTTCCAAAGGGTTTATTACTATTTGCATGGATCAAAACCGGGACAGGTTTGGGAAAACAGCTCAGCACAGTGTTTGCAAGCATGGCATGAGTTCAATCCCTGAACCCATATGAAAATGTTAGGCATTTGTAACCCAGTACAAGGGGTGTAACGATCCCTGGGCCTCCCTCATCAGCTAGTCTAGCCTAACTGGTGAGCCCCAGCCAGTAAGACCACCTCAGAGGAGGTGGACAGTGGTCCTGAGGGTGACACTTAGAAACCATCCCTGCCTCCAAAGGCATGTGCATTTACACGCGTGTTCATGAGTGCGCACACACACATCCGGGACAATCAGGAGCCACACATTTCATTTCCAAAATCCAAAGAAACTTTTCTGTTATGAAATAACGTAAGTAGGGCTGAGGAGATGGCTCAGCAGGACGGATTATTTGTTGCTCTTCCAGAGGATCCATGCTGTTCCCAGCACCCTCATGGTGGTTCACAACCACCCTTAACTCCGGTTCTGGGGGATCTGACACCCTCTTCTGACCTCTGTGAACACCAGGCATATGTGTGGTATAGAGACATACATGCAGGAAAAACATTGACACACCTAAGATGGGTCAGCATGGATGATGTCACTCCTTAGAGTCAGGACCACAGTAGGTAGACTAAGTTGAGCAGGTGGCCACAGTGTGTCTGGTATCAGAACGTTAGGGCAGTAGCAGGGAGGGACTGGTTCTCTATTAACGTTGAGACTGGGCCTGGCAATGGGACAAGAGAGGATGCATATACTAAATACTTGTTTATTTCTTTATGATCAGAGTAATGGAAATAGTCAGACACCTTTATTTAACAAAGAATATACCTACTAACCTCTGAGTCTTTAAAATCCCCCTCTATCCTTTCAGTAATGACTATTTAAAAATTAACACACGGACTATTTGTTTGTTTGGCTTTTTTTGAGACAGGGTTTCTCTGTAATAGCTTTGGCTGTCCTAGTCCTCTGTAGACCAGGCTGACCTCAAACTCAGAGATCCATCTGCCTCTGCCTCTGCCTCTGCCCCCTCAAGTGCTGGGATTCAAGGTGTGTACCACCATACCTGGCTCACATGAACTACTTTTATAATTGAAAAAACGTATTTGTGTGCGGAAGGGCAGGGAGAGAGAGAGATTTGCTCTTGCTATGTATGGTTTGCCTCAAATTCATCCTGCTGCCTCAAACGTCTGAATGCAGGGAGTATAGTTATATACCACCACACTAGTCTCTATTTCTCTTTTTGATGTATTTCACTATATCACTGGCTGGCCTGGAAACCAGATGGTATGAAAACCAGATTGGTCTTAAATTCACGGATACCTGCCTGTTTCTGCCTCCTGAGTACTGGGATTAAAGACCTGTACCATTATGCCAGACCAGGCCAGTCTTATTTTAATTAAATAACATATAATCTTATTTAATATATAAACATTTTATATATTATACATCATATATTTATTTACAACTATATAAATATATTAATATTTAATATAATAAAGTATAATCTTGATTAATACCTTCGGAAAGACACTTGACTAGAGAGATAACTTCCATTCATATAGATTTTATTACTACCATTGATATATTAAAGGTGACAATGGAAAATCTTGCAAATCATGAACACTTTAGATTTTGTGTATGTGTCTGTGTGAGCGTGTACATAAGTACATGGGGGGATATTTAAGTGACTTTTTTGTTTGTTTCAGAATTTATAAGCTTGGGTTGTTATTTGTGTTAGTTACTTAATACACTAACAAACAATATAGTCACATACCATAGGGAAAAATGCATCCATTTGTAATAGGAGCTCAGCAGAATGAGAGTGTTTTGCTATTACAATTTATTGGGCATCTCGAGGGAAATACAGTATCACAGGAAGTAGATATGGGTTCGTTTAAACTGCATATATTAGGTAGCCAGGACAAGGTTCAGAAAGGAAACATAACTGATAATGGGGAAATGGTTCATAGATTCAGGTCATACAGAGGAGACAAAGATGGGGGTGGAAGGGGAGGGGGCAATAGTAAACAGCGCTGCAGATGCAGGAAGTGGCCTGAAAACTGCCAGCACACAGTGTTTGGTTTTAGATATCATCTCACGGTAGCTCAGGCTGTCCTCAAACTATGGAATTGAACTTGAACTCCTGGCTTTTCTACCTCCACCTGGGTTTGTAAGGCTTCAGCTGGTAGAGGGCCTGCATGGATGTGGTGCTGGGGACCAAACCATGTTTGGCAAGTGCTCCACAACTCATCCTCCCCTTCTTTGTTTACCTTATACTTTCAGCAAGCTCAAGCTTTCACGTTTTGTTCGTATTTCTTGGTCCACCTGTTTGGCTTGGTAGTTAACGCCTACGTGAGCCCATCTCAGGGCTCACCTTTTCTCTGGTTAGATACTAAGCTATTACTCTAGGCTTAGTTTCTGGACACTGGAATTTGCTCATCTCTGTAATAATCGAAACAGGGTCCAAAGTACAGAGCCATACGTCTGTGTCAGGAGAGTCTTAGCGCCAATGAGACGTCTATGAGAAAAAACCAGCAAGCACAAAACTGGAGGAGAAAGATGCTCACGTGCACTGCATCGAGATGTGATAACACGCCTTGGCTTTAGGATTATGCACCGCTGCTCTTCAGGGTTTTGAAGTGGTCTAGGTCTGTAGGGAAGTTTGTTCTTCTTATTCTGTTCAGGCAGCCTCTTTAGTGATCATTTCCAGACAACTTAGATAACAGTGGATAGATAGCTTCTCCTTGTGAGAAACGTTACTGACTCGTCATACTTTCTGCTTGCATTTTTCCTTTTCCCAGAGTTTTTAATTTTGTAGTTAGATGGTTAGGCTATGTCAGAGACAGAGTACTGCATTGATGCATGATAGGCCAAACCCTAATGAATCTTTATTCTTGATAAGCTTGGGAGGGGTCCATTACACAAAAAAAGTTAGCATACAGTATTTGCATTCCATTGGCATTAGCAATAGGAAACACTGGGGCCTTTATGTTGCCACTAAGCCACAAAATGAACACAACTGCCCTGCTTTTAAATTGTCCTGTTGGATTCTGTTATTGAGTGGGTGAAACTATCCTGCCATCCTGTCAAATCCCACTATTTTTCAACTCCAATGTTTTAATAACCATGCAACCAATCCCTGAGTAACCTGACATTAGCATAACAAATTATGTTGGCACTCAGTGGGATGGCCTTGACTTTAATCCCAGCACTTGGGTGGCGGAAGCAAATGGATGTCTTCTATGTTACAGGCCAGGCTGTTCTACGTAGCTAGTTCTGGAGCAGCCAAGGGTAGAGAGTAAGACCCTATCTCTAATGAAAAATCAGAGACCTGGGGTTTAATTAGAATTTTCAAAGTACTAATTCTGTTTGTTGTCCTCCCAAACTCTTAAGTGAAAAGGCAATTCTTTTCACTTAACATCTTACAATGTTTTAAATTACCCCCTGTATGATCAAGGAGAGGCATTATGGGCTCTTTGCAGCTGAGGAAACAAAGTTAAAAGGTGTCCAACTGTGGGTCTCTGTCCAGCTACTAAGGGATACCGAGGCAAGACCTTAAGTGCAGGGTCTGCTGGGGCAACACAGTGAGTTCAGGGTTAGTTTGGGTCAACCTCGTTTCAAGGTAAAGTCCAAAAAAACCGGCGAGGAGTCAGAGTACAGCTAATGGTAGGGAGTCTACTATGTGTGAGGCCACAGGTTCACCCTCAGTACCATAAAGGAAAAGAGTGGCAGGATCATCCAGTTAGTTCTAGAAAGAGCTCGATTTTATGATTTTGAATCTTCAATTCGCTGCTCAGTGTTGGTTATAAGAGACATCTGCCACTGGGGCAGGTCCAGAAATCCTGCGATCTATCTAAACCAGAGATCTATCCTAGCTCGATGTCCGCTATGGGTCCCAATCATTCGGTTGGAATACACCTGTCGAGTACAATGCTTCGTGCCCCTAGAATACTTTGGGATAGGACACAAGCAACCAGGCTAACCTGGCCTGAACTTGTGGTTGCACAAGATAACCTCTTACATACCGTGACCCCACAATCCATCTGAGACAGGGGATTGGGCCCAAGCTGAACCTGGATCTCGGGGCCTCTCATTCATCTCACACCATCCGACAGAAAGCTCAGGCCTCCCTGAGTCTGTGTGTTCCCGCATTCCGTAACCAACTCTAGGGTGGTCCCGCCTCTGTTTTTTGTATCACCGGGTCCCTCAGGAACCATTCTACTGCTCCGGCTGAACCCATCAACAGGCGGGGCACTCACCACGGAGACCCAGCCAGAGGAACCGGAAATGGGCTGCTTGTAGAAGCTCAGGAATAACTACGTCTCTCAGTTGCCAGGTGCGATTCAGGTCCTCGGGAAGCTGCTCAATTGGTCCATTAAGGAGGGACCGCCGCCTCGGGAGTACGCTGACCAATCAGGATGCAGGATGGCTGAGCGGGGGGCGGGGGGGCGTCGCTTCCGGCGGTTTCCCCGCAGCTACTGCGTGGGGAGCATGGGAGCGTGGGAGTTTTGTGGTGGCCTCCGCCTCCTTTGTAGCGTCTCGGCTGGGCGTGGCTTCATGCTGCTTCTGCCGGGTTGGGCGAGGCTGTCAGTGCTCCCGGGCTGGTGAGTGGCCGCTTCAAGGCTGTTTTGGAGAAAGAAGCCTTCACCTCAGATTCTCAAAGGAGCTTGAAGGTTCCGAGGAGCCTGAGGGTGGAGTGGAAAGGCCTGGCAGCGGAGTTGGAGACTCTCTGCTCGAAGTGTTGTCCCAACGTAGGGACTTGAAGGAGCCCTTCGTTTCCCCAGATGGCGTCCACGCTCCCCACATCCGATGAGCAGGTGAATTCTGTCGCCGTTTTCCTACAGGTGCCCTGACCTGGCAGCAGCGTTAGACACGCAGGTCCTGAGGCGCCTTCTCAGATAGCCCTTTGACCAAGTTGTCCTCGTTCCTTGGCTTACCAACTTCCTCATTTCAGAATCATCAGGTGGAGGAGAGCCCTGGCAGGGGGTCTGTAACAGTTTCTCAAAGTGTCTTGCTGGAATGCGTCTCCAAGTGGCAGGTTCCTAGGCTTCACACCTGTTGAATAATGATTATTAAAGCTCTATGGGTTTATAGGAACAGTAAACGTAGAGAACTAGAGCCGAGCGATCACTGTGATGAAGAAGAAACACGGACTAGCAAAGGATGATGTTAGGACACCTCCTGAAAACTATTTCTCAGGGTTCTTCTTCCTGGGCTGGCCAGTCTTCCCCACCTCTTTCCCCCTCCCCTCTTAGAGAATCCTTAATGATTTCTCTCCCCAAGAATTGTTCACTTAACTTTTCAGGAAAGACTACATTCTCACAGTGTACTGTCTTGATTCTCAAACCACTGTTTGAAAATTTATGTTAATGGTCTCTCTCCTGATCCTGTTCAAGCCATAGAGTCCCCCTCACGGAGGAATATTTTACACCAAGCCTTTTCTCCCTAGTATGTGGAGGGATTTAGCTCTTTTCGGCCTTCGTAGATAGACACTCAGCTGACCTGCTGGTTTTTGTACTAACAGTGCTCTCCTGTTTCAGGGACCACTGCTCTTTGAAGATCTGGATGTGTATTTTTCTCAAGAGGAATGTGTGAGTCTGCACTCTTCCCAGAAGACCCTCAGCAGAGAAGCCCCGTTGGAGTCTTTTGAGGATTTGAACTTGACAGGTAAGACAGTTTCTCCTGCGTTATGGAACTTCATCAGTTCTAATGAAAATGTTTTGCCTTGTTTACACTGGTGGTGGATTGAGACCTGTCTGTGACACACACACACACACACACACAAACACAATGTTGTATCATGTGTATATGTTATGCATGTATGTATATATAAACATATATGTGGATTTCTATGACTACAGCAAGAACTATGTGAGAGAATAAGTTTCCGAGTCAGATGATGCTTTTCCTTGTGTGAGCATGAGTGCCAGTGCACATGAATGGTTGTGTGCAGGCCAGCAGTGATGTCAGGTAACTTTCTCATTCGTTCTCCACTCTGTTTACTGAAGTCTAGATAGGCAGCTTGCTTGGGTTCCCATCTCCACCGAGTGCCAGAATAATGGGTGGGCCACCACATCTATCTGGCTTTTAGTGGGTGCTGGGGATTTAAATTCCTGCCCTTAGCTTCACTGTAAACATTTTATATGCCAAACTATCTTTCCAGTCCTAAAATGATTTCTTAAACCCAGTCTACAACAGTGACCACGATCTCACATAGTCATTGACACCTTGTAATTTCCTTAAATAATCATTGGAGTCAAATTAATTTTACTTGGGAAACTTCATTAACATAGATATTGTCATTTGCTAAAGATTGGAAACTGATTTTCTCTTAAGGGGGGTATTCTGTCTTTCTGATTTAAGGGTAAACATATGCAGTATCCCCATGCCTGCATAGACATTATGTCTTATCTAGGTTTGGGCATCTAAACTGTTTTTCATAATTCATGGCTTATATTTTCCGCTTCTGCTATGTTCATGTTCTCTGTCTTCTTGAATATACAAGTATATATTTTATATTTTAGACTCACCGACCCAGGGTCCCCTTGGTTCTCTCTTGCCAACTTTCTCAGTGTATCCTTCTAGCCCATCTCCATGTCTTTGTGTCATACATGAATTCACAGAAACACTTTCTTCCTTCATTCGAGTCTCTCCAGAATTACTCTTATCTTCCAGTAGCCTGCCTACAGGAGCCCCTCCCCCGCCTACCTCTAACCACTCTGCACTCTGCTTTCCAATGCTGACCCTTGTCCACCTAGTTCTTTCCTGCTGCCCCTGTCAGACTCACTGTCACCTACTGCCCTGCGGAAGAACTCTCCACCACGGAAGCCACAGCCACAATACCTGCATAGGACCCAGCATAGACGACAGTAACCAAACACATGTTTATAGACATTATAGTATGATACAACAGATTTATAGGTAGACAGTATGTTTATAATAGCTCTTTTGCTACTTTCTTTGCTGGCTTTATTTATTTATTTATTTATTTATTTATTTATTTATTTGGTTTTATGAGACAGGGTCTATGGAGCCCTGGCTGTCCTGGAACTCCCTGTGTAGACCAGGCTGGCCTTGAAACCACACAGATGTACCATCTCTGTTTCCCAGGTGCTGGGATTACAGGCATAGAGACACACTGATTTTAAGTATTTGCTTCATTTCTGGGTCTATTTGTATTGATTGGCTTTTCTTCTTATGAGTTTTGATTCCTATTCCATATACACCTGGCAAGGTTTGACTGGATTTTTAAACATTAGTTATTTTATATTTTTTATCTTGTATTTTTTTTAAAGATTTAATTTTTTGTGTGTGTTTGAGTATTTTGCCTTCATGTGTGTCTGTGCACTATGTGTAAGCCTGGTGCCCTAGGAGGTCAGCAAAGTGTGTTGGTCCCATGGACCCAAAGCTACAAACAACTGTGAGTTGCCATGTGGTTGGGAACTGAACCCAGATTCTTTGGAAGAACAGCTGGTGCTCTTAACATTCAAGCCGTCTGTCCAGCCTCTACAGATGTGATTAAAAAAAAAGAAGAAGAAAAGAAAATTTTCAGCTTGCAATTAATTGAATCTGTAGCCACACACCTATGGGTATTTAGGGATGGCTATATTTGGAAAAATATTGAAAAGGAATTGTTTATACATGGTTTAGGTTCTGTCAGCTCTCCTTGAGAGGAGACAGTATTTGCCTGCAGTCCATATGTACACAGCAGCTCTGTTAGGGCCATTTTCCATGGGGCATGGAAAAGTATTTCTGCTCCAAGGAAAGGCATCCTGGGACTCGGGAGCCGGGAACCACACAGCTCTGAGGGGAGAAGGTATCCCAGTGGAAGCACATCCTGAGACACGGGAACCACACAGCTCTGGGAGGAAGCCTCCTCAGCAGAGGGGTTGTAGCTCCCGGGGAGGGGATCCCCAGCTGAGCTGAGGAGCTTGGGAGCCTCATCCCTGCTCCTTCTCTTTGCCTTGTCCTTGCTTCCTTCCTTCTTGTCTTCTGATGAAAGAGTCACACCAGACAGGAATCTCACGAAAGAGAGATTGGAGGGATCAGGCTATGGAGGGATGAGTCCAGAGATGGCTGCCTTTGCTCCCGGGAGCACACAGCAGGGAATTGGACCAAGGGGCAATGCTAATGTAGGATTCTGAGAGGGTGGAGCTTCTCAGGGCAGAGATTTCTAGAGTGAGGATTGGCAGGGTTTCAAGTTCTGAACTTGGGGGCCTAGAGAGGAGTTGCTGCCACTGTGGTCACCTCCTGTGGGGACAGCCCCTGCAGTGGCGTCTCACGAAAGCTGTAGGCTAAGGCAGGAAAGATGTTTCCAGCATGGACAGCTTCTCATAAAGGCAGTAGGCTGAGGCAGGAAGAGTCTCCATTGTGCTCCTGCTGAGGTGAGAAAGATGAGCCACTGTGGTGCCGGCTGCTGCCCGAGTGTCCCGGCACAATTTCAATAGACACTGCCAGGGGTGGGGCAGAAAGGATCGCTAGCCTCCACTTCTGCAGCACACCACTTAGGAACAAAAGATGGAATTCCAGAGACCTTCTAGGGATATAGAACTATTTTTGGTAATTTGTTTATTAAAGTAGTCTTCTTTTCAGATAAATATGTCTAATTTCTATTCCAGTTTTGACTACTAAACTCACTTGCGATAAAGAGAAAATTCCTAGAGCTTAAATAGAGTAAGCAGAAAAATTACATTTCTAGGTACTGCCTACCTATCAAGGTCCTTAGTACCTATTCCACTGAAGCCTGTTTTAGAGACGTTCTCCAGTCCTCCTTGCAGATTGACCTGGAACCTTGCAGTGCACCCACAAAGATAGACTTGTGGATAACGTGAAGACATACAGGCGAATCCACACTGGTGAGAAGTCTTACAAGTGTACCGAGCATGCTGCCAGCTTCCGACAGTTGCCTCCTAATCTTGTTTATGTAATAGTGTTGTTTCCTGGTCTTCTGTGTAACTACTTTAACATGCTCTTTCTCTAATGTCACTTAAGGTGGTGTCTGGGTTTTGTTTTTATCAACAGGGGAAGACCGGACTGAGACCAGTCAGAAGTTAAGCCTAGAGCCTCTAGAACTTGAAGAGCTGTCCCTAGAAACGTACTCCACTGCTGTACCCCTTGTCCGCTACTTAGAGCAGCCTGAGGAGGATGTTGAAGTACATGAAAGGAAAATGTCAGGCGGAACTTTGACTTGCAAGACCAAGCTTGTAAACCTCTTGGTTACTATTGACAACCAAACTCCATTAGAAGAGTTATCTCAGTGTTTAGGAGTCAAAACACTTTCAGATATTATTGAAGTTCCCTGGGAAGAAGCCAAAAATGTGTTCCAGTGTCCTGACTGTGACCAAAGCTTCAGTGATAATACATACCTTGTTTTGCATCAGAAAATTCATTCAAGAGAGAGAAAGTATAAATGTGGTACCTGTGAGAAGACCTTCAGTCACCGAACCAACCTGAAGACACACAGGCGAATCCACACCGGAGAGAAGCCTTACAAGTGTACCGAGTGTGCTGCCAGCTTCCGACAGCAGTCACACCTGACCCGGCACATGAATAGCCATTTAAAGGAGAAACCATACACATGTAGTGTATGTGGGAGAGGTTTTATGTGGCTCCCCGGATTGGCAGAACATCAGAAGAGTCATACTGATACGGAGTCTTACGAGAGTGCTGACCATGATCAGGAAACAAGTCTGGCTTTGCCTGAAGAAAGAGGCTCTTCAGACACACCATCCCAGCACGCACAGTGTGTGGGGACCTCGGAGCAGCCCTCAGAGCCTGCTCTCCCCGACAAAGACAACCATAAGGAGAATGCTAAACACTGCAGCATCGATGATGAAGACTTCTTTTCCTTCTCCAGATTCAAACCCTTACAGTGTCTTGATTGTGACATGACTTTTCCTTGTTTCTCGGAGCTTGTCTCTCACCAAACCATCCACGACATGGAGAAAACTCATAAGTGCAAAACATGTGCAAAGACCTTTGCTTTAGAGTCCGACCTCGCGAGTCACGAGAAGAGCCACAGAAGAGAGGAGCCCTTTAAATGTACAGTGTGTGGGAAGAGCTTCAGAGTAAACGTGCAGCTCATCGCTCATAAACGAACCCATAGGAGAAACAGCAAGTAAATACAGGCTTTTGCTACTGTTGGGCTGCTCGGTGTCTGTCTGATGGTAAACTGCTCTGCCTCTGTGCAGGGCCCTGTGCTAAGCAAGCACTTTACACACATTCCATGGAGTGTCGCAGTATTACTTACTACTGATTAGATCTGAGGAGATAAATCAGTGTTAATACATAGTGGGCGAAGCCGGGATTTGAACTCGGTTTCTGATCAAATTCCATTTATATGAGCCAGAGAAACATCAAACTTTAAAATTCAGTATTCGACTGCTGGGCATGGTGGCCTACACTTTAAGTCCCAGCACTCAGGCAGCAGAGACAGGAGGGTTTCTATGATATAGAGGCCAGCCTGGTCTACATAATGAGTTCTAGGCGAACCAAGGCTACATAGTGGGACTCTGTTTCAAAAAACCAAAATAAAAAAGTGGGGAAAAAAAGAAAAAAAAAAAAAAAAACCAAAATAATTCAGTTTTTGTTAAGATGAAGGTTGTTTTGCAATTCTTTTTTTTAAAATTGTAATTTCTAAGAATATTTTAGGAAGAAGAAATTCATTTTTTTTGTCAGTTCTATTACATGATGTATCTAGGAAAATGAATGTTCTTATA